>NC_059112.1:5915508-6251445 GCF_020740685.1 Jaculus jaculus | reverse complement strand
ATTATCTATTTATTTATTTACTTATGAGAGAGAGAAGAACAGAGAAAATGGGTATGACACGTCCTCTAACCACTGCAAACAAACTCCAAATGCATGTGCCACCATGTGTATCTGGCTTACATGAGCACTGGCAAATTGAACCTGGTTCCTTAGGCTTCAAAGGCAAACACCTTAACCTCTAAGCCATTTCCCCATCCAGTAATATCACTTTTTATTCATACGTCTGCTTAAGTTTGTGAGAGGAGCTATAAGGCTAAAGACAATTGCCATGTCATGACTGCAGGTAAACAAGCTGGTTGAGAAACTATCTGCCACTTTAGGGTTCTTAGTGATTACATTTTGGAAGAAAATATCCAATATGCAGATACTATGGGAAGAAAATAGTTCTTATTCAGCTTTAAAAGTTATTAGAAAAACAATCAGTTCCAGGGGTGGGATACCTTCCAGTAAGTTGGCCAGAGCAGTCCCTGATGTGCCCAAAACATGACAGGCTATTGCCCAAGGCTTATGGTTGCCTACCAGAACTTGAAGGCAAAACACTATTGCTGAAGACTCCACATGGTCCCTGATAAATCAAGTACTGGAGCTGAGCTGGAAGCCTCCTCCCTGTTGATTAGCTAACAGGATGGTGAAAAGAATTGTGCAGCCTATTCACAGAGAAAAAACATAAATGGCTTTATACATCAGTGGACCCTGCAATTTCTACTACTGGCCAGCCAGGCCAAATGTACCAACAAGTGCAATAGTGACATGTCTGTTGTGGGGGAAATCAACAGCTCGGTAATTGGACTGGAGGCCCACATCAAGGGAGGGAATACATGACTGGTATTGAAAACCTAGTCAGAAGCTTATGGCTGGGGATGTCATTGGCCCTAGGAGGGAAACCATTACTGTTATCATCCGACTGAATGCATATATTATACCCACCAAACTGCCCTCTAAGCAGGTGATAGGAAGAGAGAAGGCTAATCAAAACCAGATATGAAAAAAGCCATACATAAACCTATGGTTTTGTTTAACTTGTTAAAAATATAATTTAAAATCAAGTTTAAGCAGAAGCACCCTACACAGATAACAATGCTATACCCAGAAGCCTTAGGTTGCTATAGGAAAATCCCAGTGCCAGGGGTAGGACACCTCTCAGTGACACATGTTGGTCAGGGAAGCCTCAGAGTCCCACAAAACACTACAGGTTATTGCCAATGCTCTTGCTTTCCCACCAGAACTAGATTATAAAGCCCTATTGCTAAACGTGCCTTGTGTTTTCATTTGTAAGGTGTGAGAAACTGAGCTGTAACTAAGCTGGAAGCTTCTTTCTTACTGGATGGCTGCCATACTGCTGGAAGGTGCTATGAAGGCTGCAGCAGAAGAAAAGTCATCATCAGTCTCACCCAGCAGTGGGTCCTGTGAGCTACAAAACTAGCCAACCAGGCCACTGGTGCAATAGTAGCGTGACTGCTGTATAGGGGTGCCCAGATACTCTATGATTAGCTATGAAACCTGCTGTACAATACTGGTACTGAAACCTACTCAAAACCTATGGCTGCAAAGGACACAGGTCCTACGAGGAAAGTTACTACTCTAGTTTGACTAAATGGGTATGATGTGTACCCATCAAATTGCCTTCTAAACATGAATATCTATACCTATGGATTAGCACCATTCTCTCCTTTGTTTAAGATGCCCCTCTTTTCAGATAATAATGACTACTGAGTAGACTCAAAGCTCATCAAAGTGCTGAGCATAAGTGGTACTGGCATAAAAAAAAATGCTAAATGAGGACATATACTGCCCCCTCCAGGTCTCAGGAAACAATGAGGAGTCACCAGAAAGAATGGAAGAGCAAGAGGATAAACAGAGGTGTTGAGGAGCACTGTCTCCCAGACACGACACGGTCACTGCACTCATGACCTCACAAGTGACTGGCATAACCTGCACAAAACCCACAGACAACACTGGGCCCATCAGCATTCCATCTTGGGTGATGGAGAAGGACATGCCCATGCCTCTCAAAGTAGTTACAGGCAATGAATGGTGCCTGGGGGAGCAGAGACATTTTATGTAATGGTATAACCACTGATGGGACCCACTTACTCTAGTTAATAATTGCCCTCCCCTGTCTATGCAGGAAACCTTAATTAAAATTAGAGAGACATGCACACACACACACACACACACACACACACACATATGACACACCTAAAAGGGACTAGCTGAGAAGAGGTTTTGTAAAACAGCTTTGGGAAATAGGTCAAGAGAGGATATTAGAAAGGGTTTGTGATCAAATTGAATGGTATATATGAATTAAATTATCAAAACCACTGAATGTAATAATAGAACTAGTTTTTCATATGGGGAAAAAAAGAGAGCTAGACCAGCTGGCAAGTGAACCTCAGCAGTTCTCCTGTCTGCCCACTCAGCACTGCAATTACCGGTATGCCCAGCCATGTCCAGCTTTTACAAGTGCTGGGGATTGGACTCATGTCTCCATGCTTATGTAGCAAGGAGTCTTGCCCGCTGAGCTAGCCCAACATCAGTTAATCTTTAACAAATATTTTCTAGACCTTAATGTATTTTAATCTGTGTGTTAGACTTTAAGGCTCTAGGAATCTATGGGAAGACTTAGGATTCAAAGACTGTACTTCTGGGAAACTATGTTTCCAGAAGACAGAACATGGACATGGGTGACAGTAAGGGAGCTAGGCCGTGTCACACAGCAGTGAAGGAGGCCCTGAGGGCTGGCGTATGAATGAAGAATTCGGTGAAGTTCAGAAGAGCATTGAGCATCTAACCATTAGGGTAACAGGGTGGCTGGACATGGCAATGTGTCTAGTACCTGATAGAAGAGGACAGTAGGCTGGGCCCCAGAAAGTGAGGCTGGACAGCAGGGCAGGGATCACATGACACAGAGGTGGGCACACACTCGTGTGCAGATCGGGGCTGCACTATTTCCCTCTTCTCGTGTGAAGTTGCAGGGCTACAAACCTTCCCCCCAAAGCCCAGGAAGCCTTGCTTCACAACACATTTGAACCTGCTGTACTTAAAATTTGCATACCACCTTATTGTATGAGACTTTCCAAGATAATTAAAAATGCATCCTGAAGAATGAAGAAATGTGTTTGGCCCTAACAAGAGATGGCATGAGCATAGTTTACAGACCACTCAATATTTCCTTCATGATTATTTGGGAGGACAAGATGACACAAAAATTTAACATTTTTGTCTTGAATCCAACATTTATATAACTTTAATACACCCTAACAATAAAAATCAAAACTATAGAAAGCTTTATGTTGTTGTTTTGTGTGTTTGTTAGTGTACTAAGATCTACCTCTCTCATGATATCCAAATGTAGGTCGAAAAATTGAATAAGCGTTTAGTGGCTCTTTGGGGAGAAATTATAATGCCATATTTCCTTTTATAAAAAATTCCAGCCTTTCAATTTCTATGCATGTTACAGTTGGAAATGGCCATATGTCATTAGTTTGCTAAGGGCATGTTTATAGATTGAATAGGGTGATATTTATTGAGTGAGTGAAGGGATATGGCTGGTGAGTATGTGTGGAGCTGGAAGTTTCTACATTGAGTGGGTGTGTTTACCAGTGTCAGTGTCTGAGTGCGAAGGTACAGCAAACAGTCTGTGGGATTATCCCTCTCACAGTGTTGGAAACTCATTTCCAGTTCTCCACAAAGGAGGCGAATGCCACTCTGTGGGCTGCTTGCATCTCACCACTCAGCGCTGCCAAAAACACGGCTCCACAGGCTTCTCTTCGTGAGAGGCTGTCTTAAATCCATGATCTGTCCAAGTACACAGAGATGTCACCTGAATGTCACCATCCTCACTTGAGCTGTCCTTTACACAGATCTTCTTAGCCATGAATAGTAAATGACAGATGTGTTAGTTAAGAGACTAAGGCAAAGCCAAGGTTGATGTTCTAATAAACAGGTCATTAACTTTGATAATGACCAATTTGAGAATATGATTGTTATTGCAAACTCTAGCCCATGCATTTTTAAAGCAACAGTATAACGCGGACATACATCCAGGGGTCAGATGATAATGGGAAGGCTTGCAAAACAATGGATGTTTCGTGCATGTCACCTTGCCTATTTATCAATCACATTGTACCTTTATAAACAAAGTTATACAAAGTACAGCTTAGTAAATGTTTAATCAATCAAATTTATACAAATATGAGACTTTCATTTAAAAGTAAAATGAAAAACCTTATAAGTGGTAATCTTATGATTTTTTTTTCTAATGTAAAATGAAAAACCTTATCAGTGGTAATTTTAACATTTTTTTCTAATGTAAAACTTGACATCTGATTAGATACTCCTATAAGAGTCTGCAAATGATATTGAAATAACTGAAAAGATACAGGGAGAAAGGAACTATTTTGTAGATAGTGTTGGAAAGAAATTAGAAAAAAATCCCAGAAATTAGCATAAGAATTCCCTTGATAATATCTATAACAGATTATTTTTTAAATTTTTTTCTACCTAAATTTCAATTACCAACTTTTTTTCCTTAAGATAACACATTCTGTCTGAAACAACTATCCTTTCTTCTTAAAATTTATATTAAATATGTTCTATATTTACATGCTATATATTTTGTAATAAAATTTCTATTTTTCTTAAAAATAAGTAGTTTAATATTTATTATTTTCTACTGACTCCTTATATTGTATCAAGAACATTAAAAACTTTCAATGCATAAAATTACTACTCACAAGTCAAATTAAAAGTGGGAGACTCATTTTCAAAAGTAAGAAGACATACAAAGAGATGCCCAAATGATCCAATGTTGCCCAACTAATAATTTGTAGGAAGAGAATTTTAACTTAAAAATATTCTTTGATTATAAAACAAAAAAAAAAAGCAAAAAGACATCTCTCAAATTTCTGCCACCCAAAATGCCACCATTGATTCAGACACACAAATGTATTTTCATAAAAATTATCTCTAATTAGT
Source organism: Jaculus jaculus (assembly GCF_020740685.1). NCBI lineage: Eukaryota > Metazoa > Chordata > Mammalia > Rodentia > Dipodidae > Jaculus > Jaculus jaculus. The sequence goes on along the minus strand of NC_059112.1, from coordinate 6,246,468 downwards.
CAATGTCAGTGCTTTCACAGGAGCTATGCACAGATGTTTCAAGCACACAAACATGGCAGTTGGGAATAGATGCTGATGGCAAGTAGCACAGCACAATGTTGGCAACAGAATCAGAACCATGCTTCCAAGTCCTTGGAAAACGTGGACTTGGTTTATTTTCAAACAGTATTAGATGTAATACAATAAGAGCGGCCTGTCTTCTTGAAGCAACCATGGTGTGCATGAAACATCATAACAGTCAAAGCCTTCAGTGTGACAGCTACTATTCTAAACCATCTCTTGCTGTTCTATGCCTGTGCCATGTCAAGTCAAAGTTAAGAACAAAACTCATCCATCAATTAACCAGTTGCTTTTTGTGAAATGATTCCAAAATACTAGATTTTACAACTCTTAAGCTAAATTGTCCATTTAATTAAATTGGCTGGATAGTTTATGTTATGAAATATGTGTGTCTATGTAAAACTTGTCAATATAACTGAAAATACATGCTAGTTTATTATAATAAGAGAGATACTCTTTTGGATGAAAAACCAATTAGCAATCACCTCATCAACGGCACAATAGTATTATATAACAGAAATCTGTATGAATGCTCAGTTATATAAAATATGATAATTTCAACAGTGTTGCTCATGGTAAAAAACTTCAAAAGAAGTTAAAATTAATTCAAAATGGTAGAAAGGACTGAATTTTGCATTTTTGTAAAAATAAGAAATCCTTAGTTACCTTAGGCTACACTTAATAGTGAAGGCTTTTCTAAGAAGAACTAGAGTAAGGGGCTGTAGCAATGGCTTAGTGGTTAAGGCCCTTGCCTATGAAGCCTAAGGACCCACGTTAGAGTTTGTAAATCCCACAGAAGCCAGACTCACAAGGGTGAGGCAAGTGCAGGTTGCACGTGCCCAGTAGGTCGTGCAAGCATCTGGGGTTTGATCGCAGTGGTTGAGGCACTAGTCTGCCAGTTCCTTCTCCCCGCTTCTCTCTCTCTCTCTCTTTCTGAAATAAAAAATAAAAATAAAAAAGGTGCTAGAGGGATGGCTTAGCATCCAAGGTGCTTGCCTGCAAAGCCAAAGGACCCAGGTTCGATTCCCCAGAACCCATGTTAGCCAGATGCACAAGGGGGTTCATGCTTCTGGAGTTCCTTTGCAGTGGCTGGAGGCCCTGGTGCGCCTATTCTCTCTCTCTCCCTCTTTCTCTGTCAAATAAATAAATAAATAAAATTTTAAAAAGTAAAAAAATAAAAAGAAGAGCTAGAGGAACAAAAGTATATTGGGAAATGCTGAGAAGAAAAGAAGCAGCAGTATCAAAATGCATTCTAAGTAGAATATGCAAAGAAAGTTAAATTATGCTAGTAACAAGCAAAGCAGGTTGTTTGAATGAGAGGGAGATGTTTAGAGCCTTTTTTATTTGTGGAATTATTCTGAGTTGATTCATTTGGAGCACTTAGTAGACCAACCAGGAATCAAAATTACTGTTGTAAATAATCCAAGGAGGAAGTAATCACAAATGAGCAACAGTGATGTTGTAAGAAACCTTAGCATGGTAGGAACTCGGGGCTTTATGAGTGTGAGTACTGAGAAGTTTAGCTATATGAGATGTTGTGGTGAAGTATAAATGGAAGGGTTCTTACACTCTTTGTATCATATTATGCGACCAGAACTGTTAAACACAGACGAAAACACTGGCAATAATATTGACAGATCAGCTCTTATACCCTAGAGATAATACTATCATGAATAAAAATGGGTATGGTAGAAATAAGAATGAATTCAGATGAAGTGCATTGTTCACTGAGAAATGGTCAATATTGATTTAATGTATGTAACAGACCAATTTAAATCATAAATCTAGATTTTTTGGAATAAGATAAATGCTCAATACATCTGCTTTTGAAATATAAAATGAATATAAATGAAATAAATATATGAAATAAACATGAAATAGTTTAAGTTGGTGGACTATGAAGAAATTATAATAAGAGGAAGATGTTACCAATACTTGATTAGGGAGCAGGTAAGATAAAATTAACGAAAGTTAATTGGTTAATGAAAAGGGGTTACTTAAAAATCTTAAAAGCATCAAAACACTTGAAGAAATAAAAGGAAAAATATAATATTAGGAATGGTTAATATTGATCATCAATTATATTAAGAAAAGCTTAGGATATTAGTAAAGAATACCCCATGGGTAGGAAATATGAAGATTTTTCTATAGGCAATTATACCTTAAGGGTTCTGACCTCATGATGGGTTTAACCTATGGAGGGAGTTACCTGATGGCATTACTGGGTGGTAGTGAGAAGTTGGAAGGAGATGGCATGGAGCTGGAGGAAGTGAGTCACCAGGGTGTATCCCTGAGGACAACTTGTGCTAGCTCCTTCCTTCACTCCCCTCTTATCTGTTTTCTGATTGCCGTAGGTAATATACCATCCACCCCTTGCTCACTGAAGGCCAGTAGGTTCTAAGAACCTACCTGACCTAGGGAGAACTCACTCTACAGCAGAGCTCTGATCTATGGGAAAAGAAAAAAACTTCAGCTACTTACTAGTGCCAATGAAAGACCTTAGGTACTGATACAAACAAACAAGATTCTTATTTGATCTTGAAGCAAACATGGTTTATGCTAAAGTTAAGACTTTTCAAGGCATAATGTGAGGATAACCCAAGTGCAGAGTCAGGAAAATCCTAAAACAGAAAATTAACTGTAATACAAAGTAGACCATGGCAGAAGAAGCACTTTGAGCAGCAGTGAGTAGTGGAAGAGAAGGAGAAACCCCAGAGGCTAACCAAGAAGAAAGATAACATCCTTAAAGATAAGAAAGAATCTCAAATACCCTCAGATCCACTTGAGGTGGCCATGTTTATGGATGGCAGAAATAGAATAAATATAAGTACCCAAATGCTGAGAATGCTGGAGGCCATTGGGCAAGTGGACGTTAGCATTAGTGCTGGAACAACTTTAAAAATAAAGGCATAATAGGTAGTAGTGGCAGTTGACTCTAAATTTCAGGAAGTAATAAAGTATCTTGGATTGTTAAAATAGAGGATTTGTAGGAGTTACTAATAATGGAGCTTCTGACATGTCAGGAAGGTTAGAGGTTCTGTCCAGGCACATATACAAATTTATTTCTTCTCAGCAGAAATTGAAAAATAAAATGTCTCAAAATTTCATTCTTATTTTTTATCAAATGTTAAAACTTAAATATAATATGTGAAAGACTACAATAGAATTAATTTAAAACTATGCTTGTTTTATTATGTTTTCTCATCTATAGAATACATCAAGAAAAACTGATTCAGACTGAATTATGTAAGGAAAAATTATTCATTGATTATGAAATCTGAGAGAAAAGTAGCATGTAATCCATTTTGTCTAACCTCACCAATGGAACTTCACTGAGGTACATGTGTCAGTATTCATGGTTCAGTTGCAAACTGTGGTAGTTAAGTTTATCTGGACAAACCCATAGATAGTGGTACCTTAGTGGGACCAACCTGGTTATTTCTGCTTTCTCAACAACCAAGTCACATGGAGGAATGGCCATTTTGTCTATTATATCACAGCAGTTAATTGAAATAATCCAGAATTTACAATTGACAAGATGGAGAGATGGCTTAGCGGTTAAGGCATTTGCCTGGAAAACCAAAGGACCCCGGTTCAATTCTCCAGGACCCATGAAACCCAGATGTACAAGGTGGCACATGCATCTGGAGTTCATTTGCAGTGGCTGGAGACCCCTAGCACATCCATTCCCTCCCTCTCCCTCTCTCTCTCTCTCTTTCTCTCTATAAATAAATAAATAAAATATTTTTAGAATTTACAATTGACGAAAGCAGCCAATTAACACATCTTTCTTAAGGCACCTTGCAATCCTAGGTGTTTTTACTAATTAAATACATGCATTAAGCTGAGATGTGAATTCTCATGTACTTCCTAGTGCTGTGATGTTTCTAATGGGATTGAGAAAAAAAAATGTCGAGGTCCAAATATTATACCTAAGCAAAATCATTGTACATTCTTGCTTCCAATAAAAATTAACAAGTATACTATAAATACACTAGGTTAATTTTAATTTTGTTAGACTCATTGATGTCCACATTCCTTGACTTTTGTCATCCTGAGAGATCACACACTGTATGTATGAAGTCCATTCAATCAAATTCAATAAAATATATTTTATCAAGAAAAATAAAGGAAAGAAAAAATGTGGTAATAAGAAAAATTGATTTTAGATTTTATTATATAAGAAAACAACTGAAGTCTGGGTGAATTGAACTTCAGTTATTCTTTCTTTTTCTCTTTGTAGTTCTTACTTAAGTATGCTTTTTATAGTTAACTCATTAAAGATGTATTTATTTGGAGCTGGACAAATGACTAATTGGTTAAGGCACTTGCCTGCAAAGCCTAAAGACCCAGGGTTGATTCCCCATTACATACATAAAGCCAGATGCACAAAATGGCACATGCATCTGGAGTTTGTTTCCAGTGGCTAGAGGCCCTGGCACACACATTCTTGTTTTTTTTTTTTTTTTTTTTTTTCTGTTTTCTATCTCTCTGCTTGCAAATAAATAAATATTTTTAAAATTTCATTCAATTGCTTATGAGTGCCTTTGAGGGTGTGTTTTGTGTGTCAAGGCCTCTTGCCACTGGAAACTGAACGCAAAACACTTATGCCACTTTTTTTGGCATGTAGTTTACATGGTATGTTTAGGAATTTAACCAAGACAGATAGGCTTGCAAAAAGTACCTTTAACTTCTGGGTCACCTTCCTAGTTTGATTAGCTCATTTTTGTAAACATTTTATCAAGAACTGTCAATAATCTTATGACAAAAATTTTTAAAGAAATTGATGTTCCAAAAATACCTAAGTCATTATTAAAATACTTCACAGGATTTTTTTCATATGATTTCAAGTTCTCTCACATATTGAAAGGAGGATTGTCTGAATAGTGACTTCTAGAAAATAATATTTTCTGATAAGCTGACAGCACTCATCTGAAGATAACTGCTACTTTAGTTGACATTGTCGACTTTCCAGCATTGATCTGTGTTAATCTCACAAGACCTTGAAAACAGACATTACACTCCCTTCCTTTCCCTTGGTTAATTCTTAGCAGTAAGTGACCAGTATAAATCATATTAAGTAAATGTATTTTTGTAGAATTAAATATAGATAGATAGATGGTAGATAGATAGATATTATAGATAGGTAGATGATATGTAGATAGGTAGGTAGATGATAGATGATATACAGATAGATAGATAGATAGATAGATAGATAGATAGATAGATAGATGATAGATAGATAGATAGATGATAGATGTGAATAGATAATAGAAAGTAGATGATAGGTTACAGGCAGATGCTAGATAGATAATAAATAGATGATAGATATTACAGTTTCAGATACATTATTTTGATTAAGATGTGATTTTGATTGAAGTTACAATTATAATCCTTCATATCAAATGACAACTGTTATAGGTATAACGCTACAGGTTTTACATAAAAGTCTCATCTAATCTGTGATTTGCATTATGACTCCTGTGATGCATATTATTATAGGGAAATTGAGGCTCAACTAGGTAAATTTATTCATTCCATATGACTAGTTCCTGGCAAGTCTTGCATTGTTAACTCTGGCTATATGGCTCCAGTATCCAAGCTCTTGAACATTGAAGAATAATGCTCTATGCTCAAAATGAATGAACTGAAATAGCACAAGTATAAGAACTGGATCTATATGTTTTCCTTTTAATTATTTATGCCATGATTTTTATAATACACTAACTTCATCTTTTAACACAGTATAAGGAGCTGCACAAAAAAAAAAAATGTGATTCCTTGCTAGAAAACAGAAACATTTACTGAAAAATGTGTATTTCCTCTTTCAATCATTGGATGTTATACTCTACTAAATTTGGTCTTCATTCATTTTTTTCCTGCTTAGTGTTTTCTATTGTTTTGCTTTGGTTTGGTTTTTGTAATATTTATTCATTTACTTGAGAAAGAGAAAGAGAGAGACAGACAGAGAAACATAGGGAACAAGTATGGGTGCTCCAGGGCCTCCAGCTACTATAAACTCCATATGCATCACACTGTGCGTCGGCTGTACGTGGAGACATCAGCTGTTCGTGGAGACACTGGCTCTATGTGGAGACATCAGCTGTTCGTGGAGACATTGGCTGTATGCGGAGACAGGGTATTTGAACACAGGCCATCAGGCTTTGCTAGCAAACTCCTTTAGACAGTGAGCCATCTCTCCAGCCTTGCTTTGTTTCTGTTCTAATAAAGAGTCACACTCAAGTAATCAAGTCAACTCTTGATTTCACTTGAGTAGCCCAATACAGTCTACGCCTGTCTCAGTATAATGGTTGCTGAGATAATCACTATGTGCCACCATGCCCACTTTACCATCTGTTTTTCTCTCTAAACATATTTTTGAGAGGATTCTGAAAAAGACTCACCTCTACAAAATTGGCACTCTAACTCTACAGCCACATATCTAATGCATTAGTTTAGCAAGCTCCCGACTCACACCATGGTTTCAAATGTCTACTCGATATCAGCTTACCCATAGGCACCCCAGTGGTTTCAAAACTGAAATAAATGATCCTTCATTACACCTTTAACCTGAAAAACTTGAGATATTCTTCCAACTCTTACTTTCTTAAGTAATTCCTTATACCTAAGTGCCCACCAGAAGATGGAAATCACTAAGACTGGTGACTCTCGCCTCGACATCTAGTCAGATGCTAAATTATTTAATTTATTTTCATCACAATTACCTATGATGTCAAAGAGTCCCTTGTATGTCTGTCTCCACACTTCCCTGGAGGTGAAGCCGTCTGGTGTTTTTGGTTCACTCATCTGCTGCTGTCGGCTTTCCTTCCGTCCCTCACCATCCACTCCACGGCCACGCCTTCCTCATGTGCTCTCAGAACACCAGTGCTAACATTCAGATCTCAACTTGCCTTCACAAGGATGAAAATTTTCCAGTGATCATAAAAGATAAAACTTTAAAGCCCCCCGTTTGTGCTTGAGTTCTCACCCACTTGGAGGTACCCTGGATGGGTCTGCCATTATCTGAGCAATCCTCCCCTTTTCTCTTTACGCCTTTTTTATTCATACCTGAATATTCACTTGCTCCATCTATGTACAAAATATTTAAGCATCTTTTAGGACCCATTTAACACACCTTCTTTATCATAAATCTCCCTTTGAAAAGATCATTGTTTATTTTCTCAGTTTCTTCCCATAGTCCATGGTACACATCTCTACTGTGGTATATGACATTCTCCTTTTTTAATCTATCTCTACCACTATAGTGTAAGCTCTGTTTTATTGTATTTGTCCCTAAAATGAAAAAAAAAAAAATCACCCATCATGGCATGTGATATCTTTCCTATTCTTATAAGCACAGTAGAATGGGAAGTGAAAAATGAATTTAAATTTTGGCCTTTGGACTGAATTGTGTCTCACACTGCAAGGACACTCAGTGATCAATATTCTAATCTGCCAGGTCAAATATGCTACTTATCCACTGCTGCGTAACAAGTTGTCACATATCTGAGGGAATAAAACAATACACACTTATTACTGTAGAGGCCCTGTGGGCCAGGAGTTCTGGGATGGCTTACTGTGTCTCCTACTCAGAGAGTTTTCAAAGGTTGTAGTCACCATATTGGTCAGGGGCAGGAACTGAATGCCTGACAGATCCACGTCCGTCCAAGCTCGGGGTAGTTGGCAGGCCTTCTACTGTACAGAACGCTGGACTGAGAAACTTAGTTCTTTGATGATTGCAGGACAGTGGTGTGACCTTTAGCTCCATGTCACTGGATCTCCAAAACAAGCTAAAAAGAGCCTGCTAGCAAGTGGCAAGTCACACTATTATATAGTGTAATCATGGAAGGTATAACCTACCATGCTTGTATAGGTACAAATGTGACTGCTAAGCCAATGTATTTTCAAGGGGAGCACATAAGCAGAATTGTAAACAGCTCCCCACAAGATCCTCACACTCTTGCCATGCAGTCAACACTAACCCAGGTACTGCTATACAGGGACTCTGAAGATACATCGTTATGGCTAGTGATCTGACCTGATAACAGGGAGATGATTTTCTTGGATCATTTTGATGCACCAAATATAATCACCTAAGTGCTTAAAAACCAAGGGGTTCCTTGTCAAGTATTAGGACATGTGGTGAAACAGAAAGACAGAGAAAAGTTAAGGCAGAATGAAAGAACTAAGTTTGCATCGATTGTCTACTTTGAAGACAAAGAAACATAGCCATGCTCTGGGAAATGCAGACAGCCTTTCAAAACCCAAACATATTCTGATTTGCAGACTACAAGAAAAGACAGATCTATGTCAGAAGATTCAACCCAACCCCACAACCTTAAAGGACTTAGAAATGTTTTTGCCCAGGGTGTCTAGGAAGAGCATGGCTCCCAGTGGATAGGCACAAATATGATCAAATCACATGACATACATGTATGTTAATGCCACAGTGAAATCTGCTCCTCCATACAATTATTATACCCTGAAAAAAAAGGAGAGCACAGCCTGGCTGATCCCTTGATTTGCAACGTGTGAAACTCTAAGCAGAGCCACCTTGTGCCAGACCCTCATTCCATAGCAATAATAACTACACAATATAGCTTGCTGGTTTGAGGTAATGAAGTGGTGCTAATTTGTCAAAAGAAAGCTCATGCAGGCCAGGTATGGTAGCTCATGCCTTTATCCCTGCATGAAGGAGGTTAAGATAGAAGAATCACTATGAGTTTGAAGCCAGCCTTGGCTACAGGGTGAGTTCCAGGTCAGCCTGGACTAGAATAAAACCCTGCCTCCACACCCACCCGAAAATTCATACAACATATACAGATGTGAGGGTCACAGGGATCCACCTTACAGTCTGATGCCAAACAAACTGGGCTTCAAGAGTTCTTAGCTATTTGAGGAGGGCAAGCTAGTGCTTTGCACCCCCGCAATGGAGATAATAAGGGTACCTAACAGGATTGCTGTGAAGAACAAGTCAGTTTGCATTTGAAAAGAAGTAAAATAGGTAGAACATAAGTGCGATATCTGTTGATATCATTTCAAGAGTATTCACATTTTTTCTTAAAGCTTTTATGTATAGTTATTTTAGTATTAAAAGATCTAAATACATCATCATCACAATATAGTATTGCATTTTTCTCTGTCTAAAATGTCAGGTAAGGAATTGTAATTGCCTTCATGTTGCTGGAACAAAGCACCCAGCCAAAAACAGCTGATGGGAGGAGATTGATTTGTCTTGTAGTCTCGAAGGTAAAACTGGCGTGAGCAGAGGCTGGGGGTCACCTCCACCGCAGCGGGTGCAAACAGCAGCAGCAGCAGTGTGAGCAGAGCTCTAGCAAGAGTTTGCCAGCGATAGCACCACTCAGTCTTTGTCCTTCTGTCCAGGGTCCTGTTCTTCCCATCCTTCTGAACCAAAACTGAATCTTCTAGACTACTTACTACTCGGTTTGAATGTTAGTAACAGAATGCATAACCAGGAACAAAGTGAGTTTCCCTCCTTTGTGCTTTTCTCGTGGCTTAGTTGACTACGTTTTCCCTTTTGCTAAGGTTATTTACATATTGCCCTATATATTTCCTATATATATTCCAATATTAATTATTTTGGCTGTTTTACCATGAGATGTGAGAATTATATTTAAATAATGAATCAAAAACATAGGAGAATAAACAATGATTAGGACTATCTGCTTAAAAGGTAGGTCTGAGTAACACTTCTACCTCTCATACCTTCTAATAAAGAACTGAACAATCTATATTATCTATGACTCCACTGTTAGCTTTAGAATTTAGTATAGTAAGCCGGGCATGGTGGTGCATACCTGTAGTCCCAGCACTCTGGAGACAAAGGTAAGAGGATTGCCATGAGTTTTAAGCCACCCTGAAACTACACAGTGAATTCCAGGTCATCCTGGGCTAGAGTGAAACCCTATCTCAAAAACAAACAAACATTCAAACAAACAAAAAATTTAGTATAGTACTATTACACTTTTAATCTTCCATGTTAGTCAACCAAAAATATTTTCTTTTGTTTTCATTAACCTATTACATTTTAAATCTGCTATTAGAAGCTGAAACCTGTTTTTCTCTGAAGTTTATTTTGGAAATGTTGACTTTATTAGTTTCCTGAATGTATATAAATTGTGGCTGCTATAGTAATTTTCAGTGAGGCATGCAACAGATCAACCAGTCAGGGTAGGATGAATTCCTTAGTATTTATGCAACCAGATCATGACTATTTTAAAATCATTGATTCTGAATTATTTCCATTTACCTGAGAGAAATCTTTCCTTCAGAACTCAGAGGTCATCTGATGGCTCCTTTCACCTCTAATCACACTCCTTGCTGTGCCTCAGATAATCCCATTGTTCATTTTTCTGAATTAAGAGCAGTTAATTTATAATCCTGAGTGACCAGAACATCAAATACAACTTCAAAAAGAAGGCATATCATTCCACAAACGAGGTGCATTTCAATCACTCATGAACACTCTAGAGTTTGCTAGGTTAAAGATTTCATGCCCACAGTAACCTGAAAGAGCAAATAATTTCTTATGCCAAATTTTACGGGATGTAACTGACCACTTACAGAACAAAGGACTCAGAATCTCTGTGTGTGTCCCTTTGGTAGGCGTCATGTCAGCAAGTTATTCTCTGTCGCAGAGCTGTGACACAGCATTAGAGCATCCATGGCCAAAGTGATGGAGCTCCGGCTTTTCTCTGACATCGCCAGTTCCTCGAAAGCTGAACCAGCAGAAGACTGCCCTCCCCAGACCTAGCACTCACAGGAAGCAAAAAAGACCATCTTTTTTGGTAAAAGCATCAAACCTAGAATTACATCATTCACTTAATTTCTAAAATTGCTGATTCATTATTATATGATAGATGTTAAGAAAATTGCTGTTCAAGAATGGAAAACAGGGGCTTAGTGGATAAAATGCTTGCTGCCCAAGCATGAAGATTTGAGTTTGGATCTCTGGAAACCATGAAAAAATGTTCAGGGGGGCTGGAGAGATGGCTTAGCAGTTAAGTGCTTGCCTGTGAAGCCTAAGGACCCTGGTTCAAGGCTCAATTACCCAGAACCCACGTCAGCCAGATGCACAAGGGGGTGCTCATGTCTGGAGTTCGTTGGCAGTGGCTGGAAGCCCTGATGTGCCCATTCTCTCTGTCTCTTTCTCTCTCTGTCTGTAGCTCTCAAATAAATAAAAATAGACAAAAAAAAAATGTTCAGGGGTAGTGACATGTAGCTGTGATCACAACAGTGTGTAGTAGACACAGAATTCCTGAGGCTTGCTGGCTAGCTTGCCCAGACACCCTTGGTGAGTCCTGAGTTCAGTAAGTATTGTCTCAGAAAATACAATGGAGAGTGATGGAGGAAGATACCCAAGACCAACCTGTTGCTTCCATGTATACCTGCATATATGTCTACCCAGACATCCACATGCACATACACACATGCACTTCTACATACATGTATGCACACTCACATTTATACACTCTTGACAACAATAGAAACAGCCATTCTCCAAAACAAGAATGTAACTACACAGGAAGAATGAAGAAACAGCGATAAGAACATGGAGTTACAAATGAATGAAGAGTGAGATATGGAATAATACCTACAGATTACCCACTTATCTACAATATTTATAGTCCTGTTCTGCATCTGACTATCTTCCTGGAATGCTTGTCTACTAGATATCTACTATATCAAGGATTTCCCAGCCTGTTCACTTGCCCTTTACAGAAATTGAAGTCTTTATATCACTTGTACTATCTTTACCTTCATTTTATTACAGTATTCTTCTCTATAGCATTTCTACTAGACAAACATAGAGAATACAATTCTTAAAAATGTTTTATGTATTTATTGATTTATTTATGAGAGGTACAGAGAGAGAGAGAATTAGAAGGTGTGCCAGGGTCTCTTGCCACTGCAAACAAACTCCAGTTACACGTACCACCTTGTGCTTCTGGCTTTACACAAGTACCAAGGAATCAAACCTGAGTTCTTTGACTCTGTGGGCAAGTGCCTTATCCACTAAGCCATATCCCCAGCCTGAGAATACAAATTTTAGATAGCAAAACTGCTATATAGAGGCAAATTTCTAAACAAATCTTTGTGAGTATGTGTGTGTGTGTGTGTGTGTGTGTGTGTGTGTGTGTGTATCTGTGTGTGTATGTGCTTAATACAAATACAAGATTTTTCATCAATTATTTCCTGATCCATGTAGACTTCATTAACAAGTTCTGCTAAATAAATTCCACAGCTGGGGCTGAAAATATGGCTTAGTGGTTAAACGCTTGCCTATGAAGCCTAAGGACCCCCATTCAAGCCTCAATTCCCCAGGACCCACATTATCCAGATGCACAAGGGGGTGCATGTGTCTGGAGTTCCTTTGCAGTGGCTTGAGGCCCTGGTGCACCCATTCTCTCTTTCTTTCTTTCTCCTCTATCTTACTCTTTGTCTCTCTGTCTGCTGCTCTCAAATAAATAAAAATGAACAAAACAAAAATTTTTTTAAAAAAGAAATTCGACAACTGAACCAAATAACCATACATATTTCCTATTCCTACTAAATGTCACTATAATAAAATCACATTAAAAATAAATGAAAAATAATATTCCAAGTACATGTTAATAAAAATACTAAAACTCCCAAAATAAATGAGACCACAGACAATTTTTAATGCCCCTTAGCGGTTGCATTTCCTGAGTGCATTTTAAGGAAATGTTGCCATCTAAAGGAAGCCTCGCAGACATAGCCCTCTCTAGTAAATCAAAGTGTAACTGAGTGGATTCAAGCTGGCCTGCTTACTTATCCATCAAGCAGTATCAAACTCTACCATTGAAAAATGTGACAAGAGTGTTTATTTATTGGGTTCCTCCAGGGGTTTAGGAGTAAACAAGGGCATTATAAAGCATCTTATTTAATTTGAGTTGCCATAAAACGTTTTCATAGATCTTGAGTCCAAAAGCATGACACCAGCTTGACGCCGGTTTCGTTTTTCATCCTCCTTCCAGGTGTCCACTGTCTCACTGTGTGCTCATTTTCCTGGATAGTGTGTGAACAGGGAGACAGAGTAGGACAAATTTCTGGTCTCTCTTGATAGAAGGACAGTAATTCCATCATAAGGATAGTGACATTATGGCCTATTTGACACTAGCTAACTCCCAATGGTCCTATCCCAAGATACCATCACACTGGGATTATTGCTTTAATAATTGGGAAGCAAACATTAAGTCTATGACAAAACAATTCACTAAAAATAAAATAAAATAAACTGGGCTGGAGAGATGGCTTAGCCATTAACATGTTTGCCTGTGAAGCCTAAGAACCTATGTTCAAATCCCCAGATCCCACATAAGCCTGACACACAAGGTGTTGCATGTGCAAGGTTGCTCAGTGCATGATGTGGCACACAGTGCATGTGTCTGCAGTTCAATTGCAGTGGCTGGAGGCCCTGGGTCACCTATATTCTCTCTCTGTCTCTCATAAAAATTCCAATCTACTGGTTCTATATTTTGAAGTTCATTATCAATTAACTGAGGTGGATTAATATGTAATCTGTTGTAGGTATTTCATAGATTTTTGATGATTTAAAACAATATGCAAATCTCTTGCTCTACCTATTTTCTCTAATCACACTGTCTGTACCACCTTGGCCTTCACCTGTTGTCTGAGATTGTTGATTATATACAGCATGACAGACCTAGTCCTACACTGAAGTTGAAAGAAAGTCATGTTCAAAACTGACACACCACATTACGTATTCTCTGTAAGTATGGTCAAGCACATCAAGAATTTTCTCTTCACAGGTAATACTCAAGGGCTTTGACAGAAGAGAATTGAATCACTGATTTGTGTGGTGAAATGCAATTCAACCTGTAAAAAAAAAAAAAAAAAAAATTAGTCATAAAGAACTTTCCAGGTCTGCCTCTATCAAAAGAGCTATGATGTATGCATATATCACTACAAATGTTCAGAATACCTATTTCACCATGGAAATTAAAATATAAAATTCAGAGTTTTGGCAAAGATGATAGACTGTGACATCATTTATGTGTCACCAATAATGACAGTTTGGAACTTTCTGAAACCAAACACAGCTGATCATGGAAAAAGCCCAAAGGCTTTTGAATCAAATAAAATTAAGCCTCAACACTGCTGGGAAGTAGATGCGTCTTAATCTTTTAGATTAGAAGAGAGTAAAATGGAGGCTGAAACATACTAAATGAATTGCTCAAGGCCACTCATTAAAAGTAACACTGGCCTTTCTGAAGTATTTTATCAGATGAAAGCCAGACTAATTCCCTGATTTCATTATGCCCATTGTGCTTAGCTGGTGAGCAGAAATTTTCTTTTATCTGGAAATATATATATGGGGGGGGGTTGTAGTCTTGAGGGGCTAGAGAGTGAAAAAAGAGCACAAGGTTTTCCCTTACAAAATTAGAGTTTGAGGAGAAAAGTCTCATAAACCATAAAAATCCTGTGTGTCCTATTGATATGCTAGAGTGTTCTTCTCCTCCATATTTTGAAGATAATTAGCCTGTTCCCTTAAATTCAGGTCTTGTAAAATTCCATGTTTCTGTTTAAGAATGTATTTTAGTATGCCAGTACACAGTTTATATTAGTGTCATTCCTGATGCATTTTATGACTCAGCGTAGACATGGGCATTTTCATTCATTTTCCCTAACTGCAAAAATAATTGAGTGACATATCAAGTGGATGGGTATTTTAAAAGATTAGTCCAGATGTCTTGGGAAAGTACTAACAAACCTTCAACAAATTTCAGTCTTCATATGGTGTTAGTTATTCTAAAAATCATCATTGGTAGTTCCTCAAAGCTACTCTAATTTTACAGACTTTGCATGGGTTGAAAACAGTATATATGTGATGATTTAGATTTTTGTGTTTATAATACTTGAATATATTTTTTTCAATTTTCTTATCCAAAATTAATCATAACTGCCATTCTAGAAGTAATCCTATGATCTTTGAATGTATCCAAATAGATTTTAGGATATACCACTGAGCCGGGAGTGGTGGCACACACCTTTAATCTCAGCACTTGGGAGGCAGAGGTGGGAGGATCAGCGCGAGTTCAAGGCCACCCTGAGTCTACATAGTGAATTCCAGGTCAACGTGGGCTACAGCGAGACCCTACCTTGAAAACCAAAGAAAGAAAGAAAGAATATTCACTGAAATAAGAATTTGGACTGACATGTAGAACTCATTCTGACATGAATCCATACTCTCAAAAGAGTCATTATAGTTATTTCTTCCAAAGCAATGCATACTCAGACATTGAAGAAAATCCTAATTCAAGATTGCATCATGATGTAGTAGGGTTAATATAACCTCATGATGCATCATATTTTTGTGTATCACTACCTAGAGACAAACGATCCATACAGGATACATTAATTAAACAGGTAAACACAACCCACATCTAGTTCTTAAACATCATCTAATTCCACTGACAGTCCCAAATTGATCTTCAGAACATTTTAGTAACACAATCTATTCCCAGACTATAATATATGGTAAATCATATTCAAACCTCACCATATTCCTCCTTTAGTTCATGATATTATTCTATCTTATAGGAATAAGTTGCATATAATATTTTAAATTCATACCAACTACCACCTAGCAAATGTTTATTTACATTTAAGAACACATAAAGCTTTCTTCAAGCATCCCTTTTTAGGCAAACACTGTCATTTGTTTATATTTGATATTTTGAGTTAATAAAAGTATTTGAATTTTTTAAATTTTGCTAGTGACATTTTCAATTATACCCTATTAAAATATATTTAATGCTAACAATCTATGATTTATGGACAGAATGTGAAGCATTGTGAATTACACAGAAAAAAGACTTAAATATCAGTTTGCAGTCAGCAAGTCAAATCAAATGACTTGTTAGCTGACCTTTATACATGGCCATTTGTCAAAACATTTTGTACAATGAGCGGTGAGGACAGCTAGTGTCTCTATCCTAGGGAAAGGATTTTGAGAAGACAGTTGGTAATTATTAGTTTTGGTAGCTGCATCCTATAAAGTCAGTATAATACTGAATTATCAACCAGTAGAACTACCACCAATACAGAAGAATTAGGTGCTCATGAGCTTTCAGTCACATTTTATAACTGGGCAACAGATAAGCTGTTTTATATGAATTTCATATAAATCATTGGTTATATGATTTTGATTATGAACTTTGAATTCATGGCTCACATTTTAAAATATCATTATAGGTAATTTTGTAATTGTTTAAAAAACAAGCACCAATGGGCTGGAGAGATGGCTTAGCGGTTAAGCGCTTGCTTATGAAGTCTAAGGACCCCAGTTCGAGGCTCCATTCCTCAGGACCCACGTTAGCCAAATGTACAAGGGGGCGCACGCATTTGGATTTCATTTGCAGTGGTTGGAAGCCCTGGCACACCCATTCTCTCTCTCTGTCACTTTCTCTCTGTCTGTCACTCTCAAACAAAAATAAACAAACAAAAAATATATTTTAAAAAAATATAAGCACCAAATAAAAAATAAAAGATGGGGTTGTTTCACACTAAGCCTCTTCACTCAAAGAAAACAACACAGGGAAGAGACAATGACATTCATAATGGGAGAAAATATTCTTGAGCCATTTAACTAATAAAGGATTAATGTTCAGAATATATAGGATCATTAAGATCCACAGCAAACTAAAAATAATGATTTTAAAGCTGGTAAGTTAGCTATGTAGAGATTTCTTAACAGAAAATATATGAGGCCAAAAATTTATGAACAAAATGTTCATTACTAAGAATCAAGGAAATTCAATTGAAACCTACAATCTGATACAATATTTTTTATTAAGAGTAAAGGTAATCAAATAGAGAAAGAGGAACCAATACTGGTAACATTTTGCAAAGGGCTTGTCATAACGCTATGCTCAATTCTATCATGCCAATCACATCTTAACAATAGTATTAAAGTGTTAAAATTCACATTGAAGGGCTATGACATGAGGCTCTATGCATCCATTGTTTTCAAAACAAATATATTAATACTTCAGTGTTTTCAATGAACCATGGATTTATTATATGAATTTATTTTGAGAGATATAGCCTCAGATTTTCAATATTTCATATTTGTCATCAAAATCAAGGTTATTTATATCTCTCTCCTATCCCTAAAATTAAAGGAATATTTTATAAGAACAACAAAATAATGCATGTAATGTGGACACAAAATGCATATGATGTTTGGCTAACAAATTCTTAATAAATGGAAGTAGAAGAAACATTAAAAGCAGGTGAAACATTTAATTTCACTAGAAAATTTTGACATGGTTGTAACTTCATGACCAAGGGCACTATGGCACTAAACACCCAACTGATCAGGGTAAGTAATGTTGCCTGCAGAAATCATAAGTGGTTTCAGAGCAAAACCCAGTTCCAGGAGTGGGATACTCCCCACTGATTTGTGGGTCATGGAGGCCCCGAGGCACTCACAGCAACCTAATCTATTGTCAAAGTGCCTGTGTCCCTAAAATACTAGATACTGAGACCCTATTGCTTAAGGCAGCACATGTCTCATGGCAAGAACCTGAAAAATTGACCTGGAACTGAGCTGGAAGCCCCCACCCAACCCCTGGCTAGCTGGAACAGTGTGGAGAAGTGCTGTACAGGCTGCTGGGAAGGAAAATTCCTCAACCACTTAACAACCATGTGTGACATGTAACTGACTAGCCAGCCAAGATGAACCTATAGCGCAATAGTGGCCTGACTGGTATGGGGGAAGGCACTTGGTCTGTCTGATGGGATCTGAAGCTCACTGCAAGGAAAAGAACGCATGTCTGGCACTAAGAACCTAGTCAAAGCCTATAGCTGGGGAGGTCATTGATTCTAGAAGGGAAGCTACTACTGTTGGCTGACTAGACTGATTTGCTTGTGCCCACTAAATTTCCCTCTAGATATTTATATTAGAGAAACTTCTTTTGGCAGTTGACGGCAAGTACTGGGGAGTTTCAGAACTTACCAGAATGCTGAGAGTAAGTGAAAGTTGTCAAGTGCTCAATGGTGCTTGAAAAATCTGGAACACTCTCTCCAAAGCACGGGGAACATGGTGGGAGATCGTGGGCAAGGATGCAAGAGCCACAGTGTGGAGAAAAGCACTGTGGGACACTGTCTTCTGGACACAGAGTGAATGTTACATTATGAACTCATCGTGGCTGTCACTACCTCTACAAGACCTCCACAAAAAATGAGTTCATTAACATTTAAACATGAATGATGGAGAAGAGTTTTAAAAACTCATCAAAATAGAAGAGCCTTAGGAAGTAGAGCTCAGTGAAGGGGAATGGGTGAAGTGGCAGACAAAGAATATATTGCAAGTCATAATTAAAAAACCACATTATCTACCTCTATGAAAAATGTCAATATAAAATAAAAAACAACCATACAGCATATTTTAGTTCTCTTCTACTTTGAGCTTAAAGAAATTAAGAATGAGTCATTCATTCAGAATGTATGTTGAGACCTAATATGTTCCAGATACTCAAAGCAGGATCAGTGTACATATTATATATTTTGAGATAATATTTTATTCAAAATAGAAATATATATCTATATCCAATTTCTTCAAATCAGAAAAAAAGTTCAGAAAATCTGATATTCTTCCTCACAATCACAAATTTGAAGGTGAATTTCCTTCATCTTAATAAGTATTCTGTTGCAAGGTAGTTCCTGAACCACTAAAAGCTACGTTGACATCACTTTGGCTTAATCTGAATTGTTATTAATATCAACTGTCTTTCTTTCAAGAGTGAGATGTGCATGACAGCTAGCCAGACGTTCAGCACTCCGCGCAGGGGCTAAGTCTCGAAGACTGACAGAGCACGGTGTGCTGCGTACCTAACGCGGATGCAGCTCACAAAGCAGCGTCTGTCAACATTAGTGATCGGCGCTGTCAATGGCAGCACCGTGCCAGGATAACATGCGGAATCAATCCTTAACTAATTGGAAAATTAATTAGTGCCTGTCATTTTAAATAAGGGTATTTTTAAGTTTCAGTTTGATTACAGGCAACTGTCTGCTTCTCGGGTTTTTCTAAAGACACCATCCTTTGTAGTCTTGGTATATGTTATTGCTGAGAGAACCACCCACCCGCTAATGTCCATCAATGATGGGGAAATTATTAAATTTTGGGTTGTACACATCCTAATTTAGCTATGAGTCATCATGAAGATATGTTAACATATTAATAATGGTCATTAATCCTAGAAAGGTTAATGCATACTCTTTTCCCGAAATCTAAATGTTGTCTACTTTAACACTTTGAATATGATAAACAATCAAGAATTTCACAACACATATAATTAAATATAAAAACTACTGATTAGATTCTTAGCAGGTACAGTCTATATGTCTGTGAATCACTTATTGTGGTTCCTTGAGTTGTCCTGAAAGTGAAGTTGGGAAATATTTCTAGCATAGAAAGGGAGTGAACATACATAAAACACCTGACAGTTGCTGCCATGGGTACTTACATTACATGTTTAGTCATCAATACAGCCTTGTAATGTGGATGCTATTATAGCCATCAAACACGACAGCCTATATATAAGGACCACAGAGCCATAAGTTATTAAATAATATCCAGGTTTTCTAAGCCTACATGCTATCTACAGACACATGCTTCATGCAATTTCAAGTGGATTAGGTGAACAGAAAATTCAGCAATACGTAAACACACCTAGTAGACAAACATAAGGAAATATCCACTCATAGAAACAGACACAATGTAAATCTTAATAATCATAGTATGTAAGCATTACCTAATGAAATATTTCATGATTTAAAGTGTCAAGCCCTAAATCTAGTTGAAATATGGTAACATGTTCCCAGACTTGCTTTTCTTGAACAACAGAAGACTGTGATCATTCTTATCAATGCCTTTGAAGCCATGTTCCACAAGCATGGCTACTATGTTTTCTTCAGCCACCTCTGGAATCTATCCTGAGACAATATTACAGAATAGCAAATCCATTTCTAAATAAAACTACTCACTATCACATGTGTAAGTAGTTCTTGAAATTATTATGCAAAACTAAGCTTAATTTTAAAAGCATTATATCATAGTTGTACAAATATAGAAAAATAAAAAAGAAAATGGAAGTATACCAAAATTCTACCATATCTGATAATTTCATGAGTTGAATGT
The DNA here is from genome assembly GCF_020740685.1 of Jaculus jaculus. Classification (NCBI taxonomy): domain Eukaryota; kingdom Metazoa; phylum Chordata; class Mammalia; order Rodentia; family Dipodidae; genus Jaculus; species Jaculus jaculus. The sequence continues at coordinate 6,226,199 of NC_059112.1, read as the reverse complement.
TTCTATAAATCTCCCAAATTATTTATAAAGAAAAGACTGAAAGCAACAACATCACAAATTTGTATACCTTGCCAGAGCATCAAAACAGCCTGAATAAGGACAAGCAGGGCCTGAGAAGCAACATCAAGAAAGCAGTGCTTGCTTAGCGAGTGTATGCATTTGATGTCACGGCTAACATCTCCTTTCTTCCTCTGATGAAGTTTGTCATGATAAGTCCAGAAGGTGTGTTTCTGCAGATTACAAAACCTTCTTTATAAGCAATTCTCAGCTTAATGAGATCAAGTATGGGAGAGTGCTTGATGAGCTTCTGCACACATCACACAGAAAGCTTGTAGAATATATATGGTCTATTAACCTAAAGAGAGAGCAATTTATATAGTCCTACTTTAAAATTAAGAATGTTGGGCTGCAGAGATGGCTTAGCAGTTAAGGTATTTGTCTGCAAAGCCAAAGGACCCAGGTTCAACTCCCTAGGACCCACGGGAGCCAGATACACAAGGGGGCACATGTGTCTGGAGTTTGTTTGCAGTGGCTGGAGGACCTGGCATGCCCATTCTTTCTTTCTTTTTCTCTCTCTCTCCCTCTCCCTCTGTCAAATAAATAAATAAATGAGATATTTAAACAGCCAAAAAGGTAAAATTAACAATCCAGATACACTCAAGTTTTATTATAGACTTTTTGTTGTAGACCAGCTTTTTTTCTAATTATAATAATGGATTCATGCCCTTATTCATGCTTATACCAAATGTGTTTTTTTTTTACTTCAAATAAGAACACCAAGAGACATAGAACACACCTTAAAAAAAAAACTCTAATATTAGAAGTAGTAACTAGAAAAGAAACTTTATCAAATGTGACAGTTGAAAAGTTATCAATAGCATTTTGAAAGATTAATATTACAAAGTCTATATATTTTAAAGTAATTTCAACCTATAATCCAACATGCATTTTAAGTATCACGTTAAAGTAAAATAAAATTTTGTACAGTTACTATAAAATGAAAAAATTGTACATTTTAAATGATCTTGTTTCAAACAATGAATGCAATTTTTAAAATTATGGAGTCAAGTGTTTCTGATATCACTATTATTCATTCATGTGCCCTACTACATGTTCTAGAGTAAATTTAGGCTGAAATACACATTTTAAACAATAAAGTTAGTTTTCAAATACTATTGTGAGACATTAAACTAACAGACTTAAGAGAGGAATCCAATAGATGATAGATAGATGCATAGATGAATAGATAGATACATAGATAGAGATTAGATAGATAGATAGATAGATAAGCTATAGATATAGATATAGCTGATATAGATATAGATGATATAGATGTAGATTCAGTGCATTTCTCCAATATCATGTAAGTAGGAGTTGTATATGGCATTTATTTATTGTGTAGCCCATACTAACTTCCTTTTTTTTGACCATTATTTGTCAGAGTCATTCAAATGTGTCAAGCAAATAAATTTTCCCTTTAAATCCATAGCCCATCCTTAGTGTCTCCAACTTCTGTGTACCTCATACCTCTTCCTACCTCACTACTTTTCACGACAGGGAAGTCAGGATCATGAAAATAGTTTGTAGGTAAGATAGGTTTCTGGTGGACATAGCAGAGAACTGGGGAGTGGTAGTTTTATTCACCAATGTTGACTTTGAATTAATTTCAAGAAGGAAATCTAACATTTTCAGAAATAGCAAAAGAAATATCTCTACAGATAGATGTAACTCTTCATGGAATTTTGATTTCTATTTTTTATTTTTTCACACTTTACAAGTCTCTCAAATTTGTTCATCGTTGTCATTTTACAGCTGTTCTGAAAGCCCGGAGCAGTGCTTAATGCTGAGTGCATAACATCCTTGGTAATGCTTTAGAGATGCATGACTCCACAGACATCAGTGACCACTGGACATTGATGAGCCGGTAGCTATGAGAGGCCAGGGAGTATTAACCAGGCCGCTTCAGAAACGTGCAGTAGCTGTAACTCATGGTCTCTCTGAGGCAGAGTGTTGGAGCATAATGGGCAGGAAAATGAAAACCAGACAACTAGCAACCCATTCCAAACAATTGCTACACAGATGACAAAGGTATCCATGGATTTTTTTTTTTTTTCTCCCTCACACATGTATGAAGGGTTGGGACAAATTTAAGAGACAAAAGGCAAAAATAATACCAATAATTATACGTGTGATATGTCTTTTGGTTTTTTTTTTGAAAGACATGATGTTTTAGATATGTACAATCCATCTCTGAATAAACTAAACAAAGGTCCTAGGTGGCCCTTGGACAATGTAATTTATGTGAATGATTATCTGCTGTTTATCATTTAGTTTCTGGCGGATCTTCTTCCAACACACTGAGTGGTAACAGTAGTGTCTTTATTCTAGAAATTACATGGATAAATATATTCACTAAAGTGTACATACATAGACTATGATTCTCTTTCTTATATGCATATGTGTGTGTGTGCTTGTGTTTTGGGTGTGTGTGTGTGTTTAAATATCCTAATCATCTTCTTTAGGAATTTCTTGCCTTTTGGGTGCCCTAAAAGCTACCTCTATGGTTTATTTGCAGTAAACACATCTAAATAACCTATATGGAACATTATTTATTCACTGGTCATTATACTTACTCTTTATAGCCAAGCAGCTTATGGCTAGAAAGCGAGGAAAGCACTTTCCTCACTGTTCTTTTTTTTTTTTCTCTCTCTCTCTCTTTCTCTCTCTGGCAGTGCTGTTTACTTCTCCTGATGAGCTTTTATCTTCTTTTGAAGTACATGCCATCTCATGTCATCTGAGTCACCCTTCCCATACCTCTTTCTATCATCTACTTTTATTTTCTCTGATCACATAGTTTAGATCACATTTCCACATGCAGTGAAGTCTTCTCAGTTTAACTCACACCCTTTCTCTCACTGTAACTCAACCAATATTGAAACCAGTGAGGATTATGTAGCCTGTTACTTGTGCACTTTTACCTGTACAATGTGACCTCCACTCTCACCACAGCATTCTTTGACTGCCCTGCCCTCACTTGTCATCACCCATAGCTGCCTAATTAACTTCTGAAATTTTCAAAATGGAAAAACATTTAATCTTATTCCATCATTGTAGCGATCTTCTCGTAAACCTTCCTATCATTTTACCTCTCCAGAACACCCATTAGTAATAAATCTCCTCTTTCACCAGTGAGGACTCTGGCTCTTTTGATCTAGTCTTTCATAAGGCCCTGTGGGATTCAAGGAAAGCCAACTCAGAGAAGCTCAAGCATAAAAGGAAATTTTAATATAAGACGCAGGTACAGCTCACAGAATCAATGAGTGGAAGGGACAGAGCAACAGTTCAAACATGAGAATCAGAAAGTGCAAAGGCATCAGGGTTCCAGTGTCCATCTCTCTTCTCCCTGCCTGCTTGTCTTCTCACTGGAAATGTTTTTCACTCTTTGTCAGGTGGTAATGGAATTCTACTACAAAGCTTCTAGATTTGCATTGCCTCATTGTTAGCCAAACCCAGATTAAATGTCTCTATTCAAATTCCAATTAACGGAAGAGAAAGCTTATACCTCAAGAGCCCAGAGAGGATGATCCAGACACCAGTAAAAAAAAAAAAAAAAAAAAATCACTGAGTGTTGAACCCTGCCAAGAAGCCATGATTGAGAGTTTGTGTATAATCAGTAGATAAGTATGATTACCAAGTACCAAAGAAAGGGGATTCTGTAAGTGAGGTAGACACAATATTAGGGGCACACATCTCTTCTGTCTTAGCAGCTAGTATCCCTTCACACTTTTGCAATATTCTTCTATATGTATGGTTTGGATTCATTAATATTCTAGGCTTCTTAATTATGCCAACACCCTGTATTCCTTAGGAACATTTAACTTCTAGGCTATATGAAGTAATGAGTTTAGTCCTGGACACTAGATAGCAAGCACTGCAGAAAAACATGCACCCAGGTGAGTTGGCATTGAATGGCAGCTGAACTGAATGGACCCGGACATTTCACAGGCCTGATTTCAGTGTCCCTGATGATCATGTTTGTAATTTCATACATTGACTATTCCAAATTTCCAATAGCCTCTTGAATTTTTTAGGTCTACTCACAATCTTTCTGCTTTTGGTTTTGGTTTCCTAAATGATCCAGAAGAATTAAAGTCTATCAAACAGAAACTCCCCAGTTTTCCCAATTTCCAAATTCACCCCTGATTTGACCACTTTTCTGGTTGTGGTTGAGGTTTTTAACAACTATCTAGCTGGTTTTTTGTTTGTTTGTTTGCTGTTCTGGGAGAATACAGATTCTTTTGCTTAAGTCACTTCAACTTTTATTTTCATTTCTCTTCTCACCCAGATTGCTTTTACATTTGTTTTAATACTTTAGTTCTAAGTATAAACATAGCACTTATCACATAGAGAGCATATGTTATCCTGCCTTACAGCAGGTGAATAATTAATGATTATAAAAATTCCAAGAAGTTATTTTAGTTGTATTAGTCCCCAGACACATCTTTCTACATGTCTAAGGGTATTACTCAAACTCCTTGGCATGGTTGTGAAGTTGTGTCTGAATTGACTTCATTTATGTGCTGATACACATAACTACAATGTGGTCTTTCTTAGCTTTCCCTTCAGCTTCCCAACATCTTGTTAAAAGTCAAGTACCAACTCCTATGAAGCCTTAGCTTTCTTCTGGGAGTCCTTAAGCACTCCCTCATCTATGTTTGTGGCATCTGTTCATGCCTTTATGATAGCATTTATCAACTTATATGGCAATGATGTGTTTACCTGATTTTCCTTACACTGTGAGCACCATGAGAAAAAGAACTATTTCTTATCTAACTGAGCCCAGATCCAAGCCCACTGTCTGGTACAGAGTAGAAACCCAATTGCTTATTCTATCATGAGTAATAAGTCTTGTTCAATAGCTCCTCAGGAGCAAAAGTCAGACAATAGCCCGATTTTTATTTCCTTTGTAAATTCTCCAAAAGATGACAGCCCTAAAAAGCATATGTTGTGAGATTAGATTATAATAACAAGAGCATGGGCTGAAATTGTAACACATCTGAGTCAGGAAAACACTGGCCTTCGCCAGAGTTTCAATCAACCACCTTGATTAATTAGAGCCATACTTTCACAGTGCAGGTAAGAGATATTGCTTTCCTTTGCCTCTTACCTGAAAATATATGAGCAAACATCCATAAAGAAAGGATAGTGTCAAGTCTTATCTCCTTCCAAAGAATCCCTAATTCCCTCTGATCAAACCAGAGAGCAAGTGCTTCCTTGTGATATTAGCCTGTTTTGGGTCCCATGTGTTAGATCTCTGGTCCATGAAGCAGTAATTTCTTTTTTCAAGGCAGGGCCTCACTCTAGCCGAGTCTAACCTGGAACTCACTCTGCAGGCCACTGTGGCTTAAACTCAGGACAGTTCTCCAACCTCAGATGCCAGAGTGGTGGGCTTAAAGGTATGAGCCACCACACCTGATAATGATCATTTTTTCTACCTGTGTCAGTGATAAGGTACACCTATCAATGCATTGCTGTGGTGGTTTAAATGTGTCATAGACTCCAGTGTCTAATTAACATTGAATTAATAGGCAGACTCCTGCTATGGGGGAAAGAGGGATGTGGATCCGAATTCCAGCCCAAAGGCGTGCAGAGAGGTTTTGCACTCTGGCTCTGCTTGTTGGGCTCGCTGTTCCCTGGTGTCTCTGTGCTTGGGTTTATGAATGGGCACCGGCTTCTTCCCCTGGATCTGTGAGCTGGAAATAAATCCCTCCCTCCAGAAACTGTGCCTGCTTTTGATGCTCCCCCCAGCAATGGGAAGCGGTCTACAACAATGCCTTGATGTTTCCTACACGTCTCCCGTCACTTAGAAGGAAGATGGTAGCATCCTTAGCTGGAGGACCAAACCTTAAGGGAACAGTGAGGTTCAAACAAAGTTTTGTACTTCAGATGAGAGAAGCTTCTTCATGGTTATTTTGTTATTATTAGTAGTAGTAGTATTCTAGGAAAGCTTAACAATTAACCTATTTCTAATACCTAATGCTATTTTTTGAGGAAAGGTTTTTGTATTTTTCCAAAGTCATGTCATCTATCATAAAGATTAGTCCATTTTCTCAACTGTGTTTTCTAACGCATACCATATATTGACCCCATAACAATGATCAGTCTTCAGTATCTTGAAGAATGTGAGTTTCTTTCCAAGCTGTCAGTAACCTTTATCCTCCCTCATCCCTTTCCAGGTGCAAAAGCAAGAAGTTCAGGAAGGGCAGTTTCTCCACTATTTTTCATGTTATGTTAAAAAGGAATCAAACAGATGTTAATAAACCACACTGTAACTTCCCTGCAGAGAAGAGATCAAGAACCAGGTAGCAAAACTATTAGTTCAAGATTATTACCCACCACCCCACTGGAGAGTTCCCTCAGTGGAATGGGGTCAGGGGAGATGGGATTTGAAGGTAATGGGACAAACACATGATTGTTCATACAGTAAGGTTTATAATCAAAAACAACAATAAAGACTACATATGAAAATAAAACAATCACACACACAACCACTCTTGGTGAAAATGAGTATCTTAAACAATTTGCAGAATGTTGCAATGAATCCTGAATAGTCCATAAATATTTGTCAACTGAAAAGCCAATGACTATGTCTTATGTTTTATCTTTTAGTAAAATGGAGTATATTCATTGTACAAGGCACTGGGCTACATAAGGGCATTTTTGTGCAAATGTATAATATACTTTGAACATACACTCAGAAAAATTAGTTTTGGTGTTTTTCAGAGGTACCTCAATCCACACTCCTCATAAAAACCTCTCATTAATTTGTATCTAACAGCAATTTCAAAATACTGAAAAATACTTCCCAGTCCCAGTCTCAGTTATTATATGCCTCCTTCTCCTTAGTGAAACAGGATTGAATAACCCATCAGGAATCTCATATGATCTCTGCAAAACTCTAAGAATGTTCCGGAATACACATGGTTTTTAGAACAAGCAAACCTTTTTATATAGATCATTTTGTAGCTCTTTAAGTGTTATAAGCCTTCACTTGTATAGAAATTTCTCCGAGTAATGTCATAAATGAGCCAATGTTCTCCTACACCCTGTGACAAAATTCCCACTCAAAACAAACAAACAAACAAAAAAAGCCTCAAAGAAGGTCAATACTTTACCTCTTACTCTATTTACTGTGTCCATCACCCCAGTGAAATGTAAATACATAAAAACAAACTGTAAACCTGCTTAAAAGGAAACTTGAGTATCAATAAGTCAAGATGAACTTTTTCCCAATAAGGCTATTTTCTAGAAGAAGAAAAAAAAATGACTCTGAAACTCTATCACCATATTGCTAGTAAAAGAAAAGAATGTGCTGCTAATATGAAGTTAAGCTCATATTAAATTATTTTAAGATGAACTCAGCAATCAGTCCAGAACAATACTACACAATAAAGACCAGTAAGGTGAGGAAGCTTGTGATATTTCATGTAAATGCACTAATGAATATATGTATAAATACTGGTTATTATAGAGCATTTATTGGGATTCATCCATATGAGAGGCACATACAGGAACGTTACATGGAAAAAGAGATCTCAGGAAGATGGTGGTGGTTTACTTTTTTAATCTTTACTTAATCTACACAGAGATACAGATAATTTAGCTCAAGCAAGTGAAGTCAGCACTTGAACAAAATTAGGTGAGTATTTCCATAAGCTACAAATGATGAGGAGAGGATTCAGCCTACCAACACACTTGAAGGTAAATGAAACTTACAGGAAGAAGAGGGGAAATACTATGTGCAGTGTGTTAGGCATCTGGGAGCAGGAGATGCCAAAATCATCAGTGATGTTAACTGGAAAATAAGGACCAATATGGTCAAAGCAGTTGAACTCTGGTGTGTATGACCACCTCCCCAAGGACAGAACACTCTGCAATAAAGGACTCCTGGTTACCTGCAGAAAATGTAGGGATAACAGCCACATCCTAAAACTGATGGGAAGGTTCAGTAAATTTCAGTTCAATGTTGATGTTTATCTCTGTACTACCTTAAGTGATTACAAAATAGATGTTAAATAAATATTCATAATACCTATCCTGAAAATGATGAATTCCTGTAAAATACTAGATGGAACTTGCCTGCAAAAAGTTAAAATTCCAGGAGTATTTGTCTTGGCAAAAAATACTAGAATGAAAACTTTAACAACATGGTGAAGGTTTACATGACCCTGCTCAAGAGCTATAAGCAAATTGACTGTGTGTTTTCTGTTTAAAACTCACTGAACTGTACACTTACAACAGAAGAATTTGATGTTAAAATTATTTTCCAATATGCCTAATATAAAGCTCTTTTAAGTTACGAGAGCTTCATTTAAAAAAAAAACTTTTCCTGTTTGTTGACTATAAAATAGTTACTATTACCAATATCCCTCCTACCCCCACCAAAAAAAAAAAGCTTTGGAAGTTTCTAAGAATGCTATACATGTAAACATGGACATGTTTTCTTATTTTAGAATCTACTTTGGGTAGAATAAGCAGTAAGAATTTGTTCCTAATTAGACATTCAGTCTTCTACTATATATTCAGTATGCCTAAGTGATCATGAGAAAAGGAAATGGAAATTCTTTTCTTGTTTTTGTTGATTTTGGGGGGTCTACACTTAAATAATGCCTTATTAGTGTAAAGAAGTACAAAATAACTAGAATACAATAATTTTTACTTTAAGATTCATCTTTAAAATTATTTGTCATATTTTAAAGCTTACCAGTATCATTTAATTTAAAAAGAGCATTTGGACATATATTCAAGGACTATGTTAAGGACAAAACTCTAAGAAGACAAGTTGATTAGACTTAGTAAAAGTAGTTATTGATTTACTCTGCCTTCTGTTTACCTTGGTTTAATTAGGTAACAGTGCCTCAAAAAATTATCAAAATTTCAGCTATGAATATTCATAGAGTATTCACTGTGAATAACCATAAAAGCAAAAGGCATCATCCAATCTCTTCAAACTCTACCACTACATAAATAACTTGCCTACGTCAGTAGCAGTGGCCAGTCACATCCCTCCTTGCACAGTTTGTTGGGATTTGAGCACAGTGTATGCGGTTCATGTTGCTCACGCACATATGAAACATGCCATGGTGTTACCTCATCGTGGTGGGAGAGAGACACTTCACACAGAACAATTTAACCATGCATACACCGTTTCTGAGGAACAATATGCACGTGATGAACCTTTCACCACCAAACTACAATTTCATTAGTCAAGCCACTAGTCCAAGGCCCTATTTCAGCTTCTAGCCTGTTTGCATAAGAGGGCTTTGGGCCTGGCTTTGATATTATAACAAAGAACTTTCCAGTCTTCAGCTGTGTTTGAAAGGAACTGACACAAAACATAGAGCTGAAGTCACACGAACGTCATGACAGAAGCAAAATGCATGGACCATGATAGAAACTTTAGGACACTGTGAAAATAACTGCAGCGCGTCAACGCAGCTGTCATTCGAGTGACGCTGGCAAGCGGCCAGGTTCTGTGCAGCCTGTTGAGTGCTGACTCGTCTCAGACGCAGGCACGTTTACAGACCGAAGGCTGGAAGCTCTGTACCCTTGAGGACATCTGGGGGCTCAGCCATTTTCTGAACCATCCGTATGTCCCATCCCAAAATGGTTCGGACTTTGGACAGGTGAGGGAACTATTGTTGGTTTCATGGCGTGGGAACGCCTGTTGTGGGAGCTGCTCACTGGAAGCTGTTTGTCATCTTGTTTCAACCACTTCAGCCAGTCGACTCCAGTCATTTCTGTGAGATGTGGGTCAGTTCCTGGCTTGATCTATCTATCCTTCTTTCTTTCTTTCTTTCTTTCTTCCTTCCTTCCTTCCTTCCTTCCTTCCTTCCTTCCTTCCTTCCTTCCCTCCCTCCCTCCCTCCCTCCCTCCCTCCCTCCCTCCCTCCTTCCTTCCTTCCTTCCTTCCTTCCTCTTTCTTATTTATTTATTTTCTTAAGGCAAGCCCTACAGTCTACCCCCCTTTGTATGGGAGGAGTGAAAGAAAGAGACTGCACACGAGAGAGAGAGAGAGAGAGAGAGAGAGAGAGAGAGAGAGAGAGAGGGAGAGAGGATTGGCTCACCAAGGCCTCCAGCCACTACTATCCAACTCCAAACCCAACGACCCCCTTGGTGCATGTACAACCTTGTGCACCATGGTCACTGAGCATCTGGCTGACATGGGACCTGGAGAGTCAAAGGTGAGCCATCAGGCTTCACAGGCAAGCACACCAGTCACTAAGCTATCTCTCCAGCCCTGATGTCCTGTCTTTTATCTGCTACGCGTCATTTATTTACCTTTGCTTGCCAAATCCCCGATAAACTCACTCATGCAAAAGCAAAGTGAAGTCAGGAAGCGGAGAGAGAAAAGTGCTGATGATGAGCCCGCTTCTTCTCCCCCCACATTCAGTCAGGACCCCTGTGCGAGATGGTGTCACCCACACTCACAGCAGGTCTTCCATCCTCAGTCCAGTGTCTCTGGGAACACCCTCACAGACATGCTCAGAAGAGTGCCCCCTGGGGGATGCTAATCAAGTCTCCATGACACTGAGGACTAACCACCTCACTATTGACTGGGTTCTTACAAGGAAACAATAATTTTTATTTTCTGTACTTTTAATTTCTAAACTAAGTTGCACTGAGTAATATTAAGTTTCATTAATTATTTTATTTATTATTTATTTTGCTTTGTCGTAGCTTCACATCCAAAGAAGAGAATTTTTAACATTGTTGGGGGGGAAAAAACTCTCATAAAATATTTTTGAAATGATTATACTTGTCCCACTGTCTCTTTGCGAAGGGATGGCGGCCTGCATGCTGTTCAGCCCCTTGATATTCAGAAGTACACATTTATATTCAGGACAGATGCCACCTACATAAAACTAATGTATGTGCCATCAGGATGTCGGAGCAGTGTCCCCAGCTTGGGAGTTATGAAAGTGGTTAGTAGGGGCGTTGTTACCTGACACGGTGGGCTGCCCATGCCCCTGAAGCTTTCAGGCTGCAATAAGCCAGGGCAGGTTAGCCGTTTGCTCCCAGCATCCACTACAGAGCCTGCATGTGCATTCCGTGCTCGCTGCATGCTGAAAACTTGACAGAGCCTTAATGCTTTTTCTTTCTCTCTGCCCTGAGTTCCTAATTTAGCTACCATAATGTGTTACTGTGGATTTATGCTGTACCTAATGACTATTTACCTGCCACATTTATGGCCATTTGGTTCATGGAGAACAACCCTCTGCAGAAATATTCCATATGTTGCTGGTATTTAAATTGTTGCATGCTCTCATAAAAATGGTGAGATGTCTGCCTATAGAAAAAGAACAAAAGAATTTGGAGTTTGTTGAGTTGAAATGAAGTCAGGAGGCTTTTTATATAAGTGGAAAACTTGAAAACAGCAGTCTGTTCAAAGCTGGCCAAAGTTATATAATAAATATCACATAAAATATTTAAAAAATATTTTCCAAAGAGATTTCTAGTTGTTTACCAGCAAGTTTTTACACTTTTGCTCAGCATGGAATATCATGTTGGAATTTTCCCCTTGGCATCAAGTGATCAATTCTCAAAACTTAGGAACTTTGAAATGCAATGAACTTGAGGTAGATCTTGCAAAGAGATTTTAAATGTAATTGCCTTTCTCCTTTCAAGCATTCTGACTTTAGTTCATAACATTAACTAAAAATAGTTTGCTTATTCCCATCGCTAAACATAGAACTACCATCATTAAGGAAAAGATATTTCCCATGACCTCACAGTGCCTGACACTACCTACACAAGACCATCATAATAGGAGGAAAAAGATCATGACATCAAAATAAAAGAAAGATGGATTGAGACAGGGATGGAATATGATGGAGAGTGGAGTTTGAAAGGGAAAAGTGTGGACAGGGAAGGCATTACCATGGGGTATTGCTTACAATCATGGAAGATGTTAATAAAAAATTAATCAATTAATTGCTTGAGCTAGGACTTCCAGTACTATATTGAAAAGCAGAGGTGACAGGAAAACCCTGTCTTGTTCCTGATCTTAGTGGGAATTCCTCCAGTCTCTCTCCATTAAGTATTATTTGGGCCTGCCTTAGGAGCTTTGTATATGGCCTTTATTATGTTAAGATATGAACCAACCATGCCAATTCTCTCCAATGTTTTGATCATGAAGTTGTATCTTGTCAAAGGCCTTTTCTGCATCTATCAAAATGATCGTGTGGTTTTTATGTTTAGTCTTGTTTATGTGGTGTATTACATTGACAGATTTCCGTATGTTGAACCACCCTTTTGTTCCTGGGATAAATCCCACTTGGTCAAGGTGGATAATGCTTTTGATGTGTTGTTGGATTCGGTTTGCGAGGATTTTGTTCAGGATCTTTGCATCTAAGTTCATTAGGGAAATAGGCCAGTAGTTTTCTTTTCTTGTGGCATCTCTGCCTGGTTTTGGAATTAGGGTGATACTAGCTTCATAAAAGGAGTTGGGTAGCCTTCCTGTTCTTCAATTGTATGGCACAGTTTTAGGAAGATTGGTTTGAGTTCTTCCATGAAGATTTGATAGAATTCAACTGAGAAGGCATCTGGTCCTGGACTCTTCATTTTGGGGAGGTTTTTTATTACTTTTTCAATCTCCATGAGTGTGATGGGTTCATTGAGGTGATTAATCTGCTCTGAGTTTAGCTTTGATAGATGGTATGCATCCAGGAATTTACCCATCTCCTCCACATTATCCAGTTTTGTGGAGTATATTTTTTTGAAATAAGTCCTGATGATTCTCCCAATTTCACTTATGTCTGTTGGGATCTCTCCTTTTTCATTTTGAATTTTGTTAATTTGAAGCTTCTCCTTTTTTTGCTTGATCAAATTGGCCAGGGGTTTGTCAATCTTGTTTATTTTTTTCAAAGAACCAGCTCTTTGTTCTGTCAATTGTCTTAATTATTTCCTTAGTTTCCAATTCATTAATTTCTGCTCTAATTTTAATTATTTCTTTCCTTCTGGAGCTCTTTGGGTTGGATTTTTCTTGTTTTTCCAATGCCTTTAGGTGGATGGTTAGGTTATTGACTTGGGATCTTTCCGTCTTTTTTATGAAGACATTGAGTGCTATGAATTTTCCCCTGAGGACTGCCTTCATTGTGTCCCATAAGTTTTGGTATGATGTGTTCTCATTGTCATTCAATTCCAGGATTTTTGCAATTTCCTTTTTTATTTCATCCACTATCCATTTATTGTTTAAAAGTGTGCTGTTCAGTTTCCAGGTGCCATTGGGATTCTTGGTGGGTCTTTTGTTGTTGATTTCTGGCAATATAGCACTGTGATCTGATATCATGAAGGGAATTATGTCAATTTTCCTAAATATGTGGAGGCAGTCTTTGTGACCCAGTATATGGTCTATTTTAGAGAATGTTCCATGGGCTGCTGAGAAGAATGTGTAGTCTGTGGATTTGGGATGGAAAGTTCTGTAGATGTCCATTAGGTCTAAGTGCTCTATGGTTTGTCAAAAAGGAAATAAAAACAAAAAGAAAAAAAGAGAAAAAAGATATTTTCATTTACTCAAAAGAAGAGAAAATCATTCACTTTTTTAAAATTTTATTGCCAGGCATGGTGGCACATGCCTTTAATCCCAGCACTCAGGAGGCAGAGGAAAGTGGATTGCTGTGAGATCAAGGCCATCCTAATATTACATAGTAAATTTCAGGTCATCCTGGGCTAGAAAAAGACCCTACCTCAAAACAACAACAACAACAAAAGTTTATTTATAAGAGAGAGACAGAAAAGCAGCGAAAGAGAGGCACATGTGGGTGTGCCAGGGCCTCCAGCCACTGTAAACAAACTCCAGATACATACACCACCTGCTGCACCTAGCTTATGTGGGTACTGGGGAATTGAACCTGGGTCCTCAGGCTTCGCAGGCAAGTGTTTTAACCACTAAGCAATCTCTCCAGCCCAGAAAGTCCTTTATTTAATCTCTTTTGTTCACTTAACAGTATAAGTTCAATCGGTACTATCTTTGATGCTTGACTAGCTCTTAGCTAGTTTCCTAGCAAGTTCTCACTCTTGTCCTCTGTAGATGGGCAGCTTCTACCAATATAAACCATTAGGATAATAACCCAAGGTGGAAAATAATAATCACTAATTTTTGTTTTGGGGATGCAGTTTCAATTGCTAACCAAATTAATCAGTGTTGGAAATAACTGCTCTTCTATTTTCTGAGCAGGTATCTGAAAACAGAATGAAAACTATTTTCTTTGTACTACTGAAAGAAGTTTGTGAAAAATAAAAAAGCTAAGCAGATACATGTGGTTTTACTCTAAGGAGAAAATGAAAATGATCTTCTTGCTTTTGAATAAATAAAATGACATGCAAACTCATTTTATTTAAAGTATTAGTTCTTTTATTTCCAAACATGATGCTTACAAAAATATTTCTGCTTGTGTTAGTCAAGAGTTTACTAGAGGAGCAGAACCGACAGAATGAATTGTATTAAAAGGGAATTCATTGGGTTAGCTTATGGCAGTCCAACAATAGCAGGTTGCAGTCCTGAGAGTCAAGGAACCCAGCAGCTGCTCAGTCCATGAGGCTGGATGCCTCAGCAGTCCTGATCCAGCACTGAAGGCCTGGAGGCGTCCTGGAGAGATGCTGCTCTTCAGTCCACACTGGTCTTCTGTCCACATTGGAAAGCAGAGAGCATCTAACAGCAAGATGGGAAGAGGGGATCCTTTCCTTCCTAGAGATTTCTTAGATAAAGGCCCCCCCCCCAACCAGGAGGGGCCATCCACTCCGGGTGAAAAGCTCACCCTGGGGCAAGGATTTTTACTTTAGTCAATCCTCCCTGGAAGCAACCTCAGAGACCCACTTATGGGTAATGTCTGTGGGTTCCTAAACAGATCAAGTTGACACAAAACTTAACCATCACAAGTCCCCCACTTTCCAACTTCTCAGCAAACCATATGTTCTTACATCATACTTAATTTCCAAATGAAGACAGTAACAAGGTCATAATTCTGCCTAACATGGTATAACTATCCCACATACAACTAGAAATGCACAATCTGCCTCCAGGGCCTGCTCAAGCCTAATCATGTATATACCACTTCCACTTGATGATGGACTGCTGCTACACACATGTCCAACTCTGTGGCCTATTGGGTCAGATAACACCCAGCTCATAATGGGCAGCTCAAGTCACATAGTAACTTGATGGCCCATTGTCAAGCATTCAGTTTCCACTAGGGCCCAATAGCAGGCCAAGAGCTATCTCTCAAAGGGAGAATAATTATCTGCAAGATCTTGCTCCACATTCCCAAGGGCCTCCTCTGTGATTCACCTATGGGGGCCTGCCAAAGGTTCCAAGCAGCATCCCTATCTTCCACTGATACCTCAAGTACCATCAGATCTGCTGGATGATATGGCCCAAGTGGCAGAGGAGCCTGCATAGCAGCCGGGGCCTGTTGACCTTGACTTGTTCAGGGCCCCTTTGCAAACTAGCAGCTTTCCGAGTCACTTGGCATACGGGACAGAGTAAGACACCCAAGTGAGGAATGTGCTGTCTCCAAAATCCAAATTGTCCCACTAGATGTTGTGCTTCTTTCTTAGAGGTAGGAGGGGCAAAAACAACAACTTTCACCTTAGAAGGGATATCCCTGCATGCCCCACACCACTGAACTCCTAGAAATTTTACTGAGGTGGAAAGTCCTTGAATTCTGAATGGATTTATTTTCCATTCTCTGATGCACACATGCTGTTCCAACAACTCCAGAGTGGTTGCCACCTTGTGTTCATTGGATCCAATCAGCATAATGTCATTAATATAATGGACCAATGTGACATCTTATGGAAGGTACAGGCAATCAAGGTCCCTGCGAACTAGACTATGACACAGGGCTAAAGAGTTAATATAACCTTGAGGTAAAACAGTAAAGGTAGGTGTACTGCTGACCTTGCCAGCTGAAGGCAGATTGCTTCTGGTGGTCCTTATTGAGAGACCAAGGAGAAGTAATATGCTGCATCTGGCTTCTGTGACCCTGCTTAGTGGCTGGACCGTGGTGCTGCCATTTAAAATCAGATAGCCATTTGGACTCAGATGAGGAACTAGCTGACTAATGTGCTTTTTTTGCTTCTGTATCCTATCCGTGCTTGCTTAGCTATAGCTCCCCTCCCTCCCAGTCCCTGCGAAGCCTCCACTTCAAGGACATTCCAGAGATACCTAGCCATGGAGGCTCCAGCCTCTTGCAAAAGATAAGTTCTGCAAACAGCTCTTGCAATAGGTTCTGCAAACAAGTTACTACCTAAGATAAGTAGGCTGGAGTTCCCACATGCACCCTCTCTGAAATTCCCATGTGTGCCCTCTTAGGACCAGTCATTTTAGAAGTTGCAACATGATGTAACCTTTCCTTTATAAACCCCTTTCCTCTGAGGTCGGGGCTCTCTTCCTCACTACCACTGTGCTGGACTGTGTGGACGGAGCCCCTAGGCTTGCAATAAAGAAACTGGCTGCTTTTACATTTGAGTGTCTTGGCTTCTGTGGCGGTTCTCTGGGTGACTCCTGGGTGACCGGGGGACTTGGCTCCTGGTCAGGGGTCTTGGCACAACACTTATGGACTAGTAAGGAGACAAAAGCATTCACAAGATCAATAGCTGCACACCAGGTACCAGAAGATGTGTTGATCTGCTCAACTAAAGAAACCACATCAGGTACAGCAGCTGCAATTGGAGTCACCACGTAATTAAGTTTCCAACAATCCACTGTCATTCTCCAGGATCTATCTGTCTTCTGAACAGGCCAAATAAGAAAGTTAAAGGAGATGTGGTGGGAACCATCATCCTTGCATCCTTCAAGTCCTTTATAGTAGCATTAATTTCTGCAATCCCTTCAGGGATGTGATACTGTTTTTGGTTCACTATGTTCTCTGGTGGAGAGAGTTCCAGTGGCTTACATTTGGCCTTTTCAACCATAATAGCCCTCACTCTACAAGTCACAGAACCAATGTGGGGGTTCTGTCAACTCCTAAGTATATCTACCCCAATTATGCATTCTGGGACTGGGGAATTAACCACAGGATGAGTTTGGGGACCCACCATCAGTCTAACATTTGCCAAAACTCCATTGATCATCTGACCTCCATAAGCACCTACTTTAACTGAAGGGCCATGATGATGGTTGGGGTCTCCTGGGATCAATGTAAATTCAGAACCATTGTCCAGTAGGCCCTCAAAGGTCTAATTGTTTCCTTTTCCCCAGTGTACAGTTACCCATGCAAAAGGCCACAGGCCCCCCCTGAAGAATAGTGTGGGGTTTGATGTCACACAAGTAAGACCACTGACTCACAGAGTGCTGAATGAGAACCTACATGTCAGGACTGCACATCAGAGGTCAGGACCTCTGAGAGCAGCCCTGAACTACTTGGAGTGTCAGCTTATACTGGAGAAAACTACAAGTTGTTTATTGCAAAAACAGAATGGGAATTAAACCATAAATCACACAACTCATGTTACACAGTTATAGCCATAAAAGTAATTTTAAACATAAAGGGGATTTCAGTGCATTACAGCAAGGACATTCCATTCTTGGAAGATTACAGGAAAAAAAAAAAAAAAAAAGAACTTGTGAAACAGGTATGTTGGCCAGTTACAGGAAGCACCTGGGGGATTGTGAGGTAGGTCTGTGACCAATATTCTCTGAATGTCCCATTTTATCTGCCCTTAAGGATTTTGCTTAACAATGCAGGCCTGGGGTAATGTTATTCAGACCACCAGAGCATCCTGTTTATCTACCATCCTGATCTGCTTAAGCAAGTGTTTCAATCCATTCTTTTATGAGCTCCTACAAGGAAGTGATTTCTATTTTTCTCTAAGTTTGATATAAAGAAATGTAGAGAAATATAACATTTTGCACTCTTTACAAAAGGACTAATATTAATATTAAACCTTTTGGAGATTATGACAGGGTCCTTCCTTGAGGGACCTGGCCACCCTTTAGTCAAGGGGCTCAGGATCTGGAAACTGCCTCAAATGTGGAAACTGGTTAAGAGGTCTTGATTCTCCATTGCTATAATTCAAAGTGGCCTTTTGTCCCTGTACTCTGGAAATTTTCTGCTTATACAGACCAATGAGGAACTTAGTAGGCTTCTTATCTAGTTCACCTCTGGGAACACCATGATTAATCAGCCAGTACCAAAGGTCTACTCAAGTCATACCATTATGAGCATTGTTTTGCCTCCACCATCCATTCTGGTAAACAAGCTCACTTCACCTTTGGCAATTCAGTGCTGCCACTTGGCCCTTGTTACCCTGAGTCTAGTTAGACCCATTGCATCCAAGTCACCTAATGAAGGGACTGAGGCTCCCACTGTGAAGTCTTCTTTACAAAAGACCAATGATAACGGTCTTTAAGTATGTTGGTGCTCCTTTACAAATCTGTTTCTTATACACTTAGTGAAGGGCACATCTTCTGGACACTCCCATTATGGGGACAAAGATGAGTTTACATGGCAAATCCACTCCAGCATTCCAGTTCACTGAGCCTTTTAATTCCTTCATCAACATTAAACCAAGGAATATCAGGCAGCTCAATCTCAGTCACAGTGGGCCATCTTTGGATGCATACTTTAGCCAACCAATCAAATAAACTCTCTTGGCACCTCCTCCAACTACATGAGCTGCAATGTTAAATCTAAAAATCTCTGCTCAATGGGCCCATTTCAATAAATTCAGCCAAATCTAGCTTTATATTCATTCCTCCATCATCCCACACCCTTAAAATCCATTCCCACATGTATTTCCCATGCTTCTGCCTATACAAGTTAAAAAGAAATTCCTGAAGTTCTTTAGGGATGTACCTCACCTCCTCTTGAGTCATGCTTTATTATCTCACATTTAGGGGCATGCCTAGCCTTTCACCTTGTGATACACCTAGAGGCAAAGATGGGTAGGCACTGAGAAGCATCAGCACCTCCTGCAGGGAGGGTCATTGCTGGTTCCTCAGACAAATAAAGAGTATTCTCAGGCAAGGGTGAAGAGGGCAAGACTTCAGGCTGTGGGAGAGGGGATGCAACTGCTGCTAAAGGAGGGGAGACCACATCACTGCAAACCTTATAATTTGCCAGCCAGACCAAATGAGCCAAAGGGTGCAATAGTGTCAGATCTGTCATGGTGGAAACCACCTGCTGCCCAATTGGACTGGAGGCCAGCTCCATGGGGGGTAATACGTCCCTGATACTGAAAACTTAAAACAGGGGTAGTCATGAGCCCTAGGAATGTAACATCTGCTGATTCTGGAAAAATGTATATACTATGCTTATCACACTGCCCAGTAAGCCCTTCTCTTAATATTTATACCCTTAGATTAACGCTACTCTCACTTTAGGTAGATAATCTTCTCTTTTCAGATGTCATTAACTTTGGGATGACTCAGAAGGTATCATAGTGCTGGAAAGAAGTGACTGGAGTACTGAGTAACATCTCGATCACACCTTCCAAGGCTCAAGGTCTAATGTGGAAGAGGTGGTGGAAAGAATGTAAGAGCCAAAGGAAGGGTAGGACTCCTTACAACGTGCTCCCTCCAGACATAAAATGGCCTGGATATCCATGACTTCATAGTGCCCGACACTACCTACACAAGACCATCATAAGAGGAGGAAAAGATCATATCATCAAAATAAAAGAGAGACTGATTGAGATGGGGAGGGAATATGATGGAGAATGGAATTTCAAAGGGAAAGTCAGGGCGAGGGTATTACCAAAGGTTATGTTTTTAATCATGGAAATTTTAATAAAAATTGAGGAAAAAAACAACTTCAGAATCTGAGAGTTCAATGTCCCCATATTTTTTGGAGTCTTCACACACATATCCATCCCAAGTTATAGGATCCCTCTCTTTTCTGATCAGTGCCCTCACTTTAACTTCTGATAGACTGTGAGGCTGGGATTTGAGTTTATCTTGCAAGTGAGCCAATCTTGCAATGAGAGCTTGGGTTTGGCTTTCTTAATTTGAGCCCTGTTCTACCTATAGGGGAAATTCTTCTCCAGGGCTTCCTTAGAAACTTTAAGATAATGTATGTGGATCTTAAACTTGAAAATTTCCTTTTTGAGCTTATGCTGTTACCGTCATCGTTTATTCAGAGAAGCTAGAAGCAACCAATCAGGATCATCATTCTTCTTACTTTTCCACAAATATTCAAAAGTTTTAGATACAGAGTTGTGGGTTCCTGTGTTCGCAGGCTGGCTGCTGTCCCCCAAGAAGCCCAGACAACCATGGAGATGAAGGTTGTGCATGTGTGATGAGAGAAAGAATCACTCTTAGGAGACAGTTTCAGTGAACAGCTTGGTTTATTTTCAGGGAAATAGGTTTATAATCAGTTGAGGCTGGGAAGAGGGTCCTAAGGGGATTGGATGTACAAGACTGCTTGCTGATGCCTAATTA
The DNA here is from genome assembly GCF_020740685.1 of Jaculus jaculus. Taxonomy (NCBI): domain Eukaryota; kingdom Metazoa; phylum Chordata; class Mammalia; order Rodentia; family Dipodidae; genus Jaculus; species Jaculus jaculus. Next base: position 6,205,757 of record NC_059112.1, on the reverse strand, counting down.
GTATACAGAGATACACATTCCAGAATGTAGGCAATAGCATACGGTACAAGGGGAAGGGCTGTGCAAAGGTGCTGGCTGGTAGCATATAAGGAGTTCCCTAGGCAACTGGCCAGAGGGTTATGGGAAAACGGTTATGGACAAAGCCTAAGTCTAATCTGAACAGCCAGGTATCCCATGCTTGGAGATGGAGTAGCCTTACTTCCTGCTGATCTCTGGGTCATAGATTTTTCCAGGGGTCCAGGCTCACTGAACCCCCAAGAATGGATAAGGATTCTGGCTCACTGCAACCCCAGAAAATGGGAGGAGAAGCTCCCCTGCGAGTCCGGTCCCTGAGATATGACCAGCAGTTCAGGTTGCTGCCACCTCTCCATAGCTTGGGATCGTCATGTCAGACAGCTTAGGTTTGCTTTAACCCAGGGTCCTGCCTATTTCCAACACAGAGTCACTAAATTCCTTGCTTTTCACAGGATATGACCCAGGATCACCCAATATATTTACCTCATGGGGTTCTTTAAATAGTTCGCACCATGGATTATTGGTGCCCTCCTTATTACCTTTAAAAACACTCTCCTTGTTACCAGTAGAGCCTTTAGTGGCACTGAAGTTGGAGAACCAACTCCAGAGAGCACCAAGCTCACTAGGTAAATCCATCCTTACCATTCTGTTTCTCTAGAACTACTCCTGGTACCACAATCTGTATTAGTCAGGGTTCCCCAGAGAAACAGAACTGATGGAATGATTTGTATTAAAAGGGAATTCATTGGATTAGTTTATGGCAGTCCAACAATAGCAGTTTGCAGGCCTGAGAGTCACGGAACCCAGTAGCTGCTCAGTCCACCAAGCTGGATGCCTCACTAGTCCCGATCCAGCACTGAAGGCCTGGAGGCTTCCTGAAGAGCCGCCCTCTTCAGCTCATGCTGGTTTCAGTCCATGCTGGTCTATAGTCAACATTGGAAAGCAGCAAGGTAGGAGGAGGGATCCTTTCCCCAGGCTTCCTTAGATAAAGCCCCCCACCCCTGAGAGGGTTGCCCATTCTGGGGGAAGAGCTCACCCTGAGGGAAGGATTCTTCCTTTAGTTAATCCTTCCTAGAAGCAATCTCAGAGACCCACTTATGGGTAATGTCTGTGGATTCCTAAACAGATCAAGTTGACACAAAACTTAACTATCATAATATTCAAATTCAAAACAAAAGAAAATGGTATCTCTTTTTGCTCATACTCTGCCAAAATCCAAAGAGAACTGGACAACTATTTTTTTTAAAATATGCCTTTCCAAAATGTATGAAATACAATTTGAAGCAATGTCTAAATGAGCCAATTTGAACTAATAAGCTAATGGTGGCCAAAATCTTTCCATTAATGAAGTAATAAGAAAGTGTACAATGTCTTTGATATGCATTATGAAGTAAAGAAACAAGTTAACTGACTTAGACATTGTAAGCATCAAAATCAGTAGGGGCATGCCTCATAACTTTTTGTTGTACATGGTTTTTTATGACACTAAAAGTTTATCACTGATATGTGTAAATAGAGCAAAATGAATAGAGCTCCGATGTGAGGGGCTTCAGTGTGAGGTCCTGTCTTTAGATGTTCCTGTAGACCCATACATGGCAGGTGGCTTGGTTTAGCTTGCTCTAACCTGTGTCCTAAACAAGATCAGCCACATCTCCTTTGGTAGTAATTAGGCTTCAAAACCATGTTTATGAACCCTACCTTTATCCATCATGTGGGTGAAACATTTCTTGTCCTGTTCATGTAGATACTTGGTTTTAACTCTGGTTGTTTTATAAACTGTGATTAATCATTTTCATGAACATGTGTATGTAATTGAATCCACCATAATACATTTTAATGGAACTGAAGGAAAATCTAGAAAGTGCTTTCTATCTGCTGCCAAATTGTCTAACCAGTTTGCCAATTTACACTCACATTAGCAGTATGGAGAATGCCAATGCCCATTATACTGTCTTTTTTTAATGTCATTGACAATATGAAAAAAAGGTAATGATGATTGATATTTTAATTTTTCTTTTCTTATTGTTAAGGACAAACCTTCTTGATAGATTCCTGATGTATTGTTCTATGATTAGAAGGAATATATTTAAAGAAAAATATTTTTTAATCTATCAAAAATATAAAGGCCATTTAAAATTTGGAAGAGATTAAAAGACTATTCAAATATATGGATTTGTTTCTCAAAGTCAAATAGAACATAATATTTTAAACATATGTTTAGTATTTGGCAGGTTGAAAGAAATTTATATGTTAATTCTCATAAAAACATGAATAGTCACTTCAATTGCAAAACAAAAAGACGCTACTGAGTTATTTTTCTTTATGTGGCACCTACGACACAATACTTTAATTAGTGATGCCTAAGTGACCTGGAAACACATGGGTCTGGCAGTACTCAGCTTGCAGGATGATGGAACAGCTGTGGGTGAAACAAGTTAAAGACGATAATCAACATTAATGCTAATATTTTAGCATTAATGGGTACCTTAAGTGGAAGTTTCAGAGGTTTGAGGTGTCCACCCAGATGTCACACATTAAAATAGTACTACATCCACACTGAGTCACTCATGCAGGGCATAAAATGGCATGGGCATGAAAATTACTTACACATCTAGGCACTAGTGGGACATTCTCCAATTTGCACAACTTTCACACTCATAAGCATCAGTTGTTTTTTTCTAGCATCAGAGTTTTTATTTGAAAATACTTTGATTGAATCATTATTAAAAACCAAAAGCTGTTGTGAATTTTTATTTTACAATCTTTTATCAAACCCACAGACTAAGCCTATAAACACTACAGAAATAATATATACAACATTAAACACATAATCACTCTGAAATACAGATTACAGTTTCTCACCAATAAAACTATAAAAACCTGATATTAAGCTGATTGGGTTATAGCTCTGTTCTCAGCAGACTGGAGCTGAACAAGGATTCATATGTAGGTGGGGTTAGAAGAACGTGAGTTGATTGTTCTGAATAGTCTCAGAGTACAAATAATACAGTTCCTCTACTACCCACCAAATAGCTATTCCAATGCATACTATAGTGGTTTGAATACAAATGAATGTCCCCCATTGGTTCAAGAATTTTTGATTAAGCATACTACTTAAGTCTTCAGTAGGCAGAGCTGTGCTGGAGGAGTTATGTCACTGGAGGCCGATGTTGAATCCAGCCCTACCTACTAAGTGTGGGGAGAGAAATTTGAGCTCTGACTGCTGATGCTTTCTGGTGTTGAATTTTTGTTCATTTTTTATTTATTTAATTGAGAGTGACAGACACAGAGAGAAAGACAGATAGAGGGAGAGAGAGAGAATGGGCGCGCCAGGGCTTCCAGCCTCTGCAAACGAACTCCAGACGCGTGCGCCCCCTTGTGCATCTGGCTAACGTGGGACCTGGGGAACCGAGCTTCGAACCGGGGTCCTTAGGCTTCACAGGCAAGCGCTCAACCGCTAAGCCATCTCTCCAGCCCTGGTGTTGGATTTTTATCTCTCTTCTGTGGATACTAAAGTGACCACCAGCTTTTTCTGCCACAGTGAAAATTCCCCTGCAGCCTCTAAGTCTGACATAAACTCTTTCCTCCCATAAGCTGCTTCTGGGTGGGAGTTTGTCTCATCAATGAGATGGTAGCTGCAACAGAAAACTGGTAACAAGAAGCAGGGTCATTACTGTGATGAGTCTGTCAATGTGGGTTTTGGTCTTTTGGAACATGTTTGCAGGAGGAATTTGTAGGCATTTGGTACTTTGGATTGGAGAAGTCTTACAGTACTTTAAGCAGAGCTTGATGAGCTATTCTGATGAGAGTGTGAAAATTCTAGATGCAGGCAGAATTATGGACCACTTAAGGCTTGATTTATAAACTCTCAAAGGGGAAAGAAAAAACTTTATTGGAACTGGGCTACTGGCATAAGACTGGCTGAATTCTTCTACCCAAGCCCTAAGAATATGAGCAATTTTGAATTTAAGAGTGATAGACTGGTGTGCCTAAAGGATGGTATAGAACAGAAAGATATGAAAGATGCACAGTGTATCACAGAAAGAATTCAAGCAATTGGGCTGGAGAGATGGCTTAGCGGTTAAGTGCTTGCCTGTGAAGCCTAAGGACCCCAGTTCGAGGCTTGGTTCCCCAGGTCCCACGTTAGCCAGGTGCACAAGGGGGCGCACGTGTCTGGAGTTCGGTTGCAGTGGCTGGAAGCCCTGGCACGCCCATCCTCTCTCCCTCTATCTGTCTTTCTCCCTGTTATCTGTCACTTTCAAATAAATAAATAAGTAATGAACACAAAAAAATATTTAAAAAATAAATAAACCAAAAATATTAAAAAAAAAAAAAAAAGAATTCAAGCAAGTTTGAAGTTTCAGGCATAGTGACTGGTTTGGGGTTATTTAAGCTGCAATTCAGAAAATTACCACCATTAAGGATGGGTTAACTGTTTTGCTTTGGAACAATGGAGATTATAACCTGAGGGTGAAACCCGCCCATGGAAGGCTCAGGTTAATAAGAATGCAAATTCTTTTGAAAGGAGGTGGCTTGAAGGAACACTGGTAAGAAAAACTGTGTCAAGTTTATTTATACCAGTTACTTTTCTACAAGTAGATCAGTATACATGCAGTTGTTAAATTTGGTTAAGGTTAATCTCTGTTGCTTTTTTTTTATGATGTCCTATTTTAAAATTAACTTCACAGTTCGAAATTAAATGCATGAGGCACAGTGCAATGGTTCTATAATTGTTTTCATCATCAAATCTTAGTTTTTCTATCTCAAGCACTTATTTATTTGTTCAGTAAGTGTCTAAACACTATACTCTAGTTCTTTCTACAGCATGGAGCACATTGTCAAATATGCTTACCTACCTGTTTTGTGGAATGGTAACACTTATTCATCTCATGTAACTGCATTTTGATATACTTCATCCAGTTCCCCTACTCACTATTTAATCTACAATTTTCCTCACCTTTAGTGGCCATGACTCTGTTTCTTTAGCTCTATATACAAGCAAGTATATGTAGAACTTGCCTTTTCATACATAACTTTCTTCACTTAGGCTATCTTCCCTTCATTGCAACATATCACATTATAGTTTAGATTTACATTTCCTGGTGATTGGTAATGTTGAAAATTTTTATATACTTGTAATCTTTTGAGAAATATGCACCCTGATTATTGGCTCATTTTGTGTGTTTTTCATTTTCTTATATATTGTGTATACTAACCCTCTGTTGGATCATTTGCAAATAGTTTATCTCATGTCCTGTAGATTTCCCTTCAATCTATTGATGGTTTCTTTTGCTATATATAAGCTTCTCTTTAAAAGATATTTTTTTTAACTAGGGTGTGGTAGTACACACCTTTAATCCCAGCACTCAGAAGGCAGAGGTAGAAGGATTGCTGTGAGTTTGAGGCAACCCTGAGGCTACATAGTGAATTCCAGGCCAGCCTGAGCTGAAGCAAGACCCTACCTCAAAAAAACAAAAAAACCAACAACAACAAAAAAATAACACCTTTTTACACTCTCATACATACTGCTAATTTATTAAATCTAAAATTGCTTACACATACACATTCTAATTAAAAGAAGATGAACAAGTTGGTACCATTGTTAGCCTCCTCCCTGTCCTCCCCCCTCCCCCGGCACATCCTTTTTTTTTTTTTTTCAAAAGACATAATAGTTTTTTAATATATGCAACACTGCTCAAAAGTTCAAGGTCTTTTCTGAAACTCGTGACAATCACTTATTTGTGTCCTCCTGTAAAATTAAAAAGAAAAACAATTACACTCTTCTAACATATAATGCTGCACAGTAAATTAACACTCTAAAAGGGAGGGATGGAGAAATAAGAAGGAAAACTAAGACCAAAGCAAATGCAAAGACCAGCAGGGCAAACACCAAATCCTGTCCTTACAAATCTGGTATGTGGGACACACGACACCATTATCTGGACTTCAAAAGATTCAGTGCCTTCATCTCTGCAGCCCTGATGCTTGTAGCATTCACAGTCTCACTGATGGATTGACTCCACTCTGAGCCTACAGGGTTCCTTGGGGTTATCCTATGGTTCTGGCATCTCCAATATCTTAGGGAATGTATTGAAACTTAAAGTTCATTTTCATCACTTCCTGAAATGGCCTCTCAGGAGTCTCTCGAAGAGCATGTGACACTCTCACACATCTGTGCCTTCTTGGCTCTCTGGAACCACAGAGGAAGATATTGTGACTTCTTCAATATTTCATTTTTTTTTAATTTTTATTTATTTATTTGAGAGCGACAGACACAGAGAGAAAGACAGATAGAGGGAGAGAGAGAGAATGGGCACGCCAGGGCTTCCAGCCTCTGTAAACGAACTCCAGACGCGTGCGCCCCCTTGTGCATCTGGCTAACGTGGGACCTGGGGAACCGAGCCTCGAACCGGGGTCCTTAGGCTTCATAGGCAAGCGCTTAACCGCCAAGCCATCTCTCCAGCCCAATATTTCATTTTTAAGCCTGTAAAACCAGGATGATGTTTTCATGTTCTACTGCCAGCTCCTGATCTCCTTTGTATTGATGAGTGTATAAATATCAGTGTGAGAAATGGCCTCTCTGATTTTAATCCCTTCTGAATCCAGAAATTCAGATCAGTCCTGGGATAGAGTCAAAGAGGCCAGTCTTATTACAAAATAGCCTATTCCTCTTCAATGTTCCCTTTACATCATAAGTAATGCTTACAGTTTCTTCTTAGATTTTGTCAATGTGTTGCATTTCTGTCTTCCTCTACTTATTTTTAGTTCTAATGACAGAGGCCTGGATCTCTTCCTCTCTCTCTCTCTCTCTCTTTCTCTCTCTCTCTCTTTCTTTAATTCTTCTATTTTTTCTCAATTTTTATTAACATTTTCCATGATTATAAAAAATGTCCCATGGTAATACCCTCCCTCCCCCCCCCAACCTTCCCCTTTGAAATTCCATTCTCCATCATATCCCTTCCCCATCTCAATCAGTCTCTTTTATTTTGATGTTATGATCTTTTCCTCCTCATATGATGGTCTTGTGTAGATAGTGTCAGGCACTGTGAGGTCATAGATATCCAGGCCATTTTGTGTCTGGAGGAGCATGTTGTAAAGAGTCCTACCCTTCTTTGGCTCTTACATTCTTTCCGCCACCTCTTCCACAATGGACCCTGAGCCTTGGAAGGTATGATCGAGATGTTACTCAGTACTCCAGTCACTTGATACCTTTCCAGCACTATGATACCTTCTGAGTACTTAATAGGTTGGTATTGTATATATGTAAGTAGAAGAATAGATTAACGGGGGTGAAAAGGCTCAAAGTGAGGTCAGGAGAAGAGACTGAGTAAAGAAAAGGTGGAGGGAGGGCTAATAAAAATCTAAGAAGATGCAAATAAATCATATGGAATCCTCTGGTTTCAGACAATGGAACACTCAGGAGCCATAGATCGTTGTTAGAAAATTTCAGTGCCAGGGATGGGATACCTCCAGTGAGTTGTTGGCCAGGGAGGTCCCTGATGCCCCCAAAATATTATAGGCCATTGTCAAGGCCCTTGGTTTCCTGCCACAAATAGATGGTAAGACCCTATTGCTGAAGACTCTACATACTTGGGATACAAGGCCACTGAAAAATCCTGCTGGAACTGAGCTGATAACCTCTTCCATGTAGAGCAGCTGACAGCAAGCTGGGAGAAGCCATTCTACATGTAGTTCAATGGGGGAAAGAGATACCACCAGTGAAGATACTCAACTGTAGACCCTACAAGCCTTATAATTGGCCAGCCAGGCCAAATGAGCCAACGGGTGCAATAGTGACATGTCTGTCATGGTGGAAACCAACTGCCCTCCAATTGGACTGGAGGCCCGCGCCATGGTGGGGGGGGGGGGAATACATCCCTAATACTGAAAACTTAAAACAAGGGTAGTCATGAACCCTGGGGTGTAACATCTGCTGATGTCTGGAAAAATGTATATACTATGCTTATCAAACTGCCCAATAAGGACTTCTCTTAATATTCATACCCTTATGTTAATGTCACTCTGTCCCTTCCTTGTTGGGATATATGGCTCATGCATTGTGGGGTTAGACCTCAGTTATGAGTAGGAGAAAATGTCTCTGTGTATCGTGACCCAATGTGTGGCTCTGACATTCTTTCCGTCCCCTCTTTTGCAAATTTTCCTGAGCCATGTTGGGTTCATTTCAGGTCTGCTTAATGATGAGGTCTTGGGAGCCTTTGTGTCTCTGGATATCTGATTTGGTAGGAGTTTATTGTTCTCTGTGTAGATCTCCTTCACCCTTGTGCTGGTACCAAGTTCATCAAAAAAACAGCTCCCTTTCTTGTTTTGCCAATTATTCTTAGTTTCAGCTGGGTCACTTTTGAGGTATGATGGGGTGATTCTCTCCTTAGAATTGGAGAGTAAAGTTAGCACCAGATAAAGGGTATAACCCTTAATTTTTTTAGAGAGAATTTAATAGGTATAGGCCTTCTTGTAGCCCATGATTGGTTGCCCTCTCTTCCCTCCCCACCCACCCTATTATCTGGTCCTTGAGATGCTTGCTGAGTATGTCAGCATCTTGGGTAGATTCAGGTTAGGTACTGTAGATGAGTGAGACTATGCAGTGATTATCTTTCTGTGATTGGATGAGTTCACTGAAAATGATCTGTTCTAGGTTTGACCATTTTTCTTCAAATTTTATTGTGTCATTTTTTTCTTATGGCTGTGTCGAATTACGTCATGTAGATATACCATATCTTAGTTATCCATTCTTTTAGTGATGGACATCTGGGTTGATTCCAGCTCTTAGCTATTGCAAATTGAGCAGCTATAAACATGGTTGAGAAAATCTCTCTGGGCTGAGGCTTGGAGGTCTTTTCCCATTCCTATATCATGGAAAGTTCCTCCTATATTTTCTTTCCAGTAGTAGCCAAGTTTCCAGTCTTATATTGAGGTCTTTGATCCATTTGGACTTGAGTGTTGTGCATGGTGAGATGTGTAGATCAGGTTTCACTTTCCTGCATATGGTTATCCAATTTGTACAGCACAATTTCTTGAAGATGCTGTCTTTTTTCCAGCCTATGTTGTTAGGACCTTTGTCAAATATCAAGTAGCTGTAGTTGCTTGACCCAAAGTCCAGTCTTTGATTCTATTCCATTGGTCTACACTCCTGTTTGTATGCCTGTACCATGCTGGTTTTTTTATTATTATTACCATGGCTTTGTAATATAGCTTTAGATCAGGTAGGGTGATGCCTCCAAAGGTATTTCTTTTGCTGAGGATATGCATAGATATCTCTTTATAAAAAATTTTTTTTTCATTTACTTGAGAGAGAGAGAGAAAGAAAGAGGCAGATGAAGAGAGTGAGTATGGGTGTGTCAGGGCCTCCTGCCACTGCAAATGAACTCCAGATTCATGTGATACTGTGTACATCTACCTTTACATGGGAACTAGGGGATTAAACCTTGACCATCAGGCTGTGTAAGCAAGTGCCTCTGAGCAGTCTTCTCCCTAAAGCTTCTCTTCCTTAACTTTTTCAATGCAGCATCTCACTCTAGCCCAGACTGACATGGAAATCACTTTGTAGACCCAGGCTGGCTTCAAACTTGTGGCAATGCTCTTACCTCAGCCCCTTGAGTGCTGTTAATGTGTCTTGACCCTGTACTGGTCACTTTGCAACAAGGGAATAAAAAAGATAGAATTTTAATGAATTCAGTCCATCATCAACTGACTCCATTGTTTTGGGGCATAAGCAAGAAGTACTTGCTAATGAAAAATGATCACCTCCTGAGAGGGTGAGAGGGAAAAAGAGAGAGACATACAGACAGACAGACAGACAGACAGACAGGGGGAGGAGACAGAAAACTGAGTACAAGATGTGCCCTTCAGAGGCATGTGCCCAGTTATCTACATCGTCCAACTGGGATTAAACCATTGATTATTTAACGTCAATATGAACCAGCTACCTCTCAGCAATTCCATCAGATAATGACTATGTTCTTAACACATGAGCCTTTGGGGCTGAGTTGAGGGGTATGTGTCCTATATGAAACCTCACAGGCTCCATTATTGTTGTTAGCTGTTATTCATAATTCTTAGGAGAAACTACTTAACTGTTTTAGGGATATTGTTTCCATGTAATGGGAAAATTTTTCTTACATTAATTGTCTATATTTCCATTATTATTTATCACAAGATCAAAATAAATTTGAAGCTGATACTGAGTTTACATTATTAGTTTACATTCTTTTTGTATTAATCAGTATTAACATAATATATATTATTTTTGATAATACAGAATCTCTGTTTCAGCATTAAGATTCTTGTAGGTCTGTTATCTCTGCCATAGCATCTTCATTAAAAAAGTAATACATGGGCCAAGATAAATATAGCATATTGTGAGTATATACATTTTATGTCAAAGACCACAGCCATCTATTCCTGTGGTGCTTCTATTAGTCAGACCTGCAGACGTGAACTAGTCACAGTAGAAAACAGGCATCGTCTAACAAACTCCTCTGTACGTTCGCCTGGCTTATAACATGGCCACGGGCTCACCTGTCACCACATTTGTCCTCACAGTGACAGTAATACTTCCATCACCATTAGGCCTGTAGTGACACTGAGACAAAGGGAGGAAACAGCCTTCCTCGAGTCACACACACACTGGAGGAACAAGTCACCACTGGTGCTGATCTTGGAACTGACATCCTGCCTCTTACTTAAACCTGTGATTTTAGACATCCCTACACCTTGTGAGAATGGTGTGAGCTCACTGGCATTTGTAAATTTTTTAATATAAAAGAGAGAAAGAGTGAGCATACAAGGGCCCTCTTGCCACTACAAATGGACTCCAGATGCATGTGCCACTTCATGCATCTGGCCTTAAGTTGGTACTGGGAAATTGAATCTAGGCTACCAGACTTTGCAAGCAAGTGGTTTTTTTTTTGGTTTTTTTTTTTTTTTTTTTTTTTTTTAACAAATGAAGCATCTCTCGGGCCTCTGTTTTTATTTTTAAGTGCCTTATAGAGCCCAAATGTTAGAAACACTGAAGCTTAATGTGATATTGGTGCAATGTTTGCTATTCTATGTGGTTTTTCATGTTTTACTCTTGGCCATGAGAACAAAAGAAAGCCATTTAAATTAAAATATTGATTTTGGTCTTTGTTTAGGCATGTGCAACAAACATAATGGATATATAGTAAACTGGATACATTTAAAATTTATAGGAAGATCACATTTGACAGTAACATATTTGTGGAGTCATTATCAAAATTAACATAAATAATGTATCCACCACACCACAAACCTTTTTCATGGTCCTTTATAATTCTTTATGCCACTTCTGGTCCCATTCTGTTTCCAGTCAACCTACATCCTATTTTCTGCCACAGGTTTATCAAATTCCATATGAATGAACCAATGCAGCATACAATATTTTGGTCTATTCTTATCATCCTACATCATTGTTTTGAGAATTATCCATATAGTGAAGGTATCAATAACACCTTTTCATTTTGCGTGGCACTCTGGGTCATAAATAACAACACAGTCCTTTAAGCATTCACCTGCATGCAGACTTGGGGCCGCCATAAGTGATCTTCCTACATTTGCCTCGTGCTTTTCAACATATGCCTCCACCTATCTGCAGTAACTATTGAATGGGACGGTTGAAACACATAACGCCTGCATGTTTAACTTTTCACACGTGCCAACCTGTTTTCCAGGGTACTTGTGCCATTTTACACTCCCACCAGCAGCGTATAAGAATTCCCATTCCTCTACATCCTTGCCAACATTTGATGTCTTTTTAATGTTAGCCATTTTAGTAAGTTCACGGCGGCATCTCGTGATTTGAGTCGGGTTCTCTCAGGGCTGAGGACATGGAGCTCCTTCTCATCCTGCCGCCTCTTCCGCCTGCAGGGCTTCGTGTGGGGACCAACCGCCCACAGCTAACAATCCTGGCCCATATTTTTATTGGTTTGCTTATTATCTTATTATATATAAATGTGAATGTGTGATTTTGAAACATTTCCTCCAAGTCGACAGTATTTCTGAAGAGAAGATTTAATTTTTTTTTTGTTTTGTTTTGAAGAAGCATGTTGTTTACTGTTAAAAGATTTCTACATGGTATCTTATATCACAAACATTTTACTTACAGGCTTTCTTCTAGAATTCTCTAATTTAACATTCTCCATTAAGTGCATGGTTGAATTTCACTGTTGTGTATAGACAGTGAGGTAGAGATTTATGTTACATGCTACTTATTCAGCGATTCCTACTTATTTTGACATCACTTACTGAAAGTATTATTGCTTATCCACTTAATTTTTCCTTTGACAAAAATCAGTTGTTTATTTAGTTATTGGCTTATTTCTGTGTCAATTTTTCCGTCCTGCTGATATTTTCCCATCTCTATGCCAACCTCTCACTGTCTCAATAAATGTAATTTTATAGTAAGTATTGAAATCAGATTGTATTACTTTCCCAACTTTGATAATATTTTTAGGTAATTTTATATTCTATACCTTTTGTCTTTTCTTAGCTCTTGGAACAAACTTATCAATTGTAATTCTATAATTTCATTCTAAGTATTGATTTAGGATGAGTTTATATTTTAACAAATTTGAGTGTCCTGATCTATTAACATGAATATCTCTCCTCTAATTCAGGTGTTTTCTAGTTTCTCGCATAAATATGAGCAACATTCAATATCCATGCATTTTACATCTTATATTATGGTAAACTCTATGTTTTGTAATTTCTGTTTCTAATTGTTGGTTCAAATACAATTGTGCTTTGTCTATTGATGTCATATCTTACAAACTTTTAAACTGCTCTGTTAGTTTCAATGGCTTCTTTGAATATTGCATAAGTATTTTTACATACACAGTATCAGTAAGTGAAGAGTTTTATTTCTTTCCCTATGGATGCCTTCTGTTCTTTTACATACACGGCTGCACTAAGAGAGTGCAGTGTTGCACGGAAAGAGTGAGATCAGCAATGCTGCCTTTCTTGCTCTCACGGGAAAAGCATTCAGAATTTCTCCCTCAAGTCTTATCTGCCTGCAGGATTTTAATTGTCCTTCATTAGCCCTAGGAAGTGTTCTTTCGTTCCTAACTTATTGAGTGTTCTTATCATGCATAGGGGTTATATTTTTTTCAAATTAGTTTCTGCATCTATGGAAATATTCATGTTCTATGTATATAGAACTTTGGGCTGATTTATTCATTTTCTTCTTTTATTTCCTTCTTTCTCTTTCTTTCCTTTTTTCTTCTCATTTCAAGGATGCTCCGCTGTCTCCTATTGCTTACCTCATAACTGAGGCTTCTGCCTTCACTCTTCTCGTTCTCCTCTGTTGCTCTCATGTCTGTTCACTGTGGCTACTTTCATTCAGAGTTCTCCAGTTTTTCACTGGTTCCAAATACCTGGATTATAATGTGCACTGGTATCATTTTGTATGCTTCCTTGTACTTGAGATTCAACAAGCCTTTAAGATTTATAGTTTGGGAGAATTTCAAAAACCTCTCCCACATAAACATCACTTGACATTTATGCTGTGAAATAGATCAAGCAACCATGTCAATAAATGTGAAGGAAGTGAAAAAATATATTGACAATGTTCACATTGAACCATAAACATAGAGTGGGGAAATAAGAGGTGTTGAATTAGCTTAAATAAAGGGTATTCAAAGACAATGATATGGGAACTTCAGTAAAGCCATAAGATGGAGCTGTTAGTACAAGGTAAGTCCAGTTAGTTGGAAGGATATACTATAAAGTAAAAATAATGTATACAGGCCAATAAGTAGGAGGTTCTTCTAGTAATTCATGATAGGACCAGGCTGGATCAATAAATTGGTCATGCATAGATAGAGTCATATATTGCAAGCTGTGAGGATGAGGCTTGTGGAGTTGATCTAAGGAATCCTAGAAGACTTCAAGATGGGGCCTCAGATCATCTGTGGTCTGAGTGGTTTAAATAAGCAGTTATCATGAAACTTCTGGGGAAGTGTGTAAGAAAAGTGATTATGGCATGCAATGATTGAGATTGCCATTCAATATCAATTGGAAGCCTCAAATATGCACTGGTTCATAACACCCTGGAATTCAGGACTTAACCTATGCAAGCTAAATATTTGAATTTAACCAAGATATTGTATTTACACAATGCAATTGGATGAGATCTCATCTGGATGATTTCATGGGGGTGAGTAGAGACAGAGAGCAGACATATAAGAGTTTTAGTGTGTAATATTTTGGCCATTAATAATATTTTAGTATGTAGTTTATGATGGCATTAACAATACATGATAATTGATCCTGAACACAAAAGCGAAGTAGGTCACAACCTAACATTTTAGAACACTGCTTTCATCAGGAAGGACTTGGCTTGCAGCTGCTCTGCGGATGCGTCATGAACTACATTTAGATTCGGGACACCTGGCAATGCTGTTGTTTGAATAACAAGACTAAGAGTTTTTGTGACTCATGAAGCTGTTTGTAACTAAACATGGTCTTTTAGGAGATCATTACTTTCTGTTTATCAAGACTGAAATTAGCATGTAATCTGGGTGCTCATTATCAGTAATGATAGGTCACTGGACAAGATAAGCAAATCTGGCAGACAAGATAAAATTGGAAGTCTTCACTTTTAATTATCAATAGCCAGGTGTGGTGTCTGTCTCACATCTGCAATCCCAGCCCTCTGGAGGCTGAGGTAGGAGGATCATCATGGGTACAAGGCTAGAAATAAGTTCCAGCTTGCCCTGGGCTAGAGTAAGACCTTGCCTCTAAAATTAAACCAGCAAATAATGGTTCTCTAAACTCTAAGCAAGTGAAATGATATCTATTGTAATAAATAAACCACGCGGTATTACAGTGGAACACAGAAATAAACGGAGGTTTTCCAAGTGCCAGACAGTTTTCATGTTTCTTAATCACATTAAAGGGGGAAAAATATTCCATCATTTTTTTTCTCAAATATGTCAACTGAGGAAAGGTGTCTTTTTCTCCCATTCACTTGGCCTCAATACCTGAATGCTATATATCCATCACAATGTTCCACAGTTTCAGAACAGCAGCACTCACAATCGTGCTGAGACAAATAGAAACAGAGTTATTTGGAAGTAGATCAGGAAGTGCATGAGGTGCTTCGAGTAGAAGGAAACGTCACCGGCACAAATGACTGACGGCGCAGCTGGAGGCAAAGCTCTTCACATACTCATCTTTGCACCCTCGTTCTGTGTCACCGATGCGATGCGCCCGTGCTGTCCCTGGACGAACAATACCAATGTGACCTGGGCACTTCTTAGAAGTAGACATTATTAAGCTTCACTGCCCATCACAAATTTAAAAATAAAATAAAATAAAATAAAACCTTTCTGAATCAACAATGACAATCATGAGGGTTGGCTCCAGAACTTCCTAGCAATCAGTTTTAAGAACACTTTAAACGATTTGAGTTTATGTTAAAGTTTGAGAAGCAACCCTATAGACTGAGCATATCATAATGACAATAGTAATGACAATGTCATGAGGTTTTAATGAAAATCTGTATTAGACACTGCATTATGCACCAAATGCAATTTTATATCAGCTTTTCACAGTATATGTTTGGATTTTAATTAAATAATGAGAAAGTAAAGTCTCACAGAAGTTAAAACTTAAAAATAATTTTAGCAATTTTAAAAATCTGATGTTTTCCTCACTTTGAAATTCTCTGACTCTCATGGGGAAAAAAAAATGGCAGATTTTCAGAAAGATAGAGAACAGAAATATTTGCTGATGCTAATAACTTCTTGGAATAATTTTCCTGGGCTGCTAAATTTTTGCCAACACATATCAACATCAAGTTAATTTAATGATGTCCAATTCTATAAGATACTACTAAAATTAAAAACCAAAATGAGGAGGAATGACTTAGTTGTTAAGTTGCTTGCCTGCAAAGTCAAAGGACCTGGGTTTGATTCCCTAGTATTCAAATAAGCCAGTGCACAAGGCAGCACGTATGTCTGAAGTTCGTTGGTAGTAGCTGGAGGCCATGGTGTGCCCATTCTCTCTCTCTTTCTCTCAAATAAATATATATACAAATATGTTAAAAAACAAAAATGATATAATCTACAAATACCAGAATGCAAAAGCAACATGAGTTTTCATGATCACCTTTAGGTTCCTTTAAAGGAAAATAACCAAAAAGAAGCCAAACAGAAATGTTATACATAACAATTATATTAGGAACAAGAATATCTCATAAACTTTCATCATATTTTTTAGTGCCATATAAGCATAGTAGACACAGATTAAATTTTTCATCAAAGTTAAAATAAAGTTTTTCATTAATAAAAAATAACACTTCCAACAGATTAATAAAAAAAAAAAAACTCACTTTCAAAAGAACCAGAGAAAATGAAAAAAATCAATGTCCATTAATTCTGAAAAAAAAAACTACAGATTTTCCAGACTCAACTTGTTTCTATCAATGTCACTATTTTAGTAGACCCTCAATAAAAATAAAGACATAATTCATTTTTAAAAATATAAACCTATTATAAATTCTCTGCCTATGTTAAAGTTCAGGGCATTTCCCAGATAGCACACCTCAGGGTGCACTAGTGTGTAGAGTGACTACCACTGCTGGGTAGCATTTCTAGGGAAAAAAATCATTTGAGCCATGTCTGTGTATCAGTAGGTATTTTTCTTTGGGGATTCATTTTCCAAAATAATACTAATGCACAGAAGCTAACATTAGAGATTTCTCTACTCACTAACAGAACTTTTTAAAAATGTTAAGAAAACACCCTATAACCAAAGAGTCTTGCCTAGTACTGGAATAAGAAAAGCAAAAATCAGATAGACCAATACAGCAAATTTATATTTAAGAAAAAGAAACATCTTGGCAGAGAAGGCGTAATCAATTGCGCCAGAAATACTTGGATAGTTCTTCACAGTCTTTTTTTTCTTTCTTGACTTACATATGTTAGCTGGGAGAAATAACAGAAATCAAATATAATCAAACACATTAAAATCCACCGAGAAGACCAAAATTTCGCCACAGGCTAAGCACGTTTCCACTTGTGTCTTGGTTCGTTCTGCGGATTTGGAACAAATCCTCACGACCCCGAAGTGAGCGTGTGGAAGAGGCCGAAGCGAACGCGGCTGGGTGAGTCTGCGTTCTGGGCTTCCCGCTGCTGGAAAGAGGAAACACAGAAGCGCGGCGGGCGCTGGAGGGGTGGCTTAGAGCTCAAGGTGGTGTGCTTGCAAAGCCAAAGGACCCAGTTTCGATTCCCCAGGACCGAGTTAGCCAGATGCACAAGGGGGCTCACGCCTGGAGTTCGTTTGCAGTGGCTGGAGGCCCTACGTGCCCATTCTCTCTCTCCCTCTCTCTCTCTCCCTCTCTGTCTCCCTCTCTCTCTCTCTCTCTCCCTCTTTTTCGTCAAATAAATAATAAATAAATAAAGATATTAAAAAGTGTTGAGAAAATTGTTTTTATATAAAATAATTACATTTAGTTGATATCAGCATTTTCTGGAATGTTTTCTAACTTTGTCTTAAAATATGTGTATTTAAATTCAGGAATCCAAAATAATCTTTCTTTTAAAAAAAAAAAAAAAGGTTTTTGGTAAGTATTCTATGTCAAATATCAGCCAAGGTGGAAATGATCCATTGATGAATTAAGCCTACCTATAGCTGCTTTTAGATATTTATGGGTGACAAGTTGAAGTAACCACAATGGATAAATGGTTCTCCATCAATCTTGAGTGTGTCTACTCTTCCTGAGTTTTAAGCACACCCAAAGTATTTTTTGGATGTATCGAGTACATGAACTTAGTAGCCACGACTTTCCACAGGTTTTCTAATCTAGGGCTTTCCTTTAAAGTTTAGTTTTCCATTCTCACCCTTGTCTGGATAATCTCACCACACTGCCATAGATTTGATGAACTTTTAAAAGTTGGTAACCTTCAGAATCATCTCTCTAGGGAACAACCATATTAAGGAGAGAATTTGGGATGCCCCCATCGTGTGCAGACCCTTGGCATAACTTCTCACATGTGGTATCTGTAACCGACTTTTGGCCCCTTTGATGATGGTGCACAGAGAGGCTCTACTGTGCTGAGCCTCCCACCCACACAGAGTTCTTAGGCACCTCTCCAGGGGCCTCCCTTTTCAGGAAAACTTACTCAGAAGCATGCTCCTCAGTCTTTGAGAACCCTAGTTTCCCACTCAGGTAACTTGTAAATATATAACCTGGATTGGCTTGCTTCTCTATTGTGCTATCAGTATGTTCTAGAATTGACTCCCAAATTATTTTTGTTCAAATGGAATTATCATTGTTAGCATCTATCTTTAGGGCTTCTATGTTGGACATCTTATAGACAATCTTATAGACAAAAATGTATGAAACCAAATATATCTTCCCATAACTAGTTCTGATATCCTCAAAACCAAAAAGAAGTGCCACCGTTCATGTGACAAAAGAAATACTCAAGGATCATTGGATATGTTATTATTAGCATTATCAGCTATGCTACCGAAGCCTCTCATTGTTAACATTTAAAGTTTTCCTAAATATTCCCTGTTTCTTCTTTACCACGATCCATAAAGACTTTTGAGAATCTAGTCATGTATCACCAAAGTTGGACTTTATTGAAGCGTTTCTCTCTCAGTCTCATAACACAGTGACAGTTGATGATGAGACCCCTTCTCTTCACTGGGCCCTGGGGCGTCCAAACATGGATTCCAAACACTACTCTGGATGTGTTTGTGCTGGTAGTTTTGGATGAGAGTTATATCAGATTAGTAAAATGAATAAAGGAGAATATTATACTTAAAGATGCTAACCATCAACTAATCAATTTAAAAATCTGAATGAAAAAAGAAAAATCCTGGTGCTTCTGCAATCAAATGCAAGCTGGTCCCAGTGGCTCACTTTGTGGGAGTGGCTTCCGCCATCAGACACCGACTGAACTGGGACGTGTGCCCACTCTTCTGACATCTCTTACCTGCCAGTTCAGGGGCTGCAGCCTTCGCCACTGACCCTCTCAGGTGCCATCTTTGTCACTTCAAATCTCAAAGCTTCTCAGACTCAATAGTACTTTAAGCCACGTGCTTATGGGAAATATCTAACCTCCGTAGCTACACACCTTTGGTTGTCTTTCCCTGTTGCAGTCTGACTACATGTACATAGATTCATGTGCTAGCATAATGTTGATCATAAAACAGGCAGAAGGACTTGAGGGTAGTAGGGACAAAGACAGAGAGGAAGGAGAGATGGAGGTAGGAATCTGCTTAAAATCTTCAAAAGTATTCATATTACCCGCAGGATAAATTTTGAATTCCATGAGCAGTCAAGTGAACTGTAATCTTTCCTCTAAGCCCATTTCAAGCGTCTCTCAACGATTTGCCACCACAGTCATAATGAATGCTATGGAATTCACAAAACATAACCTAATGCTCCTTGTTTTAATATTCATGTGATGTGTCTTCAGTTCTTAGAATATGCTCCCAACATCCTAGCTTCCTTCTCTAGGAGGCCTTCTCTAGGAGGCCTTCTCTGAGCCTCCTCAAGCCTGCAGCTGGCTCAGATGCACTTTGTTCATCCTTGTGTGGCGCCATGTGCTGCAGTGAGCTAGAGGTGGGGAAAGGCATTAGGAAACACAGCCTAGCATAGTCAGGTACATAACTATAAGGCATTTATTTTATATGGGTAGAAGAATACAAATGAAAGAAAAGTGCATAATGCTTTTATGTGTGCCCACAGATATCAAGAAATTCCAAGCTTAGCTTTAGCTTTAAAAAATGATGTGTGATTAAAACTTCACATCTAACTTACATCATTGTTTACCCATATAAAGTATGACATTAAGTCATATCACTTACCAAAGGTTCTAGATTTAAACTTCTGTTATAGAAGAGAGAGAAAATGAAATTTAGAAAAGGAAAGAAAACTCAGCACTAAGACTATTTAAGTTCTAAATTTGGGAATATTGTGCTATGCTCAGTATATAGATAAGAACTTGCAAGTGCATTTCTGAATTATTTCAGGGAGAGGAAAAGATTATTTCTCAGTTTATATTCATTAACCTGTTTAAGAGTAAATAATAGTCCATTTTTAAATGGCACTGAATTAAGTAAATCTGAAGAAAATTATAAATTAACTACAACACTCTCCGCACTGTTGTAGAAGGAATGGTTGGGGAAGTGTGTGTGTGTGTGTGTGTGTGTGTGTTACTATGGAAGGAGGAATCAAGAGCAGGAATTGAAATGGCCAGTTGCCAGATGTCCATCTATTAAGTACAAGTTTACCTTGTGGCCTCAACTGTGCCCCTCCTATCTTTCTACTTGAGGCAATGAAGGGCTGTACAAATTTGCCAACTTGAGCTGAAACCCAAAGCCCTGGAGCCATCAGCTGGTGTGTTAATCTTCCACCTAGATGTGGATTGAGTACCACTCCAATGCATGATCACGCCAAACCCTGGAGGAAAATCCCTAGAGGAAATGAAGAACATAGACTATTTAAGTTTCAAACTACTCACAGAAATTTAGCATAGCATTTAATATTCTGGGAGAGTCAAGTTCTCAGGAGAAGAGCAAAAATCTCACAGCCTAAACCAATATGCTTAAAGAACTGGAAACCAGCATTACCGTTGCTGCCATAGAAACCAAAGGGAAACATTGCTAATAATAGAACTAGCCCATAACAATTTAAGTCAGTCAATGTGTTAGTAATGTATTATTAAAATTCCATTTAGCTAAATATAAAATCTACAGAAGGAGAGTATGTGAACTGCTGCATTTGATTTATGCTTCATCCTAATGTTTGTATCTTCCTATAATGAAAGTATTATTTTATGTAGATCAGAAAAAATAAGTATAGTCATTAATATTAAAAATATAATTTAGTTAGATAAATGCAAGTCATCAATAACCTCACTGTAAATAAAAAATTGAATTAAATGTCAGAAACACAGCTGGGAAAATATTATTGGAGTCAACTTCATAGGGAAGTGGATGGAAACGCATTAATCTGCTTGACCTTTCTCTCCATTTTGCTGCTATGTCTACTGCTCACTTTACCCTAGTATTATTATAGAGGCAAGAATAGAATAGTGTTTTGGGCACAGTCCTCACTCAGTACGTATTTTGGAAAGATTCAAATGAATGAGCATGAAGAGCTGGCATTATCTTTTAGTTAATGCAATGGGACAATTACACTGCAGATACAAACAGTCCTATGAATCGGTGGTTCAAACTCCTCGCCAACAAAACAATATATCTTCCCTTTCAGGAAATATGACTAATATTAACAAACTTGGAAAACATGAAGTAAAACTTACCATTAATTGATAAAAGTCAACAGAAAAGTATTCCTTTGGAGTATTCCTTACTCCAAAGTCAGAGAAACCAAGTAATTAGCAGGAAAAAAAATAATATTTTGCTAACTAATGGTTAGCTAGAGGTATTATAATCTATTTATAGTAGCACACAAGATATTTATAATAACCAACCTCACTGTGCCTGATGGTTTTTTTTTCCAATTTGGATTAATTTATTTCCTATTGAGAACATAGCCTAAAGGCCCTATTTGATTTTATCCCCTTATTTAAAAATAACAAATGTGGTTTGTAAATATTGATTCAATTTACACAGAAGTCTGTCAACCACAAGCCTGCAACACTTCACCTGGGACCATATCATGTAAATGCAGCTCAGACCTGCGGTGCATCAACCTGTGATTCCAGAACTCAAACTGTTATTTGTGTTCATATCTGACTTTCATCTTCTCATTTTCTCTCAGGTTTTGCTTCTGAAATGTAAGACTACTTAGCACTAACTTAGGTGCAAGGTTTAATAGTGCCACTAACTTAAAAAAATAATGCCATGGGTTTTAGAAATTGCTATTTTGCTAATGATTTGCAGATAGGTGGCAGAAGATTGCATGTGACATTGCACTGTATTTCACTACTGATTAGCTCAATCTTAATTTCTCTTTTCTTCCATTTCCTTGACTATCATGAAAAAAATAATAATAAATGCTCACTTTTATTTGATCACAAACTTTAGTAGAGCCAAAATGAATAATGAATTTATCACAAATATTTTCTTCTACCACAAAATGGAATAAAATAGTTCAATATTCTACATATCTTCAATTTGGTAGATTCTGACCCCAAGTACTTTATCGAGTATTTCTTCTGCTTCCTCTTTCTTCTTCTAAGATTCCCACCATGTGTATTTTTTACCTTTTGTAGTTGTTCCTTGGGGTTTAATAATCTGTTCCTTCTCTTTTCTTTTGGCCTTTCTGTTTTGGAAGTTTGTTTTGATATATTCTCAAGTTCAAAGATTCCTTCCCCAACCTTGTGTGGTTTGCTAATGAGTTTATCAATATATTATTAAGTTCATACACTCTATCTCCAATCCTGTGCAGTCTATTAATGAGTTTATCCAAGGTATTAGTCACGTGTGTCATGGTGATGGGTGAGGACTTTCAAGGTCCTTACATGCTGAACAAGAAAGAAAAACTCTTCAAGTCAGTCTTCTCTCTCCCTTGATCTGAATTCTGAGTTGATGTCCTCTGAAGCAGAAATCAGGGGACTTTATGGCTGCTAACTGCATAGACCCAATCAATTCACCACATAGGCAGAAGAGGAGAGTGAAAGGGGCTCTATCTTCTCTCCCTCTGCTTTCTTCCACATCACTGCAATGTCTCTTTCAATAACTTATCATCTCAGAACTGTTTGCATTGAGTAGCTCTCCTCCACCATGTAGATCTTGACTCAATGATATTTTTTACCTCCTCTGTCCCTTCCACAATAGCGGCAACAACTGGCCTCACAGTTGTATATTATCATAAATGTCTGTTTCCTTCAGGAAATCTACTCACTAAAACTATCTTCATTGGAATCATTTGGAATTTACTGTACTTCTGTCTCCAACTAAGTAGATGGAAATAGGACACAGAAAAAAAAAAAAAACATAATGTGTTTCTGCTTGACTATTTTCCATCTCATGCAGATCTACCAGAGATCAGTAGGATGTTCATGGCCACCACATATGTCAGCAAACATGTTAAGAAAAGATTCATAAGCCAAGAGAAAAAAGTTAAAATTTCATAAAGTATTCTCATCTAGCATTCAGTCCCTATGTGTCATTCTGATTCAGAAGTAACATCGCCTTCATCTTCTTTGTGACACCAATAACGCTATGTTTGTCTTGGTCCCCAACGCCACTGAACTGATTTTTAACAAATGCCTTTAAATGAAGCCCATACTTCTGATTCCTTCCAAATCAGTTTTCCATAAGGCAGGACAAATGTTCTTGAACTCAAACTAGGATAATATGATGTCCTTGGGGATTGTTTTTGTATAATATGTAGAATAAAATCTCAGTGCCTTCTATATGGAACCCAGTAGCTTTCCTATTTCTGAAGCTTTATGCAGATCCTCCCACCTTCAAAAGACCTCAAGCCCAGATTCATTTGGCCATAATCCCACCCCCAATAATACACTGCCTCCAGGAGGCCTTAATTCCCAAATCTCCTTCAGCTGGGAACTTAGTATCCAGAACATCTAAATTTATGGGGGACACCTGACTCAAACCACCATAATACCACATAACTAAGCTTAAACACAAAAATATCTGATCATTTCAATAGATGCAACAAAGACCTTTGACAAAATACAGCATCACTTCATGATCAATGTTGGAGAGAATGGGCATGGACGGTTTATATTTTAACATAATAAAGGCTATATATAAAGCACCTAAAACCCAAATAATACTTGATGGGGAAAGACTTAAGGAATTCCCATTGAGATCAGGAATAAGACAGGGGTATAATCATCAAAATTATAAGATCCAAATGATCTGTCCTAAAATCCAAGCTTGACAAACACTAATCATTCTCTTTGTTTGAATTACTGATAACACTAGCAGTCACATATTTCAGCCATGCATACATGGGCATACAAGTCTAATATAGAAATTTCAATTTATACTTTTATGCATAAATTGAAAAATGTACAAGGTCAGTGTTTGCATATTAATAATCCCTACCAGATAAAGAAAACATAAAACTTTAAAAGCAGAAGTAACTTGACTTGGAGGAAACTTCAAGCATTTTTCAGACATTTACTTGCTATGATTATAAATTGTGGTACTTAAGGCAGAACTACACTGAGGGTCAGAGCCTTGTGAGGCAAACAGCCCCTTTGTTACAAGGGACTCTGTACAGAAAATTTTAACAGCTTTTCCTGTTTTAAATCACTCTCCTGCCTTTATCCCTTAGCAGTTCAACGTCTCCCCTCCTGCTAGTCCAAGCAGTAATCATCTACCTCTTGCTTTCCATCTTCGTTTTGTTGACGCCTTTTATGAGCTATCGTCCTTTCTGTAATTCATTTGGTCTATGCAAGTTCATTATAGTTTCTTTACTCTCAAGTCCCAGGACTTCTGTTCAGAAACGTCAGGCCTACATAAAAGCTTAGCATGGTAGCGTGCGCCTGAAATCCCAGCTCTAGCAAGGCAGAGACAGAAGGGTTCCTTGGTCTTGATGGCTAGCTCATCAAGTCAGTGAGCACCACATTCAGTGAGAGATCTTGTCCTCAACAATAAGGTGGGGCTGGAGAGATAGCTTAGCAGTTGGAGCACGTGCCTGCCAAGCCCAAGAATGTAAGTTGGAACCTCTAGGTCCCAAATACCCAGACAAGTGACACAAGTTCATATACATCTGGAGTTCATTCACGGTGGCTGGAAGACCCTAGTATGCCCATTCTCTCTCTCTCTGTTTCTCTCTCTAAAAAATAAAATGATATAAAAAATAATAAAGTGGAGAACAACTGAAGAAGACACCTGATGCTGATCTGTGGCCTCCACACACACCCATAAGTACCAACACACATACAGACATGCATGTACATACACACCACACATACAAATGAAAATATCTGTGAATAACCAAGTCCATAATATTTTTAAGGTATGTGAACATAAATAGCACTATTTTCACTCTAACCATGGATAGTGTTTAATACACTCTTAAATATGGTTATTAAATTCTATGTATGTGGAGAAAGGAACACCAGGTCACACAATAAATGTGCACAAGGGTTGTATTCATAGCTGCTTCTCATATCTGTACCATTTTAAGTGTTTGAGGATGTGCATGGTTACTTTATCTTAGGGGAAAAATTGCAATTGCTTTCACAAAGCAAAGTTAAATTACAATATTATGTATTGATATTTTCCATTTAAAAATCAGTCACTCTTCATCAAAAATTTTGGAGTAACTTTAAAAATAAAAGAAAAAATGCAGTCAGTAAAAAGGTTTGGCATTTCTAACTTTGGTTTAGACGGGTTGTGCTGACCACTTTCCAAGCTTTTGGCACTGCCCCGGCTCATGGAAGCATAACCCTACTAATCATGTGGAATCTATCCTGTGGGCATGTGCTGGATGGAAAGTAGCATCCCCAAGAGCCTTGTGTGTTTGTGAATGAGCCTCATGCTGACCCCAGCTATGGCAATTTGGAGGTTGGAGCCTTCCTGAAGGAGGTATGTCATAGAGGCAGACCTTGGGGTTTATTAACCAAGCTCCAAGTTCAGTATTGAGACTACCTCCAACCAGAGATTTGAGAAAATTTCCGGCTCATACCATGCTCTTCCCTGCCACACTGAAGGGTCCCTTCAAGACTGTAAGCAGAAATAAATCATTTCCTCCCACCACCTGGTCAAGCACTTTGTCCCAGCAATGAGAAGGTAATTCAACGGTTCCTGTCAGTCTCAATGTCTATATTGTTTGTTTTATCCCCCCCTAAGGAAACCAGTCATACTTGGTTAGGACCCTACTAATATCTCATCTTTTTTTGATTACTTACAAAGATCCAACAAATAAGATCATTCAGGAGTAATGAAAATTAAGTCAAAAGTAGTTTTAAGATGAAGTCAATGCATGATAATTTGTTAATGTCCAAAGCTCTGGGAAAGCCTGAAATTCTACACCTTACATCGAGTTGCAGTCACTAAGTGATGCTTTGAGTGGCAAGCCCTGGGGTACCCCACATATTCAACCTTCAGGTAATGTACATGACAGCATCCTCCACGTTCAGCCAGTGACACCAACGGAGCAGGAGGTGGGGGAGCAGAACAAAACAAATTTTTAAAGATTATCCTATAACTTTTTTAAATTTATTTATTTATTTATTTGACAGAGAAAGTGGGAGAGAGAGAGAGGCACACCAGGGCCTCCAGCCACTGCAAACAAACTCCAGATGCATGTGCCCCCTTGTACATCTGGCTAACGTTGGTCCTGGGGAATCGAACCTGGGTGCTTTGGCTTTGCATGCAAATGCCTTAACCGCTAAGCCCTTCCTCCCATCTTATCCTAGAACTTTTGAGTGATCAGTCTGATATGTGATGACCAGTTTGCTGAGTGAATCATGTGCCTCCAAAGGATTCCCTGATAAATGTGTAGAGTGCAGCCTACTGGATGGAGCACAAGGAGAAAGAGTAGAATTTCTGTTTCTCTTCACCCGACTATAGGGGTGTGTGTGTGAGAGAGAGAGAAAGAGGTGTGTGTCCCTACTGGAGTACAAGGAGAAAGAATTTCTGATCCTCTTCACCCCACCATAGGGGTGTGGGTGTGTGTGTGTGTATGTGAGAGAGGTGTGTGCTCCCTACTGGAGTACATGGAGAAAGAATGGAATTTCTGTTCCTATTCACTCCACCACTATAGTGGTGTGTGTGTGTGTGAGAGAGAGAGAGAGAGAGAGAGACCAAGCCTGAAGTTGCCATTTTTCAATCAGACTGGCTGAGTAGCAAACACCACCGATTCTGCAGTCTCTTCCCTGCTCAGGATCAAAGTTGCAAGCATGTGTGCATTGCCTTTTGCATCTTTTGACACTGGCAGCTTTTCAATTTGGTACTGAGGATTGAACTCAGGTCCTCTTGTCTGAGATACAAACTCTCTTTTCTGCTGAGCCATCTCCCTAGCCACCGTTGTAAACTTCTAAATGCCTACTTACATGCATTTTTTTCACAGTGACTTTATATTATAGCATTCATCCTACATTACATAGATAAAGGTATATAATTCATAAGGTACATTTGCAAAGCACACACTCAAAGCCTTTAATTGACTGCAGACCACAACCAGGCTTGGAGGAACTATTACTGTTCAGGGTACTAAGACAAACAATCACTTCATCTTCCCGATCATGGTAGACTACTAATAAAAATATATTTATGGAACATTCTAATAGAAACCTCTGTACTTATTGTGGGGCCTTTAATTCGTACCACTAAAGCACTTTATGTACCAGCCTCATTATATAATGTAGACATTTATGGCTAAACAATGGGCAAATGGCATGCACACGTCAGCTTATACATAAATCACTGCTGGACGGTACAATTTAAAGCAAGAGAAACATACAGGGATCGGGGACATTTAAAAAAGTGTATCTTAAGAAAGAAGTAAGAATATAGATCGCAAAAGTAAAGTACAATAGAAGTTAGGAATTCAGTTATATGATATAGTTACATACAGCTTGAAGGAGAAGAGAAAAAAGGGAGAAGAAAATAAGAAACAAATATTTTTAATGTAAGGAACATAGAGATTGTCGTACATAAAATCAGAGGGAAAAAATGTCTTCCCCATTAACAATATAGTCCTGCCAATTGTGCTGAGAGACAATGGAGTAGACTTCCTCATGCCAGAATCAGATAAAGCAACACCTAAACCAAGGGCTTCTGCATCCTGAGGTAGGAGATGAAAAATCAAAAAAAAAAAAAAAGAAAAACCTCAGCTCAGTGGCACTCAGCCATTAGATACCAATGAAGTTAATCCCCACCATGAACTTGTGAACAGAGCAGATTTTCTTCTCTTTCTGTTCTCACAGATAATCATTAAATGTAAGTGCAGCTTGGGCAGGTGCTCAGAGAGCCCCTACTGTTTCGACATTGTGCTGGAGTATTTCCAACCTCACAAGCTGGTCTAGTTCTTGACTCCCTTCCACTTCGCTGCCTCTCAACTTCACTTATACCTGCCGACAGCCAGTCTCCGACCTGTAACATTCAGAAGCAGATCCGCTCTTCTGAAACCCAGTGAGGTCTTTTTTCTTTATTTTTTTAATTTGGAGTAGAAAAAAATCCATAAATTTATTCAACAAGTGCCAGCAGGAGCATCTAATCACTTATATGAACTTTCTAGAATGTCTGCTGGGGTAGCAAGATTGTTGATCTTTTGCTTATTTGATGAGCTTCTGTGGACTGAATTTCTGACATGTTTGCATTCAAGGATGTTTGATTAGTGCTGTGATTCGATATGCATAATACCAGTGAAAATACTCCATAGATTTGTACTGGGCTTGATGTTGAGAATGTGTTGCCATGGATAGGAATTCTACTTTCTGCAGATCTAAACTTCCAGTATTTTAGTTCTCATTCCATATTCTACCATGCTCAGAACTAAGTGCTTACTTGCTTTTTCCACCCACTTTGCAAAAGACACGAAAGGAAATGAAAGAAAAAAATGGCAAGAAGCTGATTTATCTAGGTCTTTTTGCCCCTCCAGAACTTCCTAACTTAACAGAAATCATTCCTATAGAAAGCAATACAATCAGTGTAGGTCATGAATAAGTATAAATGTGAAACCCAGTCGGAAAGTTCTCCTACTCTACATGCCGCACTCCTTCACTGCCACCCGTCTTGGTGACAAGGCCACTGTGTTGTCTATTGCATATAGAGAGTGAGGCACTCAAGAAGCTGTCTGTAATATACAGATGTCTGCCAAGTCTCTCCTCAATGAGGGCCAATGGCATAGCTACCAATGAATTCAATATCCTAGAAGGAGTGACCTGAGGAGTAAGAGTGCTTTAGTATTTCCTAGGAGTGAGCAGGAGGCTGACAGCGACCAATAGCGTGTGGCTATCCGTACTGACACATAGATAGATGGGGTCCCACTAACATACGAGAGCACACGATGCTTTTAAAGAATGAAATGACCTCCTCCACACATGACTTGCTCTCTTGCCCCAATAAAGATCTATAAGGCTATTATCAAGGCACAGAAACTTTGGGTTTTCTCCAAAATTCATATGCTGGAATATATCAAATATTATAAAATCCCCAAGATAATGAACATCTGGTAAGGAGATAATAGATTTAAAGAGGAAAGGAGCTTGACAAATTAGAAATCAGTGAAGAGTACAATTGTATCTCACTTTTAAGACATCTATTACAACACAAGATAATAATAAGCCAAAAATTGATAAAGAAAAATTAGCCCAATTTTGGGTTAAACCCAGAATACATCCATTTATAAAAGATTTCATATTTAAACATGAAGTTACATTCTTTGAGATGAAAACTTGAGGAATTGTAGCAGCAATTAGCTCTCTGAGTTGAAGACATTTGTGTCTGGAATTTTAATTCCAATTATACAGCTTGCAAGCTAATGCCGGATGGACCTGTTTTCCTCTTTATTTAGAAAAGGGAGGAGGGAAAGGGATTCTACACATGGCGTGACTGGATACAAGCCAAGTGCCAGAGTGCTGGGGGAAGAATTGGCAGTCATGGCATCTGAGAGAACAAACGAACAGTAACTTTCAGTGCATTTCAAAAATAAGATGTAGCATTGTGTGACAAGTACAAACTTTTTAACAAAAACAGTGAAAACCATTTCGCTTCCTCCCCTTGTGTGTAATCATCCTTCTAGCTTTCTAAATGTTCCCACTTGATTTCAGATATGTAGCTATTTTTGCATAAATGTCAAGAAAGTCTTAAAGACTGTATTTTACTAATCTTGGAAGATGCCTCAAGATTTTTTCTTTCCTTTTCTTTTTTTAAGAAAACAAGTTTCTTACAAACAAAGAGAATGTGGAGATAACATCTGTTGGATTGGGATTGCAAATGGGAAAATATCAGAAGGAATCTTTGTTAAGAAATAACATGCTGGCTACTAAAACTGTTAGCACTCTGAAAGGCCCACACTCTAGTCTTCCATGCCTGAATATAATAGCCCCTTTTATGTGATGCCTTGGAGCACATCCAAGGAAGTCATCTTTTTAATATCCAAACTATTTCTGCAATATAGAGAAGTTAGTCCATCAAAGCCCCATTTTCCGGT
Organism: Jaculus jaculus; assembly: GCF_020740685.1. NCBI lineage: Eukaryota > Metazoa > Chordata > Mammalia > Rodentia > Dipodidae > Jaculus > Jaculus jaculus. The sequence goes on along the minus strand of NC_059112.1, from coordinate 6,175,645 downwards.
AGGTAAATTCTCAAGTACAAGAAACTTAAGTCTTAGCTAATGGTCCAAAACAAAAGAAAAAAAAAGGGCATGGGTTCTGAAATATGTGAGTCCTGCATGTTGATCAGAGCTTCCTTTCCTTGTACCTCACGTTTTCATGGAGGGAGTGGGCGTACTCACCTGCCCGGGAGGAAATGGTATCCGATGGCTTTTCTTTCCCCCTCCCACTGTACTCACAAACACACACACACACACACACACACACCTTTTTATGTGTCTTGCTCTGAATGGAAGAATGGCTTGTTTTAGAAGGTAGGCTCTGAGAGGTCTGGGTTCAGCCTGTCTGTGCGCTCTAGTCTAGGGTGCCTCTGGCCAATATAATAAATGAATGTGTTTTATCTATATTTTACTATGCAAAAATCTCAAAGATAAATCAGTGCCACTCCATTATAAGCTCTGAACTCATCTAGAAATATTTCCTGGATGCTTTTGTTCAAGAGAACTTTGTTAAGTTCCTTACCATAATAAATTTAATCCTTCCAACTGTTATTGAAACTCCTATCTTCTTTTACCAAAAAGAAATAATCTTCCAACTTTTCTATTATATTTCATATGGTTCTATTAGATGAACCATTCTATCTTTGAACAGTTCATTAACAACATCTAAAAGCCCTACTCACCATTAAATGACAAGATGGAATTGCCAACATGGAGAGTCTGGAATGCGTCCAGTCAACCCATGTCAAAACTTGATAAAATGCAGCCATGTCTCTGCTTCTTGCAAATAATTGGAACTCACTAAAGATGGGCCAATTTGCTGATCTACTGAGTTGGAACTGTGGGGAGGATGGATGTGCACAGGATGTTCAAGCAGCTTGTGGATGGAGAGAAGATGTGCCTACAAACAGAGATTAGAAGCGACACGTTTTAAAGATACCCTGAAGCCTAACTTCAAAAGCTCTGTCATAGCCGTGACCACTGGGAAACTGGCACAGCAGATGGCTGTAGCTAATGCCCAGCTCAAACGAAATGGCCGCTTTTTCAAAGTGACCAGCTGCCTTGTGATGGGGATGAGGTAGAGCTTCCACTGTAGGTCAGTCTGCATTGGAATATGTGGCGGAAAAGAGAACAATATAGAGAAGAGACATTTTTAGCTCAAATATATAAAAAAAGAAAGATTCTTAAATGTCCCTTTCAAATATACTGCCTATAGCGTTGTTTGTATAAATGTTAGCATTCAAGTTACCAGTACTGCCATAGCACATAAATACAGCATAATTTTGTGGACACTGGAAGGCACTAAGTTGCGAACACTTTTCATAATTCTAATAAGATGTCAGATGGATAGGTGTCGGTGGCCAAACGGCAGCAGCGGTCAGCTGTGGAGTGTGACGCTGACGGGACGCTGTTCAGCAGGGCTGCGTCATCCAGGACTCTTTGGCAGGGCCAGAAGTCTGCCAGTGACCTCCTGCAGTGCCGTCATCTGACAGTCTGCGCTGTTGCTATCTTTCCCTTGAAATTTTTGGAATTATTTTAAGTTTATTACAGCTTATTTTTACTTTCATTTCCCCCTTCTGAGTAGTAATAGGGGAATCAAATTCAGATGTGTTTATACAGTCACCAATGATTAAACAGAAATTTCTGAGCCTCTAATGTTTAACCAGGTAAACAGATTATGGATCCTGAAACTATGACTAATTTGAATGAACAAAGTTTCTTAACACCACAAATACATATTTCACCTGAGACATGTTCCTCACAATGCTAAGTCATTGCCTTACCAGTTGTTCCCAACTGGCTCCCAAGAAACATTACTTACAAGAAAATTCTTGTTGTCAAGATGATTACAGGAACTAACGGGCACATTTCCTGAACCTACAGATGACTTACTAGAAAAGGAGCCTGAAATGCTAGGGAGCAAAAGTAAACATCTTTCAATAATCTGGTCGGACCCCCACAAGGAAGTGAAACAGAGTATGTGACTTTCAGAATCAAAAATAGAGTTTGGTGGGCTCCTAAAGGAAAGACATCAATGCAAAACACTGGTTGAATAGAACAAACTTTACCATATAAAGGGGTATATGTTAATGAAGTAGTATAGAAAGATAGGAAAAGGGTTAAATATTAAAAATCTGCCTTTGTGGAGAGACTTGCAAGGTCAGGGCCAAACTGTAAGATCAAGCAACCAAAAAAAGGTCATAGAGAGACAATTAAATCAGTACTGGATTAGAAATAGAGAAATGTACTGCTATTCAGGCCACAAGGTAATATTATGTAGAGTGGCTAACACTGCCCTTTCTGAGGTAAAAAATATCCATCACCTTATAACCACAAGTGCTGCCTGCCAGGGCTCTTGGCTAGTTTCCATGAGCCTGGGTAAGATATTAACCAGCTTGCAATCTTTGACTTTCTTCTTTAAGATGTTATCAGAATGTCTGGGGGGCAAGAGGTTCATGAGTTAAACAGAAGCATGAGAAACCAAGAGAAAAAAAGGAAATTATGCAAGATTTCTTAGAGAATAGAAGCTTTATGAATAAGTTGCTATGTCTTTCTTACAAAAAAAAAAATCATGTAAAGTATAAATAAGAAGCAGAGCTTTGCTCTGCATCCTGTACGTGTTACCTGAACCATTGGTCCACATCATTTCGTCACCATCATGACTCCACACGTCCCCTTCAAGTTCTACAACCCGCTGAGGCCAGTCCTCGGCAGATAGGCTCGTGGCTCTAGCTTTGTAAATGTATACATTGTTTACTGCTACATTTAGCTCTGTTAACTATGTGCATTTTATGTTAAATCAGTTGTTTTGCAATTATTGATTATCCTTTATTCGTAATAATTGATATCTAGAACACAGCAGGTCCTCATTGCCCGTATAGCACACACTTCTTACTTTTTACATAGGGTTCCTACCTGTTTGGATACCAAATAAAAATAATTTAATATTCTAAGATTCAATAATAATTCATGGTTACTAAGGAGAAGACCTCAGTACATTGTTTCTCATCTTTCCATTTCTTTCCCATTTTTTCCTGCCACTATCTTGTTCATATCATAAATTGTTCTCACTGCCAGGGCCCTCACATCTTTCAGGCCTCTGCTTGTCATAACTCCTTCCTGACTCTTCAACACGGTACACAGGAGCACAGAGGGCCCCTCACTTCCTTTGTGTCAGCAGAACTGAATGCGTGGGGGAAAAGAGACTAAGGACAACAAGTAGATGCATTATTTTAGAACCAAACAGGGGTGGTGCTCAGTGCCCACTGTTGACATGTGGTAAATACCAGCACACTCGCTGAGCATCACCAGGGTCCAGGTTGGAACAAACCGAATAGATTATACCAATGCGCAATCGAGTTACCATAACTGTGTGTTTAACTCTTAAAAAAGTTATATTGAGATCAAAGAGGACAAAGTTGATGTGGTTAAGACAGGGGGCCCACTCATTCTCCATGAAAAAGAATTTTATCTAAATATCCTAACTACCATCTTCATTTACTCCTCTGTATGGAGGCTGGAGATGATGCCAGGTGATTTGGTCACAGATACTACTCAAGTTTCTCAACAAGGTTGGATAAGTTCCATACACATAGAGTATCCACATAATGTTAGCAATATGGTACTATGTGCTCAAAAAATTTTTAAGAGAGTAGATCTCCTGTTAATTACTCTTACCACAAACAAACACAAACATAAAAAAGAACTTTTGTTGATCAATATGATTCATCTTTTGATTGCAATGATGATATTGCAGTTATAACTATATTTTTCAAACTCATCAAACTGTGTGCATTAAACATATACAACATGCTAATTATAACTGAATTAAGCAGTTGAAAAATAATGTAAGATAATAACATGAAAATTAAAGGAAGAAATTACCTAGTGAAAGACTAGAAAATCACAAATCAATTAACTAATTTATTGAGCACCTCAACAAAATAATCTAACTGCATATTAGCAAAACAGATAGAAAAATGAATAAGAGTTTCTTTGGAATAAAAACGTGCTACTCAGGGCTGGAGAGATGGCTTAGCGGTTAAGCGCTTGCCTGTGAAGCCTAAGGACCCCGGTTCGAGGCTCGGTTCCCCAGGTCCCACGTTAGCCAGATGCACAAGGGGGCGCACGCGTCTGGAGTTCGTTTGCAGTGGCTGGAGGCCCTGGCGCACCCATTCTCTCTCTCTCCCTCTATCTGTCTTTCTCTCTATGTCTGTTGCTCTCAAATAAATAAATAAAAAATGAACAAAAAAAAAATTTAAAAAAAAAGTGCTACTCAGACAAGAGTGATGAAATTACCATGACTGTATGTTACAAACATGCTACTCAGACAGGAGTGATGGAATTACCACGACTGTTGAGAATGGAATTATACTATCATCATCATCACCACAAAATATAGCTGCTCAAGAGTAGTCAATAAAAATTCAATTCAAAAATAATGTAAGAAGTCTTATTACATGATATTAAAATTTAAATAAAATGCATAAAATAACTCCATTTGGGGTCTCATCAGATGGGTCAATGGATAAAGTACTAACCTCCCAAAAATGAAGACTGGAGCTTGCATTCCCAGCACGGTGTAACTGCCAAATGGCTGTGGTAGCCTTCCTTCAATCTCAGCCTTCACGAATGGAAGAAGGCGGAGCCCCTGGGTCAAGCCAGCTAGCCAGACAAGCTGACTGGAGAAGGCCTGGGTTCAAGTGCCGAAGAACATTCAAGTAAAACAACAATGAATGACCTCTGGCCTCTATATACACATGTACACACCAACACACTCATGAAACCACACTTGCAAGTGCATGTAAACCCACAAATACATTCATACCTATTTTTCCCTGTTATCAGAGAAGAAGGTGAATTTTAAAACATTAGTGTGATTAAGTGCAATGAAATACATCATAGGTTCTCATTTCGTACTTTGGTCTAAAATAAATTCAAAATTGGTTAAATATTTTCATGTTAAAATGCACCTTAGTATTTTAGGAGATATGGATTTTAATATGATTAAAAATCATTTTATTGAAAATACTTATATTTAATAGTTTGATCTACAAAAAAGATTAAGCTATGTAAAAAGGTTCATAAAATGAAAATGCAAGTAGCAGACTGAAATGGACCCCATAATCTACAATGGACAGAGCAAGCAAACACTCAGATCTGCGTTCAAACAAAGCTCTGAATGGCTCAGTGGAACAGTTAGCTACATTTTTCAGACATGCTATACAGAAAACAGTGATGGAATTACCATGACTGTATGCTACAGACATGCTACTCAGACAGGAGTGAAGGATTTACCATGACTGTATGCTGCAGACATGTTACTCAGACAGGAGTGATGGAATTACCATGACTGTATGCTACAGACATGTTACTCAGACAGGAGTGATGGAATTACCATGACTGTATGCTGCAGACATGTTACTCAGACAGGAGTGAAGGAATTACCACGACTGTATGCTGAACTCCAAAAAGAGTTATATTCATATCAAAGGAGACAAAGCTGATATGGTTTAAGGCAGAGAACCTATTTGTTAAAATTTAACAGTTTTTTTAATGCAAACTGTAAAGAAATTCTGATTGAAACAGCAATAATGGAAGCTATTTTTCCTGTCAGTTGAGTAAATCTAATGGAAATTACAGCATTCACAGTTGATAATCATTCACAGTTTCTCATAAAGAATGTTAGTTGCACTTTTATAAGTTAATATGTGCATTAATATATGTGGAATTTCCCTTATATTTGAGTATTAAGTACAAGTTAATTGGAGAAACAAATACCAATCCAGTGCTTATTAAGGACATGAACACAATTGCAAGCCCACTTGATGGACAGCTTATACTAAACCTGGGAAACTGAGTGCTGTCTAGAATATGCCTATAAACTAGGAAGTGGTATCTGAAAGAGTGTAGACAGTGGTAGTGTGACCCATAAAGGTCAGCTGTTCCAATAAGCAACTAAAATAAGAGTGCATTCACCTTCAAGAATTTCACTTGGGAGATTATCTACAGTGACACAAAGAATAATGTCATATTTGACCACAGATGTCATAGGCTTTCTTTTAAAAGCAGAGTCTCACTCGCACTAGTCCAGGCTAACCTAGAAGTCCCAGTGCAGCCCAGGATTGCCTCAAAGTCATAACGATCTTTCTACCTCAGCCTCCTCAGTGCTGGAGTTATAGTCCTTAGCCACCATGCCTGACCTAAGTCACAGATTTTTACCAATATAAAAGTTCATCAATGGATTAATAGATACAAGAGAAGGGTTCCTCCCTGGGGGGAATCTGAGACCCCTGGATACAGCTTTGAGGAAACCCCACACAGCCACACAGAGGACAACAGAGGGACTTCTGTGACGCTACAGAGGGAGAGGAAACCGGCTCCCCGTGCTCCCAGCGCTGAAGCTCTGGCTGGTATCTGACGACAGTCACACAGCCACATGAGGGATTCTGGGCGAGAACTGCCCACCCGATCGCTTCCTGAACGCTTGATCCACAGGATCTATAAGGATTAAGAAGATGCTTATTGTAAGACACACATTTGGGGGTCATTTACTATCAGGAACTGTACCTTAAGAAAAAAAAGGAAAAGGGAAAAGTGCAGCGTGCTTTTATTCATTAACTTAGAAGGACTGCCATCTGACAAGCGGAATGCAAAGTTCATCCATGATAAAAAGTAAACAGACAACAAATATGTGTCCAGATGTACGGAGCTGGGAGCTGCCACAGCCAGCAGTGGAGATGTTTGCGTGCAGATTTCTTCTATTTTCTCAGTGCCATCTGGAGAGAGTCAACAATCCAGAGTGCGAAGGTGAAAGAATATCAAATCCCCAAGGAAAGACAAGATGTGAAATGATGTTTTGAAGGAGTGAGAGAGTAAATTGGATAGGGAAATGGAGTTGAGTGTCCAGGCAGTCATGAAGTTTTTCAATATGATTTTAAAATAACACTTGCGATATTTCCCTCTCTCTCTCTTTCCCTCTCTCTCTCTCTCTCTCTCTCTCTCTCTCTCTCTCTCTCTCTCTGTGTGTGTGTGTGTGTGTGTGTGTGTGTGTGTGTGTGTGTGTTTATGGTGTGTGTGTTTTTGTGGGGGTGGTTGTATGTGTATGTGTGTGTGTTTGTATGTGTGTGTGTGGTGTTTCCTGCTGCTTCTGGCTGCTAACATAGAGGTAAAGCTGGAATGAACATTTTCCCCACATTGGTATTTTTACCAGGAAAGAAAGAAAGGGGAAGTGAAGTCATTCAAGGGACTGTCATGGTGAAACAAGACGGCGCTGTCCAGCTGGATCAGGAGGAAAATGAAACTTTGTGGGTTTTGAAGCTATGGAAAAGGTGGCATGGCCAGAATTACGACTGTGGCCAAAGAACTAGGAGGTGTGATAAAATAAATGAGCTAAAAAAATGGTCATGGTCAGAGAATAGAATTATTTTTTGTTTTGTTTTGTTTTTTGGTGTTTGGTTTTTCAAGGGAGGGTCTCACTCTAGTCCAGGCTGACCTGGAACTCTCTCTGTAGTCTCAGGCTGACCTGAGAATAGAATTTTTGATTGCACTATTTTTTGGGAAATTTTCATTCTTGGTAATGGCAACTTGAGAGTGTGACCTGAAAATGTGTAGCTGAGGTGAAGTTGAGAGGACATACTTGTTACATATTATGTAGTTAAATAACCAAGGATCCAAGATTTTGGATTAAATGTCTACATGGCTGTTTCAGTAGTAAAAAAAGTAATAATAATAACAGACACAGTGAAATCATTGTTTAAATTCTACTAGGAGTGAATATCATAACTGAGAGTCTTCATGAGTGCCGAAACACAGAGTGATAATAGCCATGTGTTTCAAATGAAGTAAGGATTTTGACCAAAAGAACAGAGCAATAATCTACCCCTAGTTTCTGCATTACATGAAATATGGAAGAAAAATCTCTATGTCTAAGAGGATTTGAGCCTCCTTTAGAGCAAATTATAATGATATAGTAAAAGAGAAAAAAATAGATGTTACAGGCAATATAATGGAAGGGGGAGGATATCTATGGAAAAGAGAGAGATCAATTTAAAGTAGGAAACATACAAAGCCATATGGAACTATGTGATGGTGGTCCAGGCAGCCTGACCTTGAAACTGTGATCAAGGTTGGTCATGATGGCATTAACGCTATTGGTTTCTTGGGCCACAAATTCACTGATAGTTTTTTCCTTGAGTTTGCCTCTTAAACACCATGAAATGCTCAAAAGAGAGGTAGTGGTGCAGGTATCATGGAGAGCAGTGACATTCTCACCAAGAGCATGCAAAGCTCTGGGTTTCCTAAAATCCTGCTTTGATCGTTATTAATGCTATGGAGATGTAGTCCTATGAGAGTCACAGGAATCCTTTGCAACTGCATGAAGTGGCAATATATGAAGCCGTCTGACAACAGCCAAACAATTAACAATAACAGAGTCAAGACTATGGGGAGAGAATATTTGATTAGAATAGGGAAATCATTTATACCTTCAAAGAACAAAATAAAGGGTAGTTAAGAAGCAGAGAAATTCTGATGTCAAAAATTGAGACTCTTGAATTAGACCACCACAAAACAGTACCGATTAACAACACTACATGTCATAATGTGGGGACATAACATAAATTAGAAGGAATAAGTAATGATTTGGAATTTCCATGGGATATGCCATAGTAAGATAACTGAAAGACACAAATGTATCACCAGTAGCCTGAGGAGTTGAACGTGGACATGTTGCTGGCAGGGATTACAACTTCTCTAATTCTCTGTGATGGCACCCAAGCCCTGACCTGAAAAGTCATATTTAGAAAGAAGGGGCAGTAATTGACATGTCCTCTTTCTACCTTCTGTAGGACAATTGTCATGTTGCCTTCTTCTTCCTGGATTGGCTGTCATCTACTTAGACATTTTCACTCTTGTTATTTGATACTCTAGAATATGAACTCCCTGGGGTCCAGGAACAGATCTCATTCCTCCTTGTATTGCCAAATGATAACAACTCACTTTGTGATTCCTAAGACGTATACAGAAGTATTGAATAAAAATATAGCTATGCACATGTATGTGTGACACCTTCTGGGAGAATAATACTCATGGTTCTAAAAAATACACTATCCTAAGCTTGTTTTCATGTGACTATTCTAATAACTAGGTGTTGCATATACAAATTATGTGTGTTCTATATGTTTTCTTCATTTATTATCTAGCTACCAGCCTGAGACCAGTACTGGCAATGATGGTCGGCACACCCAACTTCCACAGTGCATGGGACCTAATGTGAAGGGGAAGTGGTACTGCCTCTGTTCTTTAAAATTAGCATCCTATCCTATTGTAAGATGTTAATGCCTGGGTGTTAACCAATGTGCTGCAAATATGCACAGCAGACAATTTTCAAATGGGCTATGTCATCTCCAAGGTAACACCAAGAGCCACAATGGAGGGTGACAGTTAAAACTGGATTCTTTTCATTAAGACCACACAACAGGAGGGGACAATTAATAGACTGCATAGAAGGTCTAATTAAGAAACCTGCCTTTCTGTTTTTACTGTAAACATTTAGAAAGCAAGGTTACAAATAAAATACTTGATCTATTCTAGCCTAATTCAGGAGACTATTCTCCAACTCTCTGATTTCAAATGCTTGACCAGATGAGCAGGAATGAAGAGAACAGGTAACACTAAGAAATTTTTTGTTGTTTTTTAATATATTTTATTTATTTATTTAACAGAGAAAGAGAGAGAGTGAGTGAGAAAGAATGGGCACACCAGGGCCTCCAGCCACTGTAAACAAACTCCAGATGCATGTGTCCCCTTGTACATCTGGATTACATAAGTCCTGGAGAGTCAAACCAGGCTTGGCTTTGCAGGCAAATGCCTTAACCGCTAAGCCATCTCTGCAGCCAAGACTAAGAAGTTTTGCTTTGATTGTAGGAGATCATTTAAGTTCCATCTGGTAAACACAATTGTGGGCCTCAATCACTGTGCAGGGGAAGAAACCTACAAAAGTCAAAGAGGACTAATTAAAACATATTTAAGCACAATAGAAGATTAATCATTCAAGCCATAAGTTATAATTTTCCCTTCTCCAGTGGGACAGTTATTGGTCAAGACTGAAGAAATACTTTCTGAAATTGTGAGTGTATTTGCCTCATAGTCAGCCATTGTATAGCATCAAAGTATGTAATTCAAAGTGAAAATTGTGTCAGTCACTCAAGAGGTTTTGCCTGCACAGGCTGATCATCTGCATATTTGGATGAGTGCCTGGCTTTGTGATTCACTAGCTGGGAAGAGATGCGCCATTAGCTCTTATCCTAAGCACCAAGAACATTAATTTATTATGCATATCAGATATCTTGCATTTGTTTGGGATATATTTATCTTATCATCTAAGATTATGTTGATTTTATTTAGATTACATCCAAATAAAAGATAATTAAACTTCTATGTGACAGGAAAGAATCCACTGTTAGAGAATTCTGCTAAAATGAAATTAACTCCCTGAGTGACCTTGAAGCCAAAGCCCGAATCACACCTCCCTTACATGGCGGCTTACTGGTGTAAGGCCACATCAGGCAACAGCTGTGCCTCAGTTTCTGTGTCTAGAAAGTAAGTTTTAAAAATCTTGCTTTATATATCTCTACACAGGGTGGCAAGATTAATGAGCGGTTGAGAGTTCAAACTCTGGAAACAAATACATCTGGTTTGAATGGTAATTATCACTGACATTATAAATTTAGTCATGTTTCAATTTTCCCACCTGCAAATTGTTGTAATCACAAAATCTGAGTATTGAGAACATGTACCATGAATTCTTAGCACAGCTGGGCACAGCACAAGCAACCAATAATTGAGCATTTGAAAGAATCAAAGAAACAATGGAAAATGTAGATAGCTATAGATTCCCCTAAGAGCTGGCATTTGAAATACCAGAACTTGTAAATCATACCCCATTTTCAAAGCACCCAAAGGTCAAAATAAACTATAATTAAAGCTTGTATAAATATCATACAAAATTTAATTAAACAAAATTTATGTATATCCTTCTTCCTTCTTCTTATCTTTATTTCTCTTTCTCTCTTTACTTCTTTTAACACCTGCCAAAAATGATCCAGATGTCCATAGATGTCAACCCACCATTCTATTCACATCAAACTACAGGCTAAACCTCACTTAGCAGCTGCCTGAGCCTCTAGCCCAGTGCTTGCAGAGCTAGCCCAAAACAGACGATTTGAAAGTTTCAAATAAAACCGACTTAACGCTTTGTGTAGATATTTAAAAACTTGGTAATCCCTTGAACTTCTCTAGCTGCCTAATGGACACAGACGTCCTCTGCAGGGGCCCAGGCACTCACGGCTACTCTTTACTGTCTTTACTACCGGTTCCCAGGGCCACACATGTCACCATACCTATCCAGTCCTGACGTGTACACATACACATATATACATAACACATACATATGTGTATATATCTACATTCCTCTATGTTGAGTACTCTATCAACAGCTAGACTAAAACTATTTGAACTTTAGGTTATAAATTTAAAACGTGTAGAGCAAGTTTTTTTGTGGATTTGAAGTCTATTGGGACATTAAAAAAAAACTATTCATAAGTATACATAATTCAATAAAAGTTCAAAAGACAGGAAGCTTTTTTGAGCTAGCAGTACCTAGATTAAGAAACAAAATGTTGGGCTGGAGAAATGGCTTAGCAGTTAAGAGCTTGCCTGTGAAGCCTAAGGACCTTGGTTCAAGGCTCGATTCCCCAGGATCCACATTAGCCAGATGCACAAGGGGGCACATGCATCTGGAGTTCGTTTGCAGTGGCTGGAGGCCCTGGCGCACCCATTCTCTCTCTATCTGCCTCTGTCGCTCTCTATCACTCACAAATAAATAAATAAATAAAAATAATCAAAGAAAGTTAAAAAAAAAAAAAAAGAAACAAAATGTTAGCCTCCTTCCTTTCACTCATCCCACCAGAAATCTACTAGTCTGAGTTCAAATGCCATAAGTCAATTTTGTTAGTTTGACTTTATGAATGCAGAGTCAAACAGAAAGCCTTCTTGTATGTCTGCCTTCTTTTGCTTAATTAACACTTGCTTGTAAAGTCTCTTGACTTGACCACATGTGACTGCAACTGTAATGATGCATTTAAAGTCACAACCTAAGCTTGTCCATGTCCCTCTGTGATGGTCTGAATGAAGCATCTTCCCATAGGCTCCTGTGATTTCAATACTTGGTCCCTAGCTGGGGGCTCCTTGAGGAAGTTTTCCCCCTGGGAGGCGGACCTTTGCTGGAGAACATGTGCTGCTGGGGTTGGACTTTGGGGTGAGACACCCCTGCTCCAGCCCAGTACTCAGACCACTTCCGTCCTGCTGCTGTGGAAAGCAGACACCCAAGCCTACTTACTCATTTGCTTCCTCTCAACTGATGTGACAAAATGTGATGCTCTGGCTGTCCCTTGAGAATGCAAGCAGAAATAAATACTTATTTTCTATCAGCTGCTGTTGGTCAGTTATATTGTCTGCAATGAGAAGGTGACTGCACACACACACACGCACACACAAAAAAAAAAAAATTGAAATAAACCCTCTCCTTCCATGAGATAGCTTTAGTCAAGTGCTTTCTCCTAACAATGAGAAAGAGAACTCTACACCATCTTAATTTGTGTGACCTTATGACCCCTACTGGCAACTAAACGTGCCACCCTAATTTAGATGTGAATCTTGCTTTAAAAGCATTTACGCCTACAGTTCTTCAAATGCCTTAAAATCTCCAAACTTTCTACCATCACTTAATTCTTCACATAGGAATGTAAATACTCAAATGACTCCCTTGGCTCATATATAGTTAAAGTTGTTCATTTCTGTTCTAATTCGATCCTTTTAGTCCATTTCCAAACTTTTTTCACTCCAAGTTTTATTTTGTTTCAAATATCTCCAAAACATCCTGTATGGCCAAAAAGGAAGAGATGATTTTTCTGATCCCCCTTTTGCTATGGTACTGTTTGCCTACTTTTTCGTGAAAGGATGTAGTGTTCACTTTCAGTTTCTTGTAGAACTGCCTAGAAGTCATACTTAGTAAGCAAAACTAACCCCTTTGGTCTATTTTTTGCATCTCAGATGGAGTCTTCCTCAAGTTACTGACAGCATGTGTTAATGTGCCATGATTTTTCAGTAGGAGAATAAAATTAGTGATGTCTACCACAAATGTACAATGTGACCAGACATTTTATAGCTAATAAAAAATCTTATGCTTAAGGTACAAGATATATGTGTGTTTTAGGTACTGCCAGATAAAAATTAAAATACTATGATTACAAGTCTTATTTGAGCAACACAGAGGAAGAAAAAGATTAATCAGCTATCAGCCAAGAATAATTTCTCTGGGAATTCTCTACTTCATGTTTTCTCTTGGGATTTTTGAACAAGCCTTTAAAACAGATGCTGACCTGGAAACTAATCCAAGAAACAAAGAAAGCCAAGGGAAAAAATAATAATAATAGACAGTTGTACTTGATTGTTTCCCTGGTCAGGGCATCCTCCTGAGTGACAGATAATTCATCTTCTGTCAGTTTCCATTGCCTAGAGATCATTCCAAGCATTGTTATCAGCAAAACCTCCACAAAGTAAAGGATTTTCAAACAGGAAACCAGATGTGATGGGGTCAGCCCCTGCATGTGATGAGGATATTTGGGTTAATGATGATTGATGCCCCATCACATTTCATAAAGTATATACTTGCCAAATCAGGTATTTTTGCTGTCACACAGGAGCAGTTGCTGAAGGCCTTTACAGCAAGACACCAAGGTCGAAGAAGAAAAGAGGAGACAAAAACAGCCCGGCTTCCTGGGAAAGGCGGGGAATGAAAGAGAATCACCATGCCATCTAGCAGAGAAGACTCGCATGGAAAGCCTTTTCACATGTCTGCGGCTAGATTGTCTAAAACACACCCCATTTCAAACCTCTAACAGGCACATTGTTCTTTTGCTTGTTTGCTTTGGGGAGGGTCTAATTTTAAATGCTTTGCTAGATTATTATGCCAACTTATACAAACCATATCTGCTTTATCAGAAACAAGATGAAAATGGTGAACATATTTGGTGATTTGAGATGAAAAAAAGTCACATAAATGCATTTGCATACCAAAATAATACTCTTTTATTGACAGTGCATAAAAGGTCATGAGGTAATTACCACGCCTGCTTTAGTATGAAATAACCTTTCTTTCATGTGAGCATATATTTAGAAGCTAGAACAATTGCCAAACATTCACAAGTGAAGAACAATCACCATTTAATTTCAGAAATAAATCTTTGTGAAACCGTTATGCTTTTGTTTTGGAGTTTGATATTTTCAAAGGAAGGATAATAAATGTTTTAGCTATCCTAAAATAGTCCTGGAAAAGCCTAATGATTATTATTAAGTTGATGTATTTACAAGGCTTCAAACAGCCATGGATTCTACTGCTATTGGCACAATATCAACCTCTCCAAACAAAGTTACCATCAGGCTTGGCATAGAGGTCAACAGGGATAAGTTTACAATTACTTCCCTAGCATCAAAACTTGCTTGGTTGAAAGTAATTAGGAAATAGAGATAGTTTTGTAAGGACAAGTACTCAGTAAATTATAGAAGAAGCACATTATCAACAGAAGACTGGGATCTAATAAAATATAGCCGTATGATAGTGAAGGAGAAACAGTAGTAAGATAGTTTTTTTGTTACACGGTCAGAGAAAGAAGCCCAAAGAGAGAACAAAGAGATGCCACCCTGCCTGCCCTGGCAAAGCTAACTCGGCACCTGATCAAATCTCGCCGAAGGTGATGATGAGCAGCTCCCCAGCAGCCCCCCGCCCCCCCAGCTTCTTCCCCAGTCTAGCACACCTGTCCCTTCTGGGTTTGTCCCCTAGCCCATGAACCAATCAGGTTTGTTCCTTACACACCTGAGTCATGAAAGGGGGGTCTGCCGTGAAGATGAGCTTCCCCCTTTTATGGCAACCCAACCTGTGATTTGTGGCTAGGGTACCAGTGTATAGACCCCCTCCCCAATTCTCCCAGCCTGGCTGAGAGAGGAGTGGGATTTTGTTATTTGCCTCATGTGTGTGTGAGAGAGAGATTCTTTTAAATCCTTTGGCCTGGACCCTCATGTTTTGCCTTCCACATGTGAGTGATCCCTTCACAGATTTCTCTCAAGATTTCCCTAATTCTCCTTTCTCTCATCTCCTGAGTGACTAGTGCTCTGGAAAACACATCACTGGCTCCGTTGAGTTTCCATCTTCAAAACTGAGAGATGTTGGGGTCCAGATTCACATTAATCTCCTTCTTATTCCTGTTGTACCTCTACTTCCGCTGTAGTCTCACGAGGAAGTCAGTGTATGCTCTCCGAGATGGGAGGAAAGTTAACTCTTACACTAGAGTAGCAAAACCTTGGCCAAAATGCATCCTAGTGCTTATGGTAGAACTTGAATCACAAAATATGTTGATATTAATGGAGATAATGTGTAAGCAATGTGTCAAGGTGTTGTCATAGCTCCTGCTGCCTGACTATAGAAAAGGAGATATTAGATGTCATTGTTCAGACAAAAACAACATTTAACGATAATGGGAATTTTTCGACTGATCAATGATATGGGAAAAAATAAAAGATTTTTGCAAGAGAACACCATGTATGGCTGTGATCACTGGATAGGGAGAGGAGTGGGAATATGATCCTTAGGCATACATAAACACTGCCAACTGGACTAAAGAAAGTGAGAAAATAGGATAGAATAAGAACTGCTACTTTTATTCATGTTTCAAGAAAAGAGAAGGGCTGTAGAGTTGACTCAGATATCATCTGAACTGTGATTCCCACCACAGGCCCAGGATGCAAAAACTCAGGGAAAGGGTCCCCCCCCCCCCCCCGCACCTTGTTTCAAGGCTAGAACTCCTCTCATCTGGACAGGGCCCCAAGGGAGAGCCAGGGACATTGCTCTCTACAGAAACAAAGCGTTCCACCCAGCCATGGAGATGGCACAAGCCCCACTTGGTCTGGAAGCAGGCCTTTTGCTCCAGCGGGTCTTGAAGGCATAGCCTTACACTAAAGAGGAATATCCTTTTTTAATATTTTATCAATTATTTATTTCAGAGAGAGAAAGACACATGGAGAGAGAGAGAAGTGGACACACCAAGGCCTTCAGCCACTGAAAATGAACTCCAGACGCATGAGCCACCTTGTGCATGTGGCTTACATGGATCCTGGGGAAACAAACAGAGGTCCTTTGGCTTTGCAGGAAAATACCTTAACTGTTAAGCCATCTCCCCAGCCCTTCTTTTTTTTTTTTTTTTAAAGCGGAACATTCTTGAATGTTAAGATGTAATAGCTTGTGACTTGCAAGGTGTTAAACTTGCTTAGAACCTATGACTTCTTTCTTCATCTAATTTCTCCCCTTTGGATTTGAAATACCTTTTCCTGTGGCTGCTCTTACATTTTATTTTGATAGTACATAACTGATCTGCCTTCACAAATCCATAGTCGGCTCAGGGTGAAATGAATCTCATCTATATCCAATTTAGATAATAATTAAAAGACACTGTAGATATTAGACTTCAAAGTTGATATTGGAATCAGTAAAGAATTTTGAAGCTATTAGATGTAATGAATGTTCTTGACATAAAAGAAGGAAATGAAATTTGGAGTCAGGAACAAAATGCAGCAGAGTGAATGCCTGTCCTAGAAATTCATATGTAAAATTCTTAACCACTTATGTGTTGGTATTTGGAGGTAGGAGGTAATTAGATTTAGATAAGGACATGAGAGTAGGGATCACATGATGGGGGAAAAAACAGAGCTCTCGCTTTTTTTTTTTTTTTTTCCTTACTATGTGAAGAAACAAGAGAAAGCACTCATCTGCAGTAAGGCAGAATTCTCTACCAGGAAGCTGTTGACATCATCTACAACTTCATAGCCTCTGCACTATGGGAAGTAACATTGGCCAAGCCACCTAGGCTCTTCTACTTTGTTATATAGCAGTCCAAGCTAAAATCAAATGAAAAAGCCCACACTGACCTCAGCAACAAGTAATGGTTAATGGCCACACCCTTAGGCTAGATACGTGAAAACTAAGGATAGTGGAGACTTACACAATAACAAAGATTGAGTCTCAAAGTTGTTAAAGCTCTATGAGCCCTCACCTTCGAGTTCTTTCTTACATCCTTAAACAGAATAATGGGCTGGAGAGATGTTCAATGGTAAGAGTACTGGCTGGTTACACATAAAGGACTGCAACTACGTAAGTTCGACTCCCCAGCACCCAAGCAGGAAGCTGAACATACCATGCACGCGTGTAGCCCCAGCCCTGCTGGGTGGGGATCAGAGAGTCCCTGGGGCTCACAACCCAAAGCACCAACTCTGGGTTAGGAAGGGAGGCTGCTTATCAAGGAAATACATGGATGAGTAACAGAAGAGATCACTGGATATTCTCAGGCCTCCACATGGTGCGAGTAGGAGACTCATACGTCTGTGTGTGCACAAGTGACACACACACCCACGTGCATACACACACTACACAAAACACATTCTACATACACACATGCATGCGCCACACACACTGCATCTCCACAAACACACACACATGAATGATCACTAAATATGCTTAAACCTGAAGACTGGAAATTTCATTTATGCAGTAAGAGCCAGTGAAACAGAGTAAAACTCTTGCATTCCCTTCACAAGATTGCATTTTTGTTTGGGGCTTGTATTTTGAAGGGAAATGTATTTTGAAAAGGACATACACACACTTATTTCTTTCATAGTTCAAGGACATGCCTAAACAACAAGTTGATTAATAAAATATAAAGAGAATTCATCTTCTGTCTGGGGTGGTGATAATCAAATGGTATCGGTTACTTATAGCAGCAAAATGATATTTTGATGACATTTTCATTACTTTTTAGTTAGCAAAAGATGATTTCCTTATGACATTTTCATACATAGACACATAACATTATAGTGAGCTTATATTCACCTTGAATTACCCTCCCTTTTCCCATTTCCTCCCTGCTGGTCCTTTTCCTTCCTCCAAAAATAAACTAGTACCCTCTGCTTTCATGTCGAGAGAGAGAGAGAGAGAGAGAGAGAGAGAGAGAGAGAGACAGAGAGAGCGCGCTAAATTCAGACCCCACGTGTGAGGGAAAACATGCGATATTCGTCTTTCTCCCCCACATTACCCTTGCCATATTTCTCGTCCTTCCAGACCGCTTCCTCCCTCCACATAGCACCTCTTGTTTGTCCATATTTGGCGACATTTTAACAGGACTATCTGAACTGCTAGTACCAGGGGCACAGAAACAAGGGCTTTCAAGTCTGTGCTCACAAACCTGCGGTGGACAGGAACCCGTCTGCAAAGACAGGCAGGGAGAGCCATGCCGTCTCTGCTGGGGTGCGACGCCTCCACGTGCAGGGAGCGTGAACACTGGCTCAGCGCGGAGCCCCCCGAATCGCTCCCTCCGGGGCCTTCTCTTTCCCAGTGCGACACTTCTGCTACAGTGAAACAGGCAAGCCTATAGCTACCCCACCAGCCACGTTGCAAAGCATGGGATTTCTTTTTTTTTTATTAGTCCTTCAAATGTATTCTAAAACATCAGCCATTCCAGGGCTGGAGAGATGTCTTAGTGGTTAAGCACTTGCCTGTGAAGCCTAAAAACCCTGGTTCGAGGTTCGATTCCCCAGGACCCATGTTAGCTGGATGCACTATGGAGCACATGCATCTGGAGTTCATTTGAAGTGGCTGGAGGCCCTGGCGTGCCCATTCTCTCTCCCTCTCTCTCTCTCTCTCTCTCTCTCTTTCTCTGTCACTCTCAAATAAGTAAGTAAAAATAAGCAAAATTTAAAAAAAATAATCAGCCATTCTGAGCAAAGAAGAATTCTGTATAACACTACAAAATCTAATCTTTGGAATTTATATTTCAAATATAAGTCTAAAATATATTGCACCATGATATTTGTCTGGCATTCCAAAAAGAAAAAAGAAAAAACAGCCACAGTGTGCTGTTTAGGAGGAAATAACATGGTGTTTTCAACAATAAATCTATAATGACATAAAAAGGAATCTATCTATTCATGGTGAGTTTCACAATTCAGAGAGATGAGAACAAGGACATTAAAAATTTTCTATTTGCATATCTTTATATCATTCACAACAGCACATCAAAACCTCCCAATAATATTGCAGAGAAAGGACTACTTTACATATATGTAAAATATATCTGGACATCACACCAAAAATAACTAGAATAATCAAATTGTTTGTACACGGTATGCAAATGTATTTGTTCTATATAAGGATTTAAAATTGAAATAACTAAAAAAAAAACAGTATGTTAATGAAAGTCCAATAAGACCCACTATAACTTTTAACTTTTGGCATTGTTCTTACATTACAATTTCTCTTACTAAAACAACGTACACATAGATAAAAATAAAATGAAGAAATAACTTATGATTAAAATTGTTACTTCACACCTTCTCATTTTCTCCCTAACTTTTATCTGGTTCCTCACATATATACATTTTTGTTGGTAACTTAGATTGTCCCGAGATTCATAATGTCAATAATATATTCGTGTAGTCACTGGAGGGAAGTGTGCTGTGGTTGGGAAATACCATATTATCTTCCCAATAGGTTCACTTGGTTTTGTCAGTGTGGGCAGAGGGGGAGGGACAGCTAGGAGGGAGGACCTAGTGGAAGTTGTTTGAATCACGGGAGATAATTGTTCTGAGTGTGGTCTCCTAAGTAGTGTTGTGGGGAAGAGGAACCTCTAAAAGGTGGAGCCAATTGTCCTCCCCTTGGAAGGGATAAGTGCCGTTTTGTGGGATCTCTGTTAGAGCCCTTGAGCACAGGCTCTTATAAAACCTACAATCTACCCATAGCTAGAGCTGGAAAACAAGTCAAAACCATATCCAAACATAAGCCCACTCTCCAATATCAAACTACCATCAATTATGGGCTACAAGAGGGCCTATACCTATTAAACTCTCTATTAAAAAAAGTAAGTGTTATCTCATTTGTCCTGATGCTAACTTACTCTCCTTTGGAGAATCTGATTCTCTTTCTCAGATAGATGAAGAGCCTAAGGAGAGCCACCCCATCATACCTCAAAAGGGCCCCAGCTGAAACTAAGAAAAATTGGCGAAACAAGCGAAGGTGCTGTTTTCCTGATGAGCCAGATACCAGCACAAGGGGGAAGGAGACCAACACAGAGAAAAATCAACTCCTATCAAATCAGAGAGCCAGAGCCTCAGAGGCCCTCAACACCTCAGCACTGAAGCAGACCAAAAATGAACCCAACATGGCTCAGGGAAATTGTGCGGAAAAGGGGGCAGAAAGAATGTCAGAGTCACATGTTGGGTCACGATATGCAGAGACATTTATCCTACCCATAACTGTGGGCTAACTCCACAATGCACGACCCATATACCTCAACACGGAGGGGCCAATGGGGAGGGGCTAGGTCATGGATGAGCCTAATTATGGTACCAAACTGACTGTGTTTGCTGAATACAAAACTAATTAATAATTTTTTTTTAAAAAAAAGGAGCAAGTAAAATATAAAATAAAACCTACAATCTTGGCATGCAAACCCTCCTGGCTGAATACACCGCTGGGCGGTCCTTTGCCTCTGTCAGGCGGTGGAATGTCAGGAGATACTTACTACACAAATTGATGGGGTTGCCCTATCTTAACTGCCATCCTTCAAAACTGTGAACTAAGCAAACCTCTTTTCTTTGTATTTTATCCCCTAAGTTTTGTTATGACAATGGGAAACAGAGTAAATGAGGGAAGATTCTCATATTTAGTTTCAATTCAAAACAAAGCAGCTTGGACTTGAGAAATGAATTTGGTAACTATGAGTATAAAACATTTAAAACTGGGCTGGAGAGATGGTTTAGCAGTTAAGGCATTTGCCTGCAAAGCCAGAAGATCCTGGTTCAATTTTCCAGGACCCATGTAAGCTAGATGCACAAGGGGAAGCATGCATCTGGAGTTCATTTACAGTGGCTGGAGGCCCTGGTGCACCCAGTCTCTCTCTCTAGCCCCCACCCTCTCTCTCTCTCTCTCTCTCTCTCTCTCTCTCTGTGTGTGTGTGTGTGTGTGTGTGTGTGTGTGTGTGTCTCACTCTCTCCCTCTTTCTCTATCAAGTAAATAAATAAAATTTTAAAAACCATTTAAAACTGTGGGGCCAATATGTTGCCTTATAGCAATGTGTGTGAAGGAAGGTACAAGAAGGGAACTTGTAAAAATAATAATAATAAGGAGAATTTATAGGCTCATGTGGTTAAAATTAAAAAAAAAAGGAAGGGAACTTGAGCTCCTAAATATTCAGAGGTATCAAATAAAAGAGGCTGAGAAAGAGAAATGGAAAGGAAGAATGAAAACCAGAAGAGAGTGACAGAATTTTTTTTAAACTACTGTTTTGTTTTGTTTTTTTAACACAGAAGAAATATCAATTCCAATGTGAAGCTAAACTACAGAAGTTTGAATATGGAGTGCAACAACACTGGTGATTATGATGAGAGTTTGTTTTGTGATGTGATGGACAAGGAAATTAAATCCAATGACGTGATGGTTGGCAAGAGCTGGGTTTGGACAAGGAGCAGAGAGACTCACAGCAGCGGCCCCAGGTGTGGTAGGTGCGGAGGCCATTTACAAGCCAAGGTGGGCAGAGAAGGGCAGAGCCGATCCTTCTGGCCTGAACTGGCCAGACGAGTGCTGAGCACCACGGAGCAGCAAGGTGAACCATGAGCAGAGGACAGCGTCATGGGTTCAGGCGTGTGACATGGAAAAGGTCCTCAACAGCATGCCATGATTTGGAGTCATATATCTTGGAGCAGTTAGCTAAATGTGAAACTTTTGGGGAATGTTGGAAAATTAGCACGCTGTGTGAAGAACTTCGGGTTACTCTAATAGCTCTGCTCCTGCTATTTGCTGGTATTTGCTGCTGAGACTTTTTGTTATTATTTTTTTTATTTACGTCTTCCCATACTGCATGCGTTATCTTGAATGGTTTACAAATATTGCCTCATTTAATTCTCATTTACAACACTATAGAGCAGGTACTATTGCAATATTATGTTACAACCTAGACAGAGAATTCAGTCAGCAGGGCAGTTTGTTCTCAGAGCCCATGCCTTCAAGCTTCACGTACAGCTGTTTATTTTATGGGAAAGTGGTGTGTGAAGCTAGGGGTGTGATGAAGTGGGCAGGCCTCTTCCACCTCTAGTACTGGGTAAACCAGACAGGGTGGCACATGCCTGTAATCCCAGCACTTGGGAGGTGGAAGTCAGAGGATTAGAAGTTCAAAGTCATCCTACAGCTACATAGTGAGTGTAAGGTCAGCCTGAGCTGCATGAGACCCTGTCTCACAAACAAACCCCTGCTCACATGCAAATGAAGGCTGTCACATCATGGAATACGAAACCTGTTACCCAACTTCTAGGTGGTGGGTCCATGCCCAGTGAAGAACGACCCATCTGCTAGTCAACCTGGGCTCTGCTGTCTCTGGTATCGCTGACATAAAGAACCTATAAGCAGGCAGCGTGGGCAGTGTGGCCTTTGTCATCAGTTTTCCTTGCTGCGTTTAATGGAGCCATGTTCTGATGCTTCTCAAGTCATGGTGGGGCGGCACCCTAGAAACTCATGGAAATTCAAAATATAAAATTATAGGACATAAATGTACAAAAGGTCATAATACATTCCACTATTTTGTACAATTCATGTATGCCAATAAAAATGTCAAAACCGCATTCAATATGCTTATCCTACAAAGAACATAACTTGGCAACACTGTTGCTAGAAAAATAATTACTTGCTTTCCCGGTCATAGGGACAGCAGCTGGGGGCTGGAGAGATGGCTCAGCAGTTAAAGTCGCTTGCTTGTAAAGCCTGGTGGCCTGGGTTTGACTCCCCAGTACCCACCTAAAGCCAGAAGCACAAAGTGATGCATGTGTCTGGATTTCATTTTCAGTAACAGGAGACTCTGGTGCCCCTATACTCTCATCTCTATATTTCTCTCTCTCTCTCTCTCTCTCTCTCATAAATAAATGAAACTTTTCTAAAAAAAAAAAAAAGAGAAAAGAACCATAGCTGGAAGACATTGCTGAACAGGGCCAGAGTATAGTATCACAAATTGTGAGCCTGGGAGGAGACCAAGATTTAATGCAGTTTCTGATTAACCTGGTGACAAAAGATGTCGGGGGAGTTTGTGTAGTTTATGGCTTCAGCTATACATCATACATACACACATGCATCATACATCATAATGCATACATATATACAAGAGCTAATTGTTGTTTCTGCTCTAAATTGCTTCAGAGGGCAAGATTTCTGTATGAAAGTTGACTTCTTCACCCATTTTTTTTTTCTCTAAGAAATCTGGAAGTGGAATCCTGGAGAACCACTGTACTGGCATCATAAATATACCTCCTGTTAAAACTGCCTTCCTACTTTTGCCTACAAAGCCAAAGGACCCATATAAGCCAGATGTATAAGGTGGTCGTTTGCAGTGGCTGGATGTCCTGGTGTTCCTACTCTTTCTCTTTCTCTCTCCACCTACTCCCCTCTCAAATCCATAAATAGGTAAAAATAACAATTTTTTAAATGCCTTCCTAACTCAGTAGCCATAAATCCAACTTCTCTAGTCTAACACATGTATTCATTCTTGGATTTTAAAAATATTTTTATGTATTTATTTGACAGCAAGAAAGAGAGAGGGTGTTTGTGCATGGGTGTTCCAAGGCCTCTTGCCACTGCAAACAAACTCCAGATGCATTTGCCTCTTAATGTGCCTGGCTTTAAATGGGTACTGGGAAATCGAACCAGGTCTGGCAGGTTTTGCAAGCAAGCTCCTTTGACTGCTGGGCCATTGCCTGAGCCTACAATGTTTTTTTCTGCTTTTTCTCACTTCTATTACATATATTCTTAGACCTCAAAATACTTGTACCTCTGGACTTGTTTAAGCTCTCCTTATCCATCCATCAGAAATCCATTTGTATCAATATCTCAATATTCCTGGTAGTGTCCTCAATTTTTGTTCATTTGCATGTTTGCAGTTCAGCACTCTGAGCCATATATATATATCACTTAACTAAGTCCAAACATAAGAATTCTCTCCTCATCCCAGCAGATTCCTGAAAGCTCAGTGATATAAAAGATGCATTACTTGTCTTAGACATCAAACATCAATCCTGGTAGAGGGCTCAGGGCAACTCTCTCTCTCTCTCTCTCTCTCTCTCTCTCTCTCTCTTTTTCATTAAGTCATAAACTACACTTACCTCCATCTTAGTTTCATGTTGCAGAGAGAAGTGAGTGCAGCTCAGTTGTGATTTGAATGTGAAATGTCCCCCACAGGTTCATGTATTTAAATATTTGGTACCCAATTGGTGAAGTTCTGGGGGAGGTTGTAGTCCCTTTGCATATGAGAGCTCGTTGGCAGATGCAGGGGCTCAAGGACAGACTTAGAGGGTTTATAGCCGCCAGTGCCAGGCTTCCTGAAAGGCCGAGACATGACTAATAGACAACACTATGAGCTCTCACCTTCAGGGACAGAGATGCAGCCTTCATCTTGCCCCTGCCATGAAACCATGACCCCAAACAAAGCCTTCCTCCCTCACATGTCTTCTTGTTACAGCCATGAGAAAATAAAAACTAATACAGTCTGCTTTCTCACCAACAAAACACTTTACACAAGCTTTTCTTTCAAAGATATTTCTATTTGTTTATTTTATTATTTATTCATTTAACAGAGAGGGAGAATGGGTGTGTCAGGGCCTGTAAGCCACTGCCAATGAACTCCAGACATATGCGCCTCCATGTGCATCTGGCTTACATGGGTCCTACAGAACCAAACCTGGGTCCTTAGACTCAAAGATGTTCCTTATGCATGAAGTTTGCCTACCATCCTTTCTGCTTCCTCCGTCTCTTGTCATTGTCATTATGCATTCGTAACTGTGTTAGCAACATCTTCACCCGATTATCTATATCCTCAATATGCAGCTGAAATATAGCCAAGTGAAAGGCCCAAGGCAGGTAGAAAGCCTACAAGTAGAGAGTAGAAACCCTGTTTCCTCTTATCTGGAACCTTCCATTCCACACAGCATGTCCTTCTACCCCAAATGTTAATGCCTACTAGAGCCTTTTCAGCGGCCGCTGTGTCAGGCGCTGTCCTAAGAACTTCACATGAGTAAGCTCACTTACTCTGTGAACCAACCTTAATGAGAAAGGGGTTTTATTGTCATCATTTTAAACATTAAACCTAAATTATTCAAAGTCACATTGGACTTTGGGACTCTTTGTTTCTTTGGTCCAAGAGTAATTTTAATGGGATTGCTCGCTTCTAAGCACTAAAAGTTTAAACAGAGTGCCTCAGTGAGGCGTTATAAAACTATTCTACTATTTAAATCTTTCTATACCATATGCCAGTTCTTGATGATTTCACTTATTTTACATGTTAGTTGTAATCAAATTCAAAGTACATGAAACCTGAAAACTTTTAACCATAGTATATTGTAATGGAAGAAATACTCTTTTCCATATGATCTCAAAATTTTTTCAATATACCCAATTAACTTTAGAAAGAATTTAGGAGTAGAGTATTAATTCCAAATAAAATGATTTATATCAAACTGAGATATTTAATCCTTGAAAAGTCAGTTAAATCTTATCAAATATTTTTGTGAAATATAACTATCACAATTTTTCAATTAACATCTATCTAGTTGTCCAAGTGAGGCATCATATTACATGTCATACAGTTTTTAATGTCTAATTCTAGACAAGTACAAGTCTGAAAGGAGTATGAATTGCTTGATGTCAAATTACTCAAGTTATATCACATATTGTGAACACATGTCGCTTGTAAGTACCTTTGGAAGCACAAATTGGAGCAGGAAAAGTAACAAAAATTAGATTTCCAACCCTTCTAATAAATGACACTTCTTGAAAGCACTGACTGTAGCTGGGTGCCCCAGAAGCGCCAGCGAGGAGCTCACGGCCCTTCCCTCGCGAAGCCTCCTGCCTGCGCCCCCAGGCCTCTGACGCACGCCTGCCCTTCAGGGCCAGCGTGCAAGTCAGTAATCCTCCCCGTGCCGCTTTGTAAGAGGTGAAGAATTATATATATGTTACCTTAGGGGAAGGTGTGGTATTATGTCAGAAGAGGGATTTTTATATGACAGAGGTGCCAAGTTTGGGTGATAAAATCCATCTGATAAAAAAATAAAACCTGTGTCCTTTAAAATCAGTGTATACATGTATTTGTGATGTTCAAGGTCACTTAAATTACAGGTTCTAGAAAGGACCAATCTTGTCTGAAGGAAAGGAGCTATGCTCACTATAAAAACTGCATTTAGTTTATAGAAATGAAAATATATTTCTTCCATATCATGTTCCATCAATGTTGATTCATGGCTGTACAGCGCACACACTTTACAAATGTTCATTGGCGTAACCCCGTTAAAAGTCAATTTGAAGGGCTGGGAAAACAGCTTGCTTGATAAAGTGCTATTGGTGCAAGTGTGAGTACCTGAGCTCTGCTCCCCGGAACCCACGTAAACAACCGGATGCTCTAGCGAGCTTCTGCAATCTCGACGTGCCCATAGCTAGAAGGGAGGGGGAGACAGGAAAGTTGCCCCAAAACTTCCTGCCAGCCTGCAGGAACGAGAGCCCCCTCCCCCGCAAACAATGTGGAAGAGGAGTAGCGACATCACCGTGGTCCTCCGAGCACTGCGCCAGCCCCACAGAACGCCCTGCACATGCACACACATGCGCGCACACTGAAAGAAGAGGAAAGAAAGAAAAAGCCAACTTAAAGTGAGAATTAAGCTGCCATTATGTACTGCAGTCCCATAAAGAGCCTGCACACTGGCTGGCAAACAAGACTGTTGCTTCAATTACGAGAAAGGTAATTCAGGGACCACGCATGAAAGAAACACACTTGGGACAAGAATACTTCCAAGTAATTCCAATGAGTGTGTTTCAAAAGAAAATTACATAGAAATGGCAAGCCTGGGGATTATTATTAATGCAAAATGCAAATTTTCCTCTTCTTTTCTCCTTTTTTAAAAATGTATCAAATGATCAGATCTCAATAGTAAGTAAAGGAAACCAAGACCTCCTTAACTGCTAAATTTTCTTATAGTCACTGCTTGTATACAGCAGATATACAAGGAAAAATGTTGCTATTAAACTGAATTTTAAGTAAAAGCACATTATGGTAGAAATAAGACCCTCCAGAGAATAATTTTATGGGACCATTATTGCACAGTAGCTTGGGCAGTTGAACTCATATGAAACAAATGTCTCTATAAAACAAGTCCCAAAGTGGTCTATTGCTTAATTAAGTTCATATACAAAACGTCCCTTTGCCTTGACATGTGTGCATACATATATTAGACGTATTTTAAATTTCAGCCTGAAAAATATGACCTCATAAAGATGCAAGGTTTAGACCCCACCTCAAAGCCTTAAATTCTTAAAGCAATATTTTACATGGTGCTGTGACTTTTAAATAATTGCTTTGTCTTCTTTCCCTTGGTAAGAAGTCTGTTTGATGTATGTAATATGTTTAAGCTTTCCTCATGCCTGTACAGTCTTCCTGACATGCTTGCCATGAACGCAAGCGCCACCAAACCCTGCTTTGGCCCCACCACAGAGTGGAAGTGTTTCCGGAGGAGCCTGGGTGTGCACAGGCAGGACACGCATTTGCAAGACCCCTGTCCAATTACTCCACCAAAATGTGTCTACTTGGAAGAATTTTAATTTAACGAATGCAAATAAATTAAGACATGTTTTATGCCTTGAATGTAAAACTGTTTTACTACAATGTATTGCTCCACGCTTCACGCTTCTGTCTCATGAACTACCTAGACGTCAGGAGCAGCCTTGGAGGAACAGAATGGGGTCCATTCTGTTCAATAGCCTAAAAGCATCCTGAAGCCATCTGGAATTAAATGTGTTCAAAGAAGACAGAAACAAGGATAAATGAAGAGACATTATTTTGCAGCTTTACTAATTGATTATGAGGTTTTGAATTCCACAAATTTTCTGTCAGTTTCTAAATCAGAATATAAACTGAGGTATTTAACTTCTGTATTTTCAGCTATCTTTTTCAGAAAAAAAATTAATGTCTCTATTTAAGTGGTACTCCAAAGACAAAGGTGAAATGATACATAAAATCTTGATAAATGCAGGTAATTGACAAATGTGGACAATAAATGAAAGCAGTTTTAAATTTATAAGTAAGATGTTGCAAATTTGTGTGAAATCATCAGGACTTAAAAGTTGGAAAATGGGGCTGGAGAGATGGCTTAACAGTTAAGTGCTTGCCTGTGAAGCCTAAGGACCCCAGTTCGAGGCTCAATTCCCCAGGACCCACGTTAGCCAGATGCACAAGGGAGCACATGCATTTGGAGTTCATTTGCAGTGGCTGTAGGCCCTGGCGCGTCCATTCTCCCTCTCTCTCTCTCTCTCTCTCTATCTGCCTCTTTCTCTCTCTGTCTGTTGCTCTCAAATAAATAAATAAAAATAAAAACAAAAAAAAAGTTGGAAAATGAAGAGAATTGTGTTCTATCCTAAATTTCACAATCAGAGATATCCTGTGCTGAAATGTAGGGCTGTAAAACTAAAGCTGATTCCTCCTGCAAGTGCCCCTATAAAAGAAATCAACAAGAGGATAGCAAATTTACCCAGACATTTACATGACATTGAAATCTCCAGTAAAGGAGAAAAGAAGACTCAAGACATGCTATCTATTTTTCTGCATAGATTTGATGAAGAATGGGCAGTTGAATAGAAGAGTGTTTAGACAGGATGTGTGTATAACCTATTGGTAAGAGCCTGGGACACTTAGTAAGGCCTGTTTGTACCAATTCCTTTTGACTGCTGGTGTAAAACGATGAAGAAAGAGTGTCTTACACTTCCTTCTGAGGAGGATTATGCAATCCCTTTATGATCACACTTCAGGAGAGAAACAAGAGGGGTCAGACTGACATTTATGCTTAATCTGTTTACTCCATCGCAAAGGTTCCATACTTAGGGATATCATGTCCTGAGTCCCATGAAGTACAACAACAATCACAACAGCCATTATGTGTGATGCACTCACCAGATACCAGGCACCATGTCAAGCATTACAAGGTAATTTTTTTTCATTTTGTGCTTATGATAAATTTGTATTGTGTGTGTGTGTGTGTGTGTGTGTGTGTGTGTGTGTTTACAAGTGAGTGTGGGCACACATGTACTGCAGTGCATTTGGGGCGGTCAGAGGACAACTTCAGATGGCAACTTCCATGTTACTTCTTGTTTCTGAAGCAAGATCTCTCATTGAGTTACAAGCCAGCCAGTACTTTGCAATGTGTGAGACCCTGCTTCAGAAGACAAAGCCATATATATATATACATATATATATATATATATACATATATATATATATATTTATTTATATATATATATATATATACTGATACCTTAAAATATTAAACAACTCACTTCAATTCATAATTATAAATGGAACAGTCAGAGTCCAACTGTGTTTCTCTGACGTGAAAGCCCATCTGCTCAGAGCCTATATGCTGACACGCATCTTCAAGTGGATTGGAAAGAGCTTTGACAGTGCAAATCTTACAACCACACAGAGGTAGTTCTAAGTCCACACGTCTGAGAAATACAAGCCAGAGAAACTGTTAAGCATTCAGCTCATCAAAGGCAAACTGCGCACCCTCGCGATGTCCAGCCCCACGATGATAAGGAAATCACTCCTCAATGAAAGAGATTTATGTCTTATAACAAGTGTCTTCCTGAGTCCTGTATATTTTCAGAGAGAATAGGCACATGGTACTTTGTCCAAAGGAGTGTGAAACTTTAGTACAGGCCAAGGAACTTGACTTTTCCATGGTATCCAGTGAATGGCCTGAGCAAAATGTGTGAGAATCCAAACGGCTGAGTAAGCGTCCCTCTGACTGAGCAGCGCGTGGGCTGGCAGGGCTGGATCTCCTGCTCCCGCCTCGCTTCCCCTCTCACTGAGGCCAGAGCTGAGAAATAACAAGCAGAATCTGGAATTTCCCAGAGAATACCATCGGAGAGCAGATGTGACGATAATGCCTTACAAAAGAAAGGCAGCCTTAGTCAAAGGATTGACTCAGGGAGTACTAAGTAATGCTTCCCAAACAAGCACAGGATTCCACAGGCACTTTGCAAGCACATGTAATATTTACCTTGTCTGAATAAATAATCACAATGATGCCAGGGAGTCTCTTCATTGTGCCCAACAATAAAAGTCACACTCCAGAAATTACAGAAATACAACCTGTTTTCCTGGTTGTTATGAGAAGCCCTGGTGAGATGATTTTAATGTTTGTTTCTCAAAACCAAGATACCAGCAGATTATTATTATTATTATTATTATTATTATTATTCTCAAAGTACAGTCTCACTCTAGCCCAGGTTGACCAGTGTAGTCTCAGGGTAACCCCAAACTCACAGCGATCCTCCTACCTCTGCCTCCCAAGTGCTGGGGTTAAAGATATGCACCACCACACCCGGCTCCCAGCAGATCTTCTTAACCATGACTTCTATGGGGGAGGGAGAGATCTGCTTCTCTTTGCATCTGAAAAGCATTATTTGAAATAATTACAACAGGAATGAATAAGAAATGTATCTAAGAGACGTGGTCCTATGTCGTTACTGATGTACCTTCCGTATTAGTGTGTCACTTTGAGCAAGAAAGGAAACCATACGAGATAACTTTACATCTCAGAAATGTTGTATTTTCCCATAAAGGTTAAATCTCTTAAGACATCAGGTGGATGAGTATATCACTGATACTTTAAAGAATTCTGTTCTGTAAGATTGAGATTTATTTTCAGAGTGTTTTAAATATATTTAAAATAAAGCTGTCTCCTGCCATGGTAGCACTTTTAAATTTTACCCTTGACTTTTGTTTTCAAATAAACTTGTTTTAAGATTTACATGTATATGCATGAAATATTTATCAAACGCCTGCAAAATTCAAGTCATTATTCTGTGATGTCTCAGAAAACATAAATATATCTAGGATGCAGATATCCTTAAATTCAAATAGAACTTACTGTCAGACAGCAAAGGTGGAATAAATAAGCAAAACTGCTGAATTAAATAGCCCAAGGGAAGTGCTATTTCAGCTATAGAAACTAAATACCTAAGAGAATTTCTAAGTTCCGTTTTGGCTTTGTAGTTTTTAAGTGACCTTATAAACCCTTGGCTGTAGCCAAGGTCATGACACCTGAAGTGAGTGAGGGCTCTTTGTTTGTAAAGGTCCTGGAACGAAAATATCTTGGTTTTGTAGTGCTAAGAGCGGCCTCTGGTCCATGTTATAATGAGATAAAACCAACAGAAAACTGTTGACAATGAAACCACTTCGAATAGTTATACTCAATATCACCATTGTCCTTTGCCAAAACACCAAATGTCCACTCAACATGAAAATAAAAATTCTCTTTTTACAATTTTGCTTTGAGCATTAAATGATAGGAGGAATATTTTAATGTTAAGAAAAATTGAGAAAGAAAAAACCTCTAATTTTATAAGTGAAATGCTAAAATAAAGTGAATCACATAGGACTTTAGAACCTGATTTTTATTAATTCCATCCCTCTACATTCATAAGCTAAGTTATTCTAATTCACTCAGTCTTTGAAAAGGTACATTTTGTGCTTTGATCATCTTTGGCTTATTACTAACATTGTTTGATGTGTCTATTTCTGGACTAAAAAATAACACTTGAATATAAAATTCTTAAAATAAGCAAAGGGATAAAGCAGCTTGGCAAAAAGTCATGACTGACTCACACTGGATAAAGTACACAATGCATCTTTAATACAAGAAATGAAGTCATCATTTTTACATTTTCAGTAATTAAACCCATGGAATTGTAGAGTCTGAGTATGACTTCCTCATTAGCACTAACTTGAAGATCCAGGGTTGCATACCTTGTCGATGAAACATGCCTCATGGTCAGACATCACTTGGAAATGAAAAATCTGTTGGGTCCCCTGAGACCTTAGAACATGTCACCTAGAATATGTAGATGTCTTTGAATTTAGGACATTGAGATGGAGAGATTATCCTGGATTGTTCAAAAAGCACAATCCATTCCCAGAGATGGCTTAGCAGTTAAGCGCTCGCCTGTGAAGCCTACGGACCCCGGTTCGAGGCTCGGTTCCCCAGGTCCCACGTTAGCCAGATGCACAAGGGGGCGCAAGCGTCTGGAGTTCGTTTGCAGAGGCTGGAAGCCCTGGCGCGCCCATTCTCTCTCTCTCTCCCTCTATCTGTCTTTCTCTCTGTGTCTGTCGCTCTCAAATAAATAAATAAAATAAAATAAAATAAAATAAAATAAAATAAAATAAAATAAAATAAAATAAAATAAAATAAAATAAAATAAAAGCACAATCCATTCCCTACACCCTAAACCACGGGACTTTCTCCATTAGAAATGGGATGAGTGAGGTACACGATGTGAGGGTAAGATCTGCTCCTGCGGGCTCTGGTGGTTGAGAAAGAGGGCCATGAAGGAGGTGTGTGAGTACCTGAGTGCTCAGTGGAAACATATAACGACTGAGTATTCCCTCTGAGCTGGTATAAAGGGATTTAGTTGCTAACATGTTCATTTTAGCTCAGTGAGACCCACAGGACCTCTGGTCTATAGAACTCTAAGATAAAAGTGTATCTTAGAGCGATGCATGTGGTGCACGCCTTTATTTCCAGCATTCTGGAGGCAGAGGTAGGAGGATCACCATGTTCAAGGATGCCCTGAGACTACACATTGTATTTCAGGTCAGCCTGGGCTAGAGAAAGACCCTACCTCAAAAAGCCAAAAACAAAGAAAGAAATGATATTTTCCGGGAACTGGGTTATCTGAGCATATTTTTCAGATCCATCCATTTTCCTGAAAATTTCACAATTGCATTATTTTTCCTTTATGGCCAAATAAAACTCCATTGTGTACATGTGCCACATTTTCATTATCTATTCACTAGTTGATAAGCATCCACACTGGTTCCACTTCCTTGTGAAGAGTCTTTGCTCATGGATGATGATTCCCCATCAACATTTCAACATGAATGATGAAGGGAAAAGAGAGAGAGAGATCAAAATAGATGATTGGAAATAAGAAGAGATTCTGTGGAATAGGTGTGGGGGAGCAAGAGGTGAAAGAAAGTCATAAGAGGGAATTGTTATCAAATTATAGTATGTTCATATATGGAAATTGTCAATTTAAAAAGTTTTACAAAATGTTTACATTTTTGTGTCACATGTGTGGTAATGTAGTATTTGCAACAACAAGAGGATGCAGTGGCCCAGACTGTGGGACAACTAAAATTGTCCCAATTTAGCAACCTAGATGGCAGCAGACAATGGACAGGTAGAGGAAAGCTTGCAAAGGAGAGTCAGCTGGGTTAAAACAGAGCTAGGAACAGTCACCTTTAAGGCTCGTGACGTTTAAGTATTTACTCATGAAGTAGACAGCTCTGAATTAAATTCCAAAATACATGTCCCATGTAAGTGTTGTATAAACTCAATAAGGAAGAAATAGAGTAAGCATTGATCAAAAATGATGGTGGTGGGCTGATGAGACAGTTTAGGAGTTTAGGCACCTGTCTGTGAATTCTCAGGACCCAGGCTTGGATCCCCAGAGCCCACTTAAGTCAATGCACAAGGTGACGCATGCACACAAGATAGCATACAGGTCTGGAGTGCAATTTCAGCGGCTAGAGGCCTGGCATACCAATTCTCTCTCTCTCTCTCTCTCTCACACACACACACACACACACACACACACGCACACAAAATAAATTTAAAAAGATGGTGAAGCATGTAAAAAAGAAAGACTGAAAGCAGATATGGAAGATTGTGTGGAAAGAGAACGGGATCAAATTTTGAAAGAGTTTGCAATCAGAGATCACAAAAAAAAAACATGGCCACCAATAAAAATGTAAAGGGACAACTTTTTGTGGGGGGGACAAGACCTTTGGTATCAAGGATATAGAACCAAGAAAGAAAAAAATGGAATAGGGCTGGAGAGATGGCTTAGCGGTTAAGCGCTTGCCTGTGAAGCCTAAGGACCCCGGTTCGAGGCTCAGTTCCCCAGGTCCCATGTTAGCCAGATGCACAAGGGGGCACACGCATCTGAAGTTCGTTTGCAGAGCCTGGAAGCCCTGGTGCGCCCATTCTCTCTCTCTCCCTCTATCTGTCTTTCTCTCTGTGTCTGTTGCTCTCAAATAAATAAATTTAAAAAAAGAAAGAAAGAAAAAATGGAATAAAGGCATCAAGGAATTGAAGTTTCAAAACACTGTGTGTGTGTGTGTGTGTGTGTGTGTGTGTGTGTGTGTGTGTGTGTGTGCATGTGTGAAATGACTTATTTTCATAAAGATATTATAAAGCAAAAACATACTCAGTGTTGCACCATCAGTACATACTAAAATCAGAAGGTATTTATGGATTCATGGGGTATATATTAGTGGTAGAGCATTTGACTGCAGAAAAATACTTAGGGCTCCTAATTTTGTTCTTCTAAAAATTTTTTTATCTAATTACTGTTTTCCAAAAACATGAATTTTAACAAATATTCCAAGCTTCAACAATATGCCCTGCTCTGTGTGGACATCACAGAAACTAAAAGAATAAGAAAGGTCTGAAAGGACTTAAGGGAATCAGTGTAAGTAGAGAAATTTCAACATTAAGGATGCAAAAACCACATGCATCATTGTTTTGCCTCCTAGGGTAACTCTGCATGTCAGCTGGGACTTCAGATTCTTTTATTCTTTGGGGGGAAAAGATACAGAAGGTACATCAGCTCTGTGCATGATACCAATGAACTTATCAGCATTTTCTAGTTTAACCCATGAGCTCCTGCTTCTCAACTAGACACTGTCCTTATTATAAGGAACCAGCCCTCCAATTCTATTTCTAAAACAAAGCAAAGTGAGATCTGTAAGACTGGCTGTATGCACTGCTCAATTCCTCTCCTCCTTCCCCAGAAAAGCGTCCCTTAAAAATCAACCCTCACTTCAGATTTAGTCCTCCACTTGCTGTACCCTGGCTTTGCTTCTAGCCTTACACAAACCTTGCTCTTGGCAAAGGCTCCTTCCTCCCTGCATGTCCCACTAGAGGTCACAATCTGAGGATCAGGCCTCTTGCCATGAGCTACCCTCTGTTATCTTTTCCTGTGTTACTGCACCTCAGTGTGCCCACCTTCCCCTAGAACAATGTACTTGATCATTTGGGTTTTGCTTCCCACCAGAAGGTTATACCCACAGTGCAGAAACCTGGTCTTGCCCACCGCCTTCTCTGTATCCCAGGCTGTAAAGCAATGATCAAGACTACAGACACTAACCAGACATTTATTGAACTGGTTTTCACTAACTCCAAGAGAAACCTGATTTTTACTTATGTTGCTGCAAACTGATTGTCTCTTTTACTTACTCCACCCTTCTCTTGTAATTTTGGAGAGGCTATATTCGTCAGTGCCTTTCTCCCTGCATCTTCAATCCCTTGTCCCCTTCCTAAAGCAGGTATTCTTCAATAGTAGCCCCTGTTTGGTTTGGTCTTCCATCCTCCTCATCACCCACTCACTCCCAGCCCTCTCTCATCATCTCATTTCCTTCCATGGCTCCAGTTACTACGAGCTTTATGTCCCTACCCCCAACCTCACTGTAGCCTTACAAGCCGTGGTCTCAAGTGGTCTACTGATACCTGTGCATAGAGAAGTCTGCATTTAAACAGCTTCTCTCCGTGCCTCTAATTTATATTTCTAATTTGTGACATCCCTTACTTCTTTTTCATGCTCAGCTTTTATCCCTTTTCTCCTGTTTCAATCTTCCCATCACAGCGACAGCTGGGGTCTTTTTTCTCTACTACTACAATGGTTATACCGCACAGCCTTCTCCACCTGGATTCATGCCATGGGCTTCTAACTGTTCTCCTTACCGACAGTCATGGTGATGCAGATTAGGAGCAAGATAGCTTTCTTCAGGTAGGTAGTCATCTAGAAACTATCCAGTGGAAACGGATATCGCCTTGCTTGCCCTTGAAAGGCTAGAATGAGCATCTGACCCAGTTTCATCCAAGATGGCTACAAGCATCAACTCCAGCGTCAGCTTCCTGTTTATTCCTCACTCTTCCCAGGCTTACCACTGTGAGCTAACCCTATCATCTCAAAAGCCCAAACTCACTAAATTTGCTTCTTCCTAATTCTAAATATTTACTCAAATTATGGTCTATAATGGCATGAAAACAGGAAAGCATTATTCTAAAAGATAATCCTGAATATCCCACAATCTACAAAAACAAAGTAAGTTTAAAGAGGAGCACAACAGACATCAAATGTCAAATAAACTGATAGTCATACTTTAGATAGTAAAAATCTACCCTGTGTAATAAATTAGCAAGTTCCCAAAGACACTTGCCAAAATAATTTCTCCAAGATTTCAAAAAGATAACTATAAGGGTCATAAATTTGATCTTAATAATGAGATCAAAATATATTTTTATGTTGAATTTTGAGATAATTTTTGAGGCAGCAGGATCAGTTTTAATCATTTCTATTTGTCACTTCAAGATATGCTGTTTCTAAAATAAAATTGTCAAAAATAAAGCCTGCAATAAATATCACCACATCACCTAGAGAAAAATATAATAAATAGCATTCCAATTAGTTCAGAGGTATTCTGGAATGAATTACCCTCAGCTTTCAGGCTTTCATGAATAATTCAAATTTTGCTGTCAGCCAACCTAATTAGTAATTATCCAAACTATTTCTAAATTATCTGGTTTTAAGCTACCTGTGTCACAACTAGATTTATTTCCTGATATAATTATTAACCCCATCTATGTTGGTCTCATCTCTCTTTCTGGTTCTGGTAACGGAACAGGTTTCTTTTGACCTCAGCTTCTGTATAGCAATGTCCTACTATCAATTAGCTTCTCTCACGCTAAGACATGACAGCATACACCGCACAAGGAGATATTTTTAAAGACATAGAAATATCTGTCCTACATTCTGCTTGTTTAACTATAGAACCTAGCCACAGAGACAGCTGACTTTACAAGGAAAATATGCACTCTGGAGGAAACCTGACGGAAGGGTGTTTAGGCAAAAAGACTTACTCAAGGTCAGATACTGAAGAGCTCATAAAGACCTCAACCACATTCTGGAAACTTCCTCTGTGAAAACTATGAAAGTTATTTAACACATTCAGAAATAGCATGATACAAAAGGGAAAATCAAGCTTACATTTAATACTGGGTCAAAATGCTATAAATTATGTTTACTTTGAATCATAATATATGTCTTGCTCCATATTCCTTAAAAGAATTATTTTTGTCTACAAATGACATCTCCTCAAAAAGCTTGCAAAATAAAATGATATTCCTAGCAAAATTTGAAACTAAAAAATTCCTAACAAGACTTAGGATGAAATAAAACACAAGCATAGTCCACAGTTGGTTCACCGCATCATGCACTCTGGGATCACAGTGTGACTTCATTATGGACGGTCTCAGAATTCATCCTGAGTGTTCCTAGAATGAGGAGCCGCCTGAAATACTGCTACCTCTCTCTTCTTAAATAGTATTTTTCTACTGGAAAGCTTTTAGGAATTATAGTAACGCAGTCCTTCCAAAACTGTCGGGAGCATTTAGTTTTAACCTGAAGAAGAATATAAAATTTTATTTTGCTATTTTCCTGCAACAATGACTTTGTCTATTATTGTCATTAATAGCTTTCTCCATTTCCATGCACATTCAAAATATATAAAAACTCTATTTCCTTTCTCATTCTTTCTTCTCCAGATTTTACTGACAACTGAGAAGAACAAAAGATGTGATGGGCTTGAGGTCACTTCTTGAGTCTGCCCGCTCAACATTTTCCCTCTGCAGTGTTTTCTCCATTTTGTTCTTTCCCTTGGATGTATTTATAGAAACTTTTCTTATTTCCTTTGAGTCCCCTAGCTACGTTATTTCATTTTGCTTTCTTGCCTCTCTTATTGTGTGCCTGCATTCCTTGATGGCTAGCTTATATCTATTCCTTTCAATCTCCCCTCTTTTCCATTTCCTATACAATTCTATTTTGTATTTCAGTGCTTAGAGAACTTACCCTCAGCCACAGATATTTTTTAATCTTCTCTGTATTTTTAACCTGTATTGGAATGGCTTTTAAGCTTCCCATGCTGAGCTCTTCCTAAATCTCATTTCTTCCTTTTTTTTTTTAACCTGCCACTAGCAGTCTGCTGTTGACTTTATGTCAAGTGATTATTTTGCTCAGTATATTAATACCTCTTCAGGTTTACCACTAGGAAACACACAAGGGATGGTGAACAGGTATTTAAAAACTATAAAGTCTTATTGGTCTGAAAATGGAACATTTTAAGCACAACTCTATGATGTCCAACAATTAAGTGCATAGGTGAATGCATTGCACACTTAGACCTTCTGAATTACTGAGATGGGCCCCCACCTCCTTGAGTTAGGAACACAAAATGTCCATATGACTCTACTATGGCTTGAATCTGGAATGTCCCCCACATGAACTCAGAGCTTGCATCGTTATTCCCCAGAGGTTGGCACTGTTTGGGAGCTTATGGAACACTGAGATTAGGGGCTTGCTGGCCAATTTAGGCCAGTACAGGTGAGCCTTTGAAGGTCACAATGACCTTCAGCTACAATCCAATGCTCTGCTTGCTGGTGGACTGTAACGTGAGGATCAGCTGCCCCACCCCCCCTGTTATGGGGCTGCTTGGTTCAAATCAGTTGGCATTGTAGTTTCTGACCATCAGCTAACAATAACGATGCCTGCACTTCTGGCATGTAATTATTTCAAGTAGCTGAGTATTTTGTTTGCTTTTGTTTTTGTTTGAGATAAAGTCTGATCATGCAGTCCACACTGGCCGTAAACTTAAAATATAACCCAGGCTAGCTTCACACTTGTAATCCTCCTGCCTAAGACTCCCAAGTTCTGGAATTCTAAATGTATACAGCACAGTCTGCTGCTTCATGATGGTTTCCACAATAGAAAATTATATCTCTTACACATAGGGACTAGACAATCAAAATTGTGATGATCTTGGGTCTTTCTTTGGAATAGTTTTAATTAACCACAAAATGCCTATTTTTCAGAAGTCTTCTCACAAATGTCTAAGTATACTTTACATATAATGTATATTTAGACATTATATATGATATATATAATTTATATTTAGACATTATATATAATATTATATAATGTATATTTAGACATATATATGTATATATACATATGCAAAGTCTTTATAATTTTTCTGTTGTTTTACACATAGCACCACAAGCCTCTGCATAGGTAAAAGGCAAATGATTAACTATAAAATCTAATAGTCTCTCAAAGGTAATAGAATAAAAAATAAACATTTATAACCAGGAAATGAGACTTGTAGTTAAAGGATGACCTACCCCAGTAAAGAGCAGAGTGTTCTCCATTCACATCTGTAAATAAATGACATATAAACTTGGTCATGAATAAGATGAAAGGGACAATTTCTTGAACCACAAAGAAAGGGTAAGAATAAAATACATCAACATTAGATGGATTTTTTTGCTTTTTATGGATTTTACATTTTAAATACATATGTCATGACATTTTAATGTAGCAATTCTGAAATGGAGAAAAAGTACATTGATTTTGTGCCCTGGAGAAAATAAACAATAGCACTTTCAGGAAAGGTTTTGGCCTGAGATTTTTTTGAAACATAGAAAGGCCATTTATCCCCAAACTGAATTATATTCCTAATGGTTCTATTGCCTTAACCATTCTTTCCATCTAAATATTCTGATTTGATCCTATGAGTGAGGTCACTGTAATGCCCAGGCTATATAACACATTGTGTTGATAAAAAATTACTATGAATCATATTTATAGAAACAAACTACAACAGACCCAAAACAAACTATTTCAACATAGAATTAATAATGTTTGGTGAATATCCTTCTTATACATAAGTATAACATCAGATTTTAAGAAAAAATTCATTGAGGCTCAAAAAAATTTTAAATGTAACATACATATTTTTCCTGCTTAAATTTTTCTTTTTCCTGCTTGATTTTGTTAGTATTCCTAAGGATAAATGAAAGAAAATATGTTTGTTAGGAGATTTTGTTTTTTTGTTATTGTTTTTGTTTTTTTTTTCAAGGTAGGGTTTCACTCTAGCCCAGGCCAACCTGGAATTCACTATGTAGTCTCAGGGTGGCCTTGAACTTAAGGAAATTCTACCCCTGCCTCCCAAGTGCTGGGATTAAAGGCGTGTACCACCATGCCTGGATCAAAATAGTTTTGTTTTTTGTTTTTTAAAGATACATAGTTTACCTCTATTACAGGTAGAAGCCTACATTAATTAATTAAATGGTGATAAACATTATAAAGTTTAGTCATTAAATGGTAAGAAACATTATATGGTATAAGAAACTAGTAATATCTCCTACCTTCATATACTGTTATATGAAGGTTCTTTTTGACACATATGTGTTATCTTTGACCTAATGGGCACAGAAAAAGTAAAGTATTTATGTACATTTTAAATGGAAAATAGTCTATAATTTCACAAAAGATACTCACTTTGAATTCATTAAAATATATATATTAGAAGCACAATGCAAGACTTGTTTGGACAAAATAATAAAATGGTATGCTTTTGATAATTCATATAACAGATCTCAACTTACCCTCAATTAGAAGTGGATGGCTTTTGCAAAATGGGATGAAATATAGACTTATGGCATAAATATAAACGCAATATAAATATAAATGTAAACTATAAATTGTTTTACTTAGGAAGATGTCTAGCTCAACTACGACTTGGATAATGGGAAACACAGATCTGCCATTGAGACCTGTACCTCCCAGAGAGGCAGCTAGTGGTCACTGGGGAAGGGGAGGAGTCAGGACCATCTGTAGTGCAGCCAGAGCCACTGGCAAGCTGCCCGTTCCACAGGATGACCGTCCCCCACGGCCATGCCGGCAGCCAGTGGCGGTTTTCAATGTAAAATATCCCCCCACCTCGTGTATTTTTAGTATGTTGTTTCCTGCTGGTGGCAACTGGAGGTGGAGCTTTGCTGGAGAAGGCGTGCAGCTGAGGGAAGACCTCCAGGTTTGTTGGTCCAGCCCCGGGGTGTTTAAATGTAGCTGGCGCACACTGCTGCCTTCCCTGACGTGCTGTCCCCGCCAAGCTTCCTCTCAAAACTCTAAGCTGAAATAAACCTTTTCCCCCCATAAGCTGCTTCCGATCAGGTGTTTTGTCCCAGCGATGAGAAGGTAAGTGCACTGTAAGTAATTTAACCCAAAGGGGTAAACTGAACAAGGCAAGAAAATAATATGGGGATAATAGCTGAAGGATTTCGGCGGGGAGGGGTACAGAATAAGGGCTAACTAGGGGAGAGGAATAAGATCAAAATGCATTACGTAAGTGTACAAAATGTCAAAAATGGGAAAATAAACTTAGAAAAAGAACGCATTGAAAATTAATAAAGAGGGCCGGAGAGATGGCTTAGTGGTTAAGCGCTTGCCTGTGAAGCCTAAGGACCCCGATTCGAGGCTCGATTTCCCAGGACCCACCTTAGCCAGATCCACAAGGGGGCGCATACATCTGGAGTTCGTTTGCAGTGGCTGGAGGCCTTGGTGCACTCATTCTCTCTCTTTCTCTGTCTGTTGCTCTCAAATAAATAAAAATAAACAAAAAAAATTTAAAAATTAATAAAGACCTGTACACTCATTTCTTTATTTTCCCCTCAATAGAGCCTTACAAAAAAAAAAAAAAAAACAAGCTAGGGGCTGGGAAGATTGCTCAGCAGTTAAAGGTTTTTGCTTGCAAAGTCTGCCAGTCTGGGTACAATTCCGAAGTCACTCATGTAAGCTGGATGCAAAATGTGGCATAAGATTCTAGTGTTTGCTTGCAGCTACAGGAAGCCTTGGTGCACACACATACACAGAGAGAGAGAGAGGGAAAGAGAGAGAGAGAGAGAGACATACATACACTCAGTGAAATAAATAAAAATTTTAAAAAGAATCCCG
The DNA here is from genome assembly GCF_020740685.1 of Jaculus jaculus. Taxonomy (NCBI): domain Eukaryota; kingdom Metazoa; phylum Chordata; class Mammalia; order Rodentia; family Dipodidae; genus Jaculus; species Jaculus jaculus. Next base: position 6,133,578 of record NC_059112.1, on the reverse strand, counting down.
AGCTAACACAACTCCTTCCCTTCTTGGACAACAGTGAAAAGTCCATTTGGTTATTTCCCTCTCACATGGAAGAAAAGAGGCAAGCAAAAGCAGGAATGTTCATTTCAAACATAAGAGGAAGAGGTGTTCATTCTCCCACATCCACTCTTGAACTACTTTTCAGCTGAGAGACAGGATGGTGTTCAGGGCGGCAGCGTTTGTAAACATGAGGCACATGCGCTTGTCCTCCCTTTCTTCAATCACCGCGGCTCTTCCTTGCTCTAGACGCACCCATTTTTACTGTATGCACTACTGTGAATAGTCAAGCCCCATTGATCACTGTATCATGATCTCATTCTTCTGAAAACACTGGGCTTTCACTTCCATTTTCAATGAGGCTATTTTAGGAAGCTCACATAGTGATTCAGAACTTCTTATTATGGGATACTTCAGTGTTGAGTGCCCAACACAATAATAATTGAATTCAGCTAGCACTATAGTAGCCAAGTTTATATTTAATACTTAGCCTTTTGGAAACAAACTAGCTGGCTCAAGTTTTGTTAGTTTCACACCCCCACTGAGATGCCCATAGTCTGCTGCATTGGAAATTCTGAACATTTCAGAATGTCACTACAAATCTTGTATCCAGTCTAGTCAGAGTCAATTGCAGCATAGTAGTCTCCTCCAAAGTAAAGAAAAACAAATCAAGGCATTTAAAATAAATATTCTGCCTTGCAGTTGGAAGCAAACTAAATTGTGGTGCTTTCATTAAAATATTTGTTAATTACATTAATAAAATGTTTTTGTTTTGTGTTTTAAAGAGTCAAAAAATAATAAACCCAAATTAATTATATTTGCCAAAACTTTATCATTAGCACAACATGGAAAATGAAAGGGATGCATGGCAAATATTGTACATTAAATATGCATTAATTATATTCATAATTATATGCCTTGTTCTGCTGACCCTATAATAGAAATGAGAACAAGAAATGAGGGAAAGAGACAGGGGGAAAATGAGACTCTCAAAGACTAAGAAATTCTTTGAACAAGTTTTTAAAACATAAACGAAAGTTAATAAATGTAATTAATTATTAAAACAAATGAACTCTGAAATCATTAAAAAGATACCTGAATTGCTATAGAAGATGGTCACAAGCAAAACCAGGAGGAAACAGCCAATTTATGACTGAGAAACTGAGGCAGAGTCAGAAAATGAAAGCATCAGATACTTCAGAATGTGAGATCACAGGAAGCAGTTAGCTATCAGTTTAAGGAAGCATTCAGACCTAATTTTCTCCCCAACCCTAATAACCCATAGAACACTGCATTGACATTTGGTACAACTGAAAAAAAACATGAAAGCACTATACCCCAGGATGATAATGTGTCCAACAAATAACAAGAAAACTAGTTTATTAGTGAGACTGAGAACTGCTTACAGAAACAAAAAGCAATTTATCTACATAGTTCTGATAGCCAGATTATACTGATCTGGAATATTAAAGGAGAATACTCCTTAGAGAGAAACTGTATCTCAAAGGATGATATATTGAGATGTGGAGAGATGTCTTAGCACTTAAGGCACTTGCCTACAAAGCCAAAGGATCCAGGTTCGATTCCTCAGGGCCCATGTAAGCCAGATGCACAAAGTTGTGCATGTGTCTGGAGATCGTTTACAGCAGCTGGAGGCCCTGGCATGCCATTCTCTCTCTCTCTCTCTCTCTCTCTCTCTCTCTCTCTCTCTCTCTCTCTCTCTCCTTCTTTCTTTCTCTCAATGAAGAGAATACATAAATAAATAAGAAGATACATTGACTGTAAAGACTGGTTGTCCCTGGCCAAACAGCTCCTCATCACACCCACACAGAGGTACTTGGTAACAGCATCTGCCAAAACACCAGCCTCCATTATGCCACCTTAAGATGAACAACTAATCATCCATAAACATCAGATGAAAGTCTCAAAATATATGTTAGAAATTCAAAAACTAAAACTAAATTAAGGAAACAGATGCAATATAGCAAATGAGACAACTTCAAAATGTGTTTATGTAATTAGTATTCATAGAAGCAGAAAGAGACGGCTCATGAGAATAAATTCCTTAAAAATGACCAGAGGAAAAAAGAACATCCATGGGATACAGAGATAAGATAGCCACACCTTTCGTTAGCGTTTTGGGAAACAAAGTTGAGGGATCGACAAGTGACCTAGGAAGTTCCACTGCTGAGAACCAAGGACGCCAGGCAAACAGGCAGAAAGAAAATGGGAGGGGTTATTTAATAAATAAAATTCATCTAAACTAAAAGATACGCTTTATAGATTAGTTCTCACCAGGACTAATGAAAACCTTTCCTACCAAGGCATAGGACAGGAGGCTTCAGAGCTCCAAAGGTGAAGACATTATCTACCCCACAAGCTTCTAGGAACAAAACCCATGTCTTAAGGTCAATTTATAGTAAAGACTATACTATACAAAGAAATGCAACCATATGGAAAAAAGGAACAGTGTGTTCTTGTTGATGGCAGGGGGACACTTTTTGTGTTTTAAATGAATATTTGAAGAGAGATGCAAAACCTTCTGCAAATTTGAAACAGTCATCTCATCTCCTTGTCGTTTGTTTCACAGATTAGGGGAATTCCTGATTAGGAAGAAACTGAGTAGTTGATGAAACTCACTTGGTATTGTTGCCAAAACCCTTGTGCTCCTGGAGGACTGCTCACCTACACTAAAATAGGCCTTTATGAAATAGAATTATCTATTTATATGGGGGGGGGGTGTGTGTGTTGTGTGTGTGTGTGTGTAATTATCTATTTATATGGGGTGTGTGTGTGTTGTGTATGTGTGTGTGTGTTGTGTGTGCTGTGTGTGTGTTGTGTGTGTGTATGTGTATGTGTGTGTGTATGTGTGTGTGTTGTGTGTGTTGTGTGTGTTGTGTGTGTGTGTTGTGTGTGCTGTGTGTGTGTTGTGTGTGTGTATGTGTATGTGTGTGTGTGTTGTGTGTGTGTTGTGTTGTGTGTGTGTATTGTGTGTGTGTTGTGTGTGTGTATGTGTATGTGTGTGTGTATGTGTGTGTATGTGTGTGTTGTGTGTGTGTGTTGTGTTGTGTGTGTGTATTGTGTGTGTGTATGTGTGTGTGTGTGTTGTGTGTGTGTATTGTGTGTGTGTTGTGTGGTGTGTGTGTGTGTTTACCAGGGTCCCTTGCTGCTGTAAATGAATGGCTCGTTTCTCTACAAACAAAGATCAGATGCTTGCACCACAGGTTTTCTTTTTCTTTTCTTCTTTTTTTTTTTTTTTTACACAAGTCCAACAAAGTGGCCTTTTAAAAAATATTTATTTATTTATTTTATTTGAGAGAGAAAGATACAGAAATAGGCAAGTAGAGAAAGAAAATGTGAATGGGCACACCAGGGCCTCCTGCCATTGCAGATGAACTCCAGATGCACGCACCCCCTTGTGCATCGGGCTTATGTAGGTCCTGGGGAGTCAAACCTGGGTCCTTTGGCTTTGCAGGCAAGCGCCTTAACCACTAAGCCATCTCTCCAGCCCCGCCTGGCCTTTTTTTATGTGAAAGTGAGAGAGAATTGGCCTGCCAGGGCCTCCAGTGACTGGAATTGAACTCCAGATGAGTGGCCACCTTGTGCACACGTGAGGCCTTGCAGGCTTGCCGGGCCTGAAGCGCGCCGCGGGGTCCTTATCCTTAGGCTTCGCGGGAAAGCGCCCTGATGGCTGAGCCATCTCTGCAGCCCTTGCACCACTTTTTGTGTCTGGCTGTACATGGATGTTGGGGAATAGAACCCAGACCACAATTTTGCCAACAAGTGTCTTTAATTACCAGGTCGGACAGATCCTCTGTTTGTTTCTTTTGGTGTTTTTTTTCTTTATTTTTTAACTTTCTAAAATTGAGAACTTCAGGATATGAACGTCCGGTAGTTGGATTGTATTCCCATCTTGTTATCCTCTTTCCTTCCCTCTCACCTGACTCCATTACACCGAAGGCCCTCTTCTTTCAAAGTAGCCTTTCTTCTGTTTTGTTTTGTCCTGTTTTGTTTCGTTTCGTTTTTGCCCCGTTCTTTTTGGTCCTCCGTGTCAAAGTGCGCCCGGGCTCCGAGGAGGGCAGGTCTGTAGGAGCTCGGGGACCACCGTGGGTCATGCATGGAGCGGTCAGCTGCAGTCGGAAGACAGAGCCCGCGGCATCCTTCCCACACGTCCCCTGCCGTGGACACGGAATCCAGATCCAGCGTACTCACAAACACAAACACATAGCATGCTGAAATGCTGTGGCCTTTCCAAATAGCAGTGGGACGGGACGGTGTCTCCGTGGGTAAAGGCGCTGCTGGCGAAGCCTGCTGGCCCACGTGCAATTCCCAAGCCGCCCACGTAAGCCAGCCATAAAATGCAGTGTTCGGGGTTCGCATGCAGCAGCCAGAGGCCCTGGCAATGCCCTTCCCCCCCCCCCCCACGTGAAAATAAACAAATGAGGATTCAAATGCATAAAGTATTCATGATGTCTTAAAAGTTTGCTTGGTTTGATTATTTTTTGTTTGCTTGAGAAATAAGATCAACTCGTTATAGTTTAGTTTAAGCCCCAAAGTCTTTCTTCTTCCTCTTGACCAGGAATAAGGTAATGCCACAGCCTGCTTATTTGTTGATTTGTTTTGACTGTGAGGAAGTGTCTCCTTGGAGACCCACTTCAGGAAATGATCATTTTGGGTACTCGACTTGAAACCTGTGCATAGGAAACAGATAACCGCACAAACAGTAGTTTCCTCCCAGACAGCTGGGGTTAGTTAAGTCCTCAGCTAAATCGTGAACATTGATGTCAATAGCTCCAACTGGCCAGACCTTGAACGTGTGCCCAAGGAAATCATGATAAAGAAATGCTTGATGCCGTGCAGATTTAAAATGACTGGGCAAATGGAAACACCGGGACCCGGTAGTTTTGACAGTGAAGCCATTTGGGGAGTGGTGAAGACACTACACCAAGCCATAACCCTTACCCTGACAAGCCATGAGACCCCATGCGCCTAAATTGTTTGCTGTGTAGATGAAGTGAAAGGAAACTTTTCAAAAATGCTTAATAGGCCGGGCGTGGTTGCACATGCCTTTAATCCCAGCACTTGAGAGGCAGAGGCAAGAGGATCGCCACAAGTTCAAGGCAACCATGAGACTACACAGTGACTTTTGAGTCAGCCTGGACTAGAGTGAGACCTTAGCTCGAAAAAAAAAAAAAAAGCTTAATAGAGAGCAGGCCTAAAATAAGTTCACAGTGGAATACTGCTTTATCTGTAACTTATTTAGCTGAAGTTTGGATAATTAATGCCACAAATCTACCATAAAAATATTGATATTTTTGTACTATTCCTCTTCATTTTAGAGGTAAATATGAAAGCTAGTTTGTCTAGACACATAGTTAATAAGAAAATAATTCAATATATTACCACTTAAATTTTTTCATTTGCTTGTCTGAGTCCAAAATTAAGTTGTTGCTAATAGGGACAGAGCAGATTCCAGAAAAATCCAACTGCACTCTGTAAAACCTCAAAAACATGAATTACTGAAGGACATAAGATATACACTTCTCTCTTTCCTGTTTCCTTTCTCCTTTTCCCCTACCTTCCACCCGTCTTGGCTGTCAGGGAACAGTGTTCACAGTAAGAGGAGAGCAAAGAATAATGTTCGCAAATGGTTCAAACACCAAGCACATAAAAAGATTCTTCACTTCTTAGTCACTGATGGGAAAACCACCAGAGAGCCCTGTGACTTGCTCTAGGGCAACAATATTTTACAATCTGCCAATTGATTGAAGCCCTGGAATTTGAATGGTGAAAAGAGAAAGCAGAGAGGGTTTCATGACAGGTCAAAGGAGAAAGGTCCGTGTACTGGCCTGAAGGGAGGCTTAGAGCACGTCTCTCAACAGAGTGGGTGACAATTCTCAGGCCTCAAAATATGTGAATGTAATGGGGCTTTGGTTAGTTTATATACAGTCAAAAGAATGCTCTAAAACACATACCATATTTTATGTTAATCTATACAAGTGTTTCTTAACATCTCAATCTTTATTCTAGAATAGCTCCAGCTAGCTTACCATAGGATTTTAGATCCAAAGAATTTGCAGTTTCCTAAATTCATCAGCTCAGAGACTTTTTTTCTTGGTGTGTGTTTTTCCCAATGAAGCAATTCCATCAAGCTTGAAATCATTTGAATAAATAAGCTTCAGTAACTTTTTCTTCTCTTTATCTCCAAAACTTGTATGAGCCTTTGGTACACTAAAATCTTACAAATTTCAAAGAGGCTTTTGTGAACTGATAATACATTTTTAATAATCTAATTATGAAGTGGTTCTGTCAAACAATTAGGAAAAATGCTAATGCAACCTGGAGGATTATACAGAGATTAGTGTTCCAAAAACCAAACAAAGAAATTGTTCTCAATAACAGTCTAATTTGTAAAAGAACTAGGCATGAATCTTACCCTCTAGTTCCTATCCCCAGATACTTTTACATCCCTGCAAACGATAGCGACTTCTCCTGAAAGCGACATAGTTCGAACCTAGAAAAGTTATGTGCTTCTATATAAGGTATCAAAAAACTTCCTGCTTCATCAAAGGAAAGAAAATGCCCTTAGTCAGAAAAGCCAGAAACTTAGTAATCATCCAGTTGAGCACCTCCATCTCACTCTGGAGGCAAAGAAGATCATCTTTCTTCATCCATGTCATAAGGGAAATATAAAGATAAAAATGTTAAAGGCTAGAGAGATGGCTCAGTAGTCAGCATTCTTGCCCACAAAGCCAAACAACTCCAGTTCAGTTCCCCAGCACCCACGTGAAGCCAGATGCACAAAGTGGCATATGCATCTCAAGTTTATTTGCAGTGGCTGGAGACCCTGGCAGACCTGTTCTGTCTCTTTTCTCTATCTCTCTCTCTGCTTGTTAATAATAAATAAATAAATAAAAAGCTTTCTCTGAGTTTTTTTTAAAGTGTTAAATAAGCCATAAAATGGAATACATACTGTTGGTAATGAATGTCATTGGTAATATCTAAGTTCTAGAACTTTATTTTGGAAACCAAACTATATTTGGTATTCTACTATGTTGTTTCAGGATGTTTAGAGAAGATTTTTGAGCTTTAAAAAACAAATACACCCCTGTGCGAATGAACAGCTACCCTCTGACAGAAGAGGAAGAAACTCCACAACTCTCACAAGCCTCATCTTTTTCTTGTGTATGAAAAGAGAAATATAAGCCAAAATGAACAAATGATTAATATTATACTATTTAATCCTAGTTTTTTTTTTTCTTTTGCAGTCTTGGGAATCAAATTCATGTCCTCATGCTAGAGAAGTATTATCCCACTGAGCCACTTCCCAGCCCAATAACACATATATTTTTAAGATATCTAAGTGTAGCTACATGTATTGTGCATACGTATTATGCATATAATCCACATATATATCTTAAACATAGGTAACATAAGAGATTTAGAACAAAAGAATCATTGTATTCACATGCTACGTTACACCAGAAGACTATTCAAACGTGAGGTAATATATACTCAGGAAGCTGCACATGCGATTTCTTAGGATAAAATAAATATCAGTCTAAGTCTAGGTTTTGTATCGGTTCATGCAGAAAAGTGAGGGAAAAGACATTCAAGGTACAAGTCACAGAGGAGTCATTTTATGATTTCTTAGAACAATCTTTCAGTTTATTTATTAATCCGTACATATATTTTGTTGTGCTCTTAATGTGCCAGAAATTTCTTTTTCTTCAAGGGGTGTGTTGGTAACCCATTCAGGAAAGTTCTTGTCCTGGCAAAGTTTTTCATTCATAAGAATAAATTGATTGTTCAGCACATCACAGGCTGAGTTGACTAGCCGCAGGGAGGCAGAGGACCCAGCCCCCCGGGGAGAGTGAGCAGGAGAGGCCATGTGTAAGCAGGCTCTGAAGGATGGAAAAGGGCCAGATGAACATCTGGAGGCAAGGTCGCACGTTGAGTGGAGGTCATTCTGCTGTAAGAACAAAGAGAAGTCTGGTCCGACAAGGGGTGGGAACTCTGAGCAAGGGCATGTTGTCTTTGCAGCTAGAGGGCAGCAAAGGGAAGGGCCAGGCGTGCACAGACACAAAGGGCTTCTCCAAAGGGCAGTGCGGCCGACACAAGCCAGCTCAGCCTTGGACAGGAGAGTGTTGCAGGAAAACAAAGTGCAAGGACAGTAAACACTGTCTTCCAAATATAAAGAAAAGCAGCTGCGCTGACGCAGTGAGGCTGACTTGGGTGAGAGAAGCTGCAAACTACACAGGGCTGGCACCAGATCATATACAGGGGCCCCGGGGAAAGGGCCAGTGAGGAAGTGTGAGAAACAGAGCTGGGACCCTCCCAGCCCTTGTGTGTCATGGGAGGGAGGGGCTGCTTGTAATCAGCTCCGGAAATGGGAATAAAGAATCTCTGACTGGGAAGGAGGCAAGCTGGCTAGCTACGCCAGCTCAGTCAGTGAGCTCTGGGTTCACCTTAGTGACCCTGCCTCAGTCAACGAACTGGAGTGCAATCAAGAACACGCGGCATCAACTTCTGGTCTAAACACACACACACACACACACACACACACACACACACGTCTATCTATCTATATAGTAACAAACAAATAAATAATAGATACAAAAAGAATGTATCATAGACTAGTTCACACAACGAAAATTTATTCTCCCAATGTTCTAGAAAATCAAATTTCAAGATCAGAATGCCAGCATGGTGGGTTTCTGGGAAGAGCTGTGTTCCTCACTCTCAGAGGGACATTCTCTCCTTTTTCTTCTGGGGGAAGAGTAAGGTCAGGTACCCCTGACAACTTCAGAGACTAGAGAGGGGAGGTTAAAGGTAAAGGTATTCCCTGTTGTAAAAGGGATACTAAAGGGCGTATTTAAGGATAAGGGTACACACCATGTGTGTACCCGCATCTATCTACAACATATAGGTATGCATATAGATAACAGATATATATGTAGGTCTATGCAGTAATTAGTGAATTATATATCTCTTTTTATCCTCTACTCATCCCTGATCTCCAGCTTATGTTCAGAAACGTAAGTCATGTTTAGCACAGGACAGTGTGGCAGTGTGAAGCTCAAGGACGTCAGAATCCTGAGTATATGGTATCTTGATCAATTTTACGTTCATCAAAGGAGGACACGTTTGTCTATGGAGTAATCAGAAATAAAATTCTATTAATCCTGTCAACTTGCCCATTCCTTTCCTTCTTCCCAAGCATCTATCCCATTCTGGGTACGTTTTTCACCACCAAAGAGGAAAGGTTACTGCCAGCTCTTCAAGAGAAAGAACTCTGTTAAGTGCAAATTTAGTAGAGTAATACACCTATAAAGGAGGGTAATAGTCTCCTCAAACTGTCATGCAACATATTGAGGGGGATTAGTTAGGCTTCGGCCCCAAGGAGGGAATGAAAAAGAAGTAACACTACCTGCCTGCTCCACCAGAACCAGCGGGCAGCGTCTGGTCCGGTGTCATGCGACCAGCTCTCTCGCCCACACCCAGGTGTGCCAACCCCTTCCTGAGCCCAGACCAATCCGCACTCTCGCGGGGTCATCTGAGCCTGAGGGTAACACCCACCGCAATAAGATTGTAACTGGATCCTTACCGAGTACTTCCAGGTCCCTGCTCTAGTTAAACCACCTTCATCTCTTGGGTGCTGGGCTGAGATGGGCAGGTGGACTCCGACCGTGCTCCCACGTGGGCTCCTCACCCCTGCTGCCTTCCACGCGGCATGAGACCCCTGTGTTTTCTCCTCTTTCCTTCCCATAACCTAAAAAAGTCTCTCTTGAGTCTTACCCTCTGGTCTATGTGTTTTATTCTTTAAATTCATGAAAAGAATCCAGGGATACTCTAAATTTATTGGTTTGTTGGCATTGGCAAGGAGTCCCTATGTTGTAGAGTGGGTGCTGGATTAGTAGACATTAACTTTCTCTTTTGGAGTCATTAAGAATGAAGGTACAGTGAGCGGTTTCTGGTAAGGCTGCTCTTCTGGGCTCATACTCACATGGTCTGTTCCTATGGTCTGTGGAGAAAGGGAAACCAACAATATCTCTGCCTCTTATAAATGCTTGTCAGATAAATTCACTGCTCACATAACACAGTCAGCTCCTTAAAGACTGTATTTATGGTTTTGGAGGTGGCTTAGAGGCTAAGCGCTTGCCTGTGAAGCTTAAGGACCCCCCTTGGAGGCTTGATTCCTCAGGACCCACATAAGCCAGATGCACAAGGTGGCGCATGCATCTGGAGTTTGTTGGCAGTGGCTGGAGGCCCTGGTGTGCCCATTCTCTCTCTCTCTCTCTCTCTCTCTCTCTCTCTCTCTCTCTCTCTCTTTCTCTCTCTCTCCTTCCTCTGTCTCTCTCAAATAAATAAAAGAAAAATAAACAAAAAAGTTTTAAAGTCTCTAATTGTGAATAAACACGCACTGGACATATGCATTCAACATAGGAGATAGAGTTCAGTCCAAAATAAAGGGCACAAAGGAGGGTTCATGGATTTCCCTGTGCTTCTCAATAGCAGGTCGGTCCACAGCTACTGTGTACTACCAAACTTCTATAAGCATGGCAGCTTAAACAATGACAGTCTCTGATTCTCACATATCTAGCTGTGGGCAGCTGATACCAACACAGGCTGGATGCAGTTCTAATTTTAGCTGTCAACCCCCTGCCCAGGGGTGCCTTGGGTGTTTCTATACTGTTTTGTGACATGTCAGTTTTGCTCTAGATGATAGTCTTGGACCCGCTGACATGGGCTGCTTGTTGTTCAAGAAGGTCAGTGTATACTAATGACTCCACTGAGAAGGGTCATCAGTGGAACAGTAGCAGAGGAGAAGGGATAGAAGAGTATAATCCAATGGAAACATGACCATTATGCAATATGTTCATAAGTAACATTCATAATTAATAATAAAAAAGAACCTCCAAAGAGTATGCTTGAAACATTCAAGGACTTGGTGTGTGTCAGATCTTCCTCCCTCTCATTAACCTAACAAGTTATCTTTCACACCTACAGTCAAGGTGAGGGGAAAAGGAAATTGTTATTCTATCATATTCAGCTTTTTAGTACCTTCAAATTTTGACATGACTCTGGTGTGAACTTTATGGTAGAAGTGAGCTGTGCTACAGAAAATTAATCATAACCAAACCAGTAATTTGGTTCTAAAACTTAAAAATAAGGTTTTACTGATTATATTGTGAATCAATATATGGTAATCATGGCCAATATGTCTTATATACATAGCTTTCAAACCTCTGCCAATTCCACTTTAATATTAAGGAATGGGTCTTTATGGTTTTTCTATCTTAGGGGCATAAGGTATTGTTTATATAAATAGCTGTACAACATTATGCCTAGCATTAATAATATTGTATTTTGCATGTAAGAATGTGTTGGGGTGACAGATAAAATGATGATTTCTGAGGAAAATGCACTTAATGAGACGGCATTTGACAGCTGGGAAGCACAATTCCTGACACAAAGCAGGTCCTCGGGAACGTTTGCTGTGCATGTTGCATGAGCCCATTACACAAAGATAACGCAGATTGGCTCACACAGAGCATGATTCCTTCTTCCCACCTTAGTTCCCATCATCCCAGTTTGTGAAAGCCTTTTCATATTTGAAAGAGAAACACCTGAATACAGTTCAACTGTGCTGACAATCTCATTTCCATGTTAGTGCCTAACAAAGAAAATAATCTCCAATGAGTTTTTGCCAAGCTATAGGTTTACCACATCCTTGTTATAAAACCAATACCTTTTGAGATGATCCCTGCTGTAGGGAGGCCAAGCTGCAATCTGTTTAATAGAACATATGCCATAGGCTTGTAGCATTCACAAGGGAGATGTCAAAAGACCTTTGCAAACTCCCACACGCGTAAATGTCATGGAAGCATATAATTTCTCACATAAATCTGTTGAATGTAATGATGCATTTAAATAACTCCTTCAGATCTCTAATGAAGGTTTCTGCAGACCTGAAGACAAGCAGAGGAAAACAGAGGCACATTGATGCTGGCACGCAGAGGGCTGATGAGGCTCCCTCAGCCTCATGTCTTCGCTCCCTGAAACCCGCCTCAAGGACATGGGATTCAAATTCAAGCTTCCATAGATGAGTACCACTCCAAGCTGTGAACTTTACAGGTTTCCTGTGTGTCGTTAAAACTGCAAATGTTAAATCTGAGAGTGGCAAGGGTCTATTCAACCGTAAGATGTGATTCAGAGGACTATTGGAAGGTAAGGTGCTCACTGGCATTGGAAATAAAATAAAGCACACAGGCCCCCTGTGGGACACAAATGAGAGACCACATATGCTCAGCTCAGTGCTCACACGAGCAGGCAGGAGGTGCGACACCGAGTTCAAGCAGGATCCAGTAAACCTGTGTAGCAATCTCTGCCATAAGAAATATGCATCCCCACGCTCTTCCTGCTCTGCAACAAACGTCCATTAACATGTAACCTTCCTCTTTCAAGTACCCATGGGAACCCTGCCAATCGGACCCCGTATGCCCAAGATGATTAAATCAGCGTTAAGGAGGGAAAAGTACAAAAAGAGACCATCCAAACAATTTAATTATAAGCACCACATTTACTGGAAGACAGGCATTTAAATCTCTTATCACTTACCAGCTACTTGTAAGATGAAATTTCAGACTAGTGGGAGAAAGAAAACAAGCTTAATAGAAGCTAAATGTATTTGCTCACATCCATTTTACAGATTGTCTAGTGATTTTGTAGCTGCTTTGTGTAGATTTACTCCTTGATGCTCACAAAATGATGACCTCACCTAAGAGCACATTTCTGAGAATGTGACTCCATCAGTAAGGGATGCAAGGCTACATAAATACCAGGATACTCGGATCTAGAAAAATAATCATTCTGTGGACTTCAACATATATAGGACTTGTATGACTTTCTCTTTAAAAATATTTATTTATTTATTTGAGATAGACAGAGAAGAAGCAGAGAGACAATGAACTACAGACACATGTGCTACCTTGTGCATCTGGCTTATGTGGATGCCAGAGAATTGAACCTGGGTCCTTAGGCTTCACAGACAAGTACTTTAACCTCCAAGCCATCTCTCCATACCACTTTCTCATGTTAAAATACAAAATGTGAGTATACACAGTATATATGTCATGAATATATATATAATATATACATGTGTATGTACAAATATATATGGCTCTACAACAAAACCTAGTAATAATTAAGTTCAAACATAATATAATTGCTTTAACACCATCTGTTTCATAATGTAATTGAATGTTGTAAGATTTAAATTTATATAAATATATCTATGCCTTAACCTGGAAATAAGCTCTATATTTTTGTTTGAAAATTGCTTGTTACAGAGAAGCAACAGAGAAGAATCAGTTCTTTGTAAAGTTAAGAAATATAATCTTGCAATGAATGTACATTGGATCTGATAGTGGAGATAAGAACTCTTTTAGATTCTATGCCAAAAACAAAAGTAGCTGGGCATGGTGGTGCACAACTTTAATCCCAGCACTTGGGAGGCAGAGGTAAGAGAATCTCTGTGAGTTCAAGGCCAGCCTGAGACTACATAGTGAATTCCAGGTCAGCCTGGGCTACAGACCCTACCCCAGAAAACTAAAGTAATAATAATAATTGTCATCATTATTATTACTATATCTGTTTGCATAGTGTATGGGCCAAGGTTTTGCAGTGAAGTAGAACCAATAGGATGTATTCATAATTATCAGAAGGGACTGATCAGATTGCCTGATATTTCAAGGGCTAGATAGTACCACAATAGCTGTCAGCATCACTCAGGAGGCAGAGGTAGGAGGATAGCCATGAGTTCAAGGCCACCCTGAGCTACAGTGAGACCCTACCTCTCAAAACCACACACACAAAAGAACACAAATATAGTCATACAAAACAATTAGAGTACACCCAAGTAATTCATGCCAGGATCAAATGAATATTTAGTTTCAGTGGAGGCAAAAACTGGGGAGTACTAGCTTAACCATGGAAGGTTAGCCACACAAGTCATTGTAGATTAGTGGCTAAGGAAATGTGTTCCTGAATTTTAATCAAATCCCTGCTGCATAATTAATTGTATGGTGCTGGGAAAATACCCTAACTGTGTGGGATGTCTCCTACTCTGTAAAAGTGGGAGGCTTCTTTGATAATGTATGTAAAACCTTAAATTGCACTAGGCCCACAATATGAACTCAACATAGGGCAATTTTCTTTTTTTTCTTTCTTTTTTTTCCCAGGGATGGTTCCAAGTAAGTCAGGGAAAATGTGATAAAACATGCACATTTTGAGCTAAAAGTAATAAATATAATTTTTAAGAATTTTTGAAAAGAAATACAGAAAAGCAAAATAATGAGAAAAATCAATGTAATGCAACTTCACAGAATAAACAGACCAGCTTTTATTGTGTGTTTTCTCAGAGAGAAAGAGAGAGCCAGAGAGAAAGCTGGGACTTTGTCCCTTGACTACACAAACATGGCTTTTTGTGATGTCTAACATTTGCCAAATAACATTAGGCAGATATATTATCTTTAATGACCATCCAGTTGTCCACAATAAGGGATCAGCATATGTTTATTTAAACAGTAGTTTCTGATTCTCTCTTATGTTTTGGGGACTGAGCACTTAAAGTTTAAAAAAGTTAAAATTCTCAACTACTGATTTCCAATAGTTTAAAACAACAAACTCTTCTTTTTTTTTTTTTTTTTTCTATTTTAAACCACAGCAACAAATGTCTTTATTCATTAAGTTTTGGAAACATTTTTAATTGCTCCAACTTAGTTCTGTACATAGAAAAAAATTTAAAATTTTAGTAAGACTCATAAAAATATACAGCAAATATGAATTCTAGGCACACTCAGACAATTTGACTTTGGAAAACACTATCTGAGAAAGCCCAATTGATGAAGATGTTTTATCAATATGGTTATATGGACAGGTTTTGTTATTACTATAATTGTCCAACAATAATAACTTGGCTTATAAAATGACACTAAGTCTGTCAATCATATTGTCAAGTGAGTCAGAGCCTTAACATCTAAAATCATTGGCAGCTATTATGTCACCCAAATTATTTCTCAGAAGTTCAAACTTAGTATGGGACTCCAATCACATTTGCCCAAAAGTTCAGTAAGATGACCTGATGTGACAGAACTTAGTTCAACGCTTAGCAAACTGTTTAGAAGTTGAACCTAAATGGATAGGATTATTAAGTTTTCATGACTGAACTTAAGAAGATATGTAGAAATAAAAACAATGGGACTATGAAATTTTCATACAGAAAACACCTGTTTGAGGAACAATACTCTCAGACTAGAGGAAGCTATGAAGTACAAAACGGGGTACAAATGGTGCTATACAAAGGAGAGAACTGGATACAAAAAGAACAGTAAACAGATTTGTGAAGTGCACTGGAGAGGCTGTGAAGGAAGACGTGTGCTGTGGAGAAAGGGCAGCTAAGGACAAGCACGTCACTAGCCAGACTCTCCTGCGAATCCTCCTTGTCCACAGGCCGGCGCACAGAGAACCCTGGAGTCCACTGGCGAGAATAAAAGCATCCACAAAAGATGCCAGCCGGTTTGAGTGGCAGAAACAGCATTAGGAGCCCTCAGGAAGGCAGGGGAAAGACTGTAGGCAGACCGATGGAAAGATTTAGCTGAGCCCCGGAGCAGACCTGCCGCTGTGGCTGATCTACAGCATCATCTTGAAAGGTACCTGAACAGCCTTGTTCCTTACAAGAAGTGAAGGACACAGCCGTACTTTGCCATTCAGAAAACATTTTCTCCTAGAACTGAAATCCATAGAAAGTCACAAATTTTCAGATCAATTATTACTCTCACTCTTTTCTTTATTTTCTTTTCTTCTTTTTTTATTGACAACTTCCATAATTGTAAACAATATGCCATGGTAATTTCATCCCTACCCCCACCTTTCCCTTTGAAACTCTGCCCTCCATCATATCCCCTCCCCCTCTCAAACAGTCTCTCTTTTATTTTGATGTCATTATCTTTTCCTCCTATTATGATAGGTAATATCAGGTAGATAATGTCAGGCACTGTGAGGTCATGGATATCCAGGCCATTTTGTGTCTGGAAGAACACGTTGTAAGGAGTCCTAGCCTTCCTTTTTGCTCTTACATTCTTTCTGCCACCTCTTCCACAATAGACCCTGAGCCATGGAAGGTGTGATAGAGATATTTCAGTGCTGAGCACTCCTCTGTCACTTCTACTCAGCACCATGGTGCCTCCTGAGCAGACCAGGCTCAGAGAAATTAAATAATTCATTTCATCAGTTCTTCTGATTCTAAATCATTTTCATTCAAAAAGATGTATCAAAAAACTAAAATAGTGGCAGAAATCTACAAGTCAATGTGCTCACACATATCTACAACATGCAAATACATAATTCCTGCTATCACAGGCTCAGAGTACAATAGGAAAGATAAACAAAAAACCTGAGTGATGCAGTTAATTTCAATGGCATATATGTGCACAGGATATTGATGACAGAGGAGACAGCTGGAGGCCAGATGTCTATAGTGAATGTCTGGAGCACTCCACTGCATGGCCAGGAACAATAAGAATGGGAGAGTCAGTATTGGCCACATACAGGGGTCAGTCCATTTTGATTGAATAAAGCCATGATACCAGAACTTATTCTTGACGTATGAAGAAGCATTAGCTGAGCAGTTGAAGAGACAGAACATTAGTTTTAGGAGGTAAAAAGATTAGAGATGCTTTGAGGGAAAGTTGGTGGTGTTGGACATGGTTGCGGGGATGGGTACTTGTATCAGAATGGGGCTCTTCAGAAGCACTTGTGTCCAATCATGCGGGATGTTCTGCCATGTTTAAGTCATTTGGGATTTACTTAGGGACCCTGGAAGGGTAATGAGTATAGTTATCACACTTTAGAAACAGGTGTCTGGCGGCCACAAAGATAAATCAGAGAAAGACAAAATTAGAGTGGGTATATAAGAAATGAGTATTATTGTGATAAAAAAAAATTTTAAAATAAGGTACGTAGGACTAATGTGACAGGAAGAACCAAACCAGAGGACAGAAATCATAAAGGAATTTAACAATTAGCTTAGGACCCACTCACCATTCTAAGATGTCTAGAACAATAGATAAGAAGTATAATAAATTGGCCTTCTGGCAAGAGAGATGGTTCAGCAGTTAAGGTGCTTGCCTGTAATGCCTAACAACCCAGGTTCGATTCCCCAGTACCAACATAAAGCCAGATGCACAAAGTGGCTCATGCATCTTGTGTTCACTTGCAGTGACTAGAGGCCCTGGCACGCCCGTTCTCTTTGTGTGTGTGTCTCTATTTCTGACTCTCTCTATCTCTCTCTCTGCTTGCAAGTTAATCAATTAATTAAATATTTAAAAAACAAGAACCTTCAGATCATTTTCAGCACTTTTGCTGTTAGTAGCCAAACATAAAAGTACAGAAGCTTAAGTAGTGGCAGAGAAGGGAAAGGAAAATCAGGACAGAGTAGTGTCCGGGGCTGAGAGAATGTGAAGAAGAGGGAGTGGTCACAATGTCAGATGGCAAGGTAGTGGGAAGTCAGATAGGGACCGATAAGCACCTATGGGACCTAGCAATAAGCACACTGTATCCTGCTAACAGCTGTGAGAGCAGAGCAGTGCAGACAGATGGTGAGGAGCAGCTGGCAGAGGCAGCGACAATGGGGAACAAGGGCAGGACACCAAAAGCCCAGGGCCCCCTTCCTAATACCTTGTTAGCAATGTCGTGCAAAAGACAATCATATTGGGAAAATGTTTAAAAGTTCAGGATTCTGCTTGTCATTCAAGAGTCGTTTAATTATGATCAGAACATATGCACTGTACACACAGACTCCTTCTCTCAATGGAGAGGTAGCAGTAGCAGTCACCTGCTAGACTACAAAACTTCAAGCACAAGAAAGTATGTCTATCCGTCTCGTTTCTCATGTTACGAATACCCAGCCCAGTGGGACAGTTAGGTGAGCTCAAGGCCACCCTGAGAATACATAGCGACCTATGTTCCATCAGACTAACAGATCTTCTATGAGTAACATGGGGACTTATTTCAAGGTTAATTTACTTCAGATCATATATTTATATAAGGTTCTGGTCCTGGAATTATGTGGGTCAGGAGAATATTTCCCAGGAAGACTCTACTTTAACCTACTGGGTTGAAAAAAGTCAGTTTCTTGTAAGGATGAGGACAATCAACACTGGTGGTAGAGCACCCTTCTAATTTGTGCACTGATCATAACAATTGATGTGGAGGGTGCTAAGGAGCAGGGGCAACCTCAGCTTCCAGTTTAGTGGAGCCATTTCTTCACCCTGGCAGGAGCATGCATCACTTGGGAACTAAGATTTCTAGACAGCAGAAACCAAAGTCAAGGAAGGACAAAGAAAATCTCACTATTAGATTGGTAGTAGTAATAGTGACAGAATTTGCTCTCATTACCAGTACATGATGCCCCATTCCTGTGAAAGCTCACCATGGAGGAAACGGCGTTACACAGTGATGGCTGATTTAGAGCATGCACCAGGTCTTGATGACCATCACCCCAGCTTACAAGATGCTGCTGCTCAAGTGAGCATTCGTTCAAAATGAAACTCACACTGCACTATAAAATGAGTCTCTTGGATGAAATACATGCTATGGAGACTAAGCAGTCACTAGGACAACTGTTTTGAAAAAAAAATTGAGGGAAAAAAAAGGGAAATATATTTATACCTAGAGTAATGTCCCTTCCAGTGAGAACAATTCCTGGCCATTTCCCTGAAGGATGTGATTTAATCTAACCAACCAAGCCAGCTGCCACAGAGAATAGAGACTTTTAAACACTGTGTCTTGGTCCCTGCTTTTAACAGACTGGACATTTAGCAATGGCCATAGTGACTCATTCCTGGTGATTAGCAGTCCATTCACTGAATATGTATAAAATCATCACTCCTATTGCCATAGAGAATGAACCCACGGTCACTGTGGAGAACAGCAGAGACCAGCAGGCGTGTAGTCTGAATGTGGAATGCTCCCATAGCCTTGTGTGCTGGTGACTAAGCCTCACACTTAACCCTCAACTGGAGGAGCCTCTGGGAGGTGGAGCCTTGCTGGAGGAGGAGTGTCACTGGAGGAGGGCCTCCAGCCTCCGCAAATGAACTCCAGACGCATGCGCCCCCTTGAGCGTCTGGCTTATGTGGGTCCTGGGAAATCAAACCTGGGTCCTTTGGCTTTGCAGGCAAATGCTTTAACAGCTAAACGATCTCTCCAGTCCCCCCTGCCAATGCATAATTTTAATTAGCAATTTGGGTTGCCTTTTGGGCAGAAAAATAACAGATAGGAGAAATTGTTGAGACATAAATTTCTTCCCTTTTGTTTACTTGAGTTTAGAACCATTTGAATATGTCCTGATTTTCAATTATCTTAGTTGCTTACTTTAATCTTGAATTAGATTAAGGCTCTTTTTTTTGAGAACCCCACAATTAAAAATGAAATGTATTTTATTTGTGCATCAATTGTCTTGTGCTAGAGATTTTAGAATCCATGTTAATAGAACAGAGGCTGACTTTCTTTTATGTCTCCTGGAGAAAATTTGCACAGCTTTAAAGTAAGCCATGCTTACATAATCCATGCATTAACCTTTTGAAATGACATTATGAATGCATGTTCACATAGCAAACATCGGATGTTACTCAAATCCACTCTGCTATGCGTAATCATGTCAAACAAACTTCTTCCGGCTTCCTCGGCTCAACAATTAATTGTCTTAAGGAGCTTTCCCTACAGCTTCAGAGAAGTGCTACATCCTCGGGGTTTGAAACAGCTTTCCTCTTACTAAGGAAAATTCCAGAAAACATGCTGGCTAACTCTACCACAGATTATAAGAGTGGGCATTTCCACTCATGTCATCTTTTGCCTTATATTTCTTTGATGACTCAGGAGCATGCATGAATATTCGTTTCATTTAAGATTACCTAGCAGTTCCTCTACTCATTTCTTACTTCTGACTTTTTCACATTTTATTCAGAGTTGCATATCAAGTTTCTCAAGTATACTGATGGAACAAATGAGTGAACTAATTAATTAATGCATGAATAGAGAGGTTTTATTTAAAAAAATAGTCATTTGAGTTCTTATTGTGATATTTTAGTACTTTTTAAAATTATTTATTTATTTGATAGAGAGAGAATGGGCATGCCAGGGCCTCTAGCCACTGCAAATGAACTCCAGATGTGTGCACCCCCTTGTGCATCTGGCTATTGTGGGTCCTGAGGAATTGAACCTGCGTCCTTTGGCTTTGCAAGCAAATGCCATAACTGCTAAACCATCCCTCCAGCCCCTATATTAGTACTTTATGACACATGTGGTTCTTTCCCACTGTAAGCAATCTTTTCTCTGGTCTCTCTGAACTGTATTCCTAGCTGCACCTTCCCAGTCTCTTTAACTGGATTTTCCTCATCTCTATACAACGATATCCTGTATTCCCCGAGCCTTAGCCTTTTCTTCTTTATCTCCATTTATTAATAGTTTATGTCTTCCTATGGTTTTAAGTACATTCAATCTATTAATTCATAAAAAATACCACCCAAGCTCTCTACCATAAATTTCAGGCTTATATATTTAACTACTAATTCAGTGTTTCAACTTGGGTGTTGATAGCTGAAATCTAATGTGTCAAAACTCAACTTCACATTCCCACACACCCCTAATACTGACGGCCTAGGCAGTCTTTCTGCTGTGATGAGAGACTGCTCCGTTCATTTGATCAGATCAAGATTTGTGATACCAATCCTGGTCTTTCACACTCAAAAGCATGAATTCTTCAACAAATCCTATGCAGAACTTTCCTCCCACTTGTACCATTGCCATTCTAATTCAAGCATCACATGTCGCCGAGATCTACAACCTCTGGTCTTTCACATCCCTGCCAACACAGCTTTCAGAGTGACTGCAGTGATGACACATCATTGTGGATCTCTAAGTTCACAGAGGAAGATTGGTGTTCATGGTTTTTTTTATATACTATAACTTGCTATTTAGCACAGGGTGACCTCAAAGTAATAACTTTCCTGCTTCTGTCTCCTGAGAGCTAGAATTACTAGGGTGTAAGCATCACCATACTTAGCATTTTATCGTTTTTTAAATTAATAAACTTAAGGAACTCATAATGTAGCATAGAATGGGTTTGGGGGGAAAACAAATACAAAACTAAATCCAAAGTGAACTGGTACCATAGAAACCTTTGCATTGGAGATAGACTAAAATATATAACCCTCCAAAGGAGGAAGGGGGCGCATCTGAACAGAGGGCCCTGGAGAGAGTGGGATGAAGCCTAAACTTTTGTTTTGTTTGTTTGTTTTTTGATTTTGTCTCTGGCCTGTACTCCAAGTACCAGAAATTGGCTGCTACCCACAATGAGCTGTTGATTGAAGGAACCTATAAAGTCCCCAAAACAAGGAACTTTTTTGTCAAAGCACTTGATTGCCCTCCTGAGGCAAAAGGTAAGACACTATATTGCTAAAGATACCACATTCTGCCAACACAGAGCATGGAGAGATCTGGCTGGAATCCGGAAGAGAGCCAGTCCCCAGACAGCTTGTCTAGTGCTGGAAAGCACTACATGAGCTGCTGAGGGAAAGTGGCCAACAATGGTCTGAGCAACCACAGGTCTAAGCTACCCGGAGGCAAACACCCTGACAGGATGTACACGCCAGTGTAATACTGGCACACAGCCTTGGTGGATAATCAATAGCTTTCTGATTGGATGAGAGATCGGCTCAGTGTAAAGGAACCCATATCTGGAACTGGCAGCCAGATCAGAATCCTATGGAGAAAAAGATTATGCTCTCCAGTGTCAAGCTCTCATTAGTCTTTGCCTAAAAGAGGGTCTACATACATCAAATCCTCCCTAAATTAATAATGCTTATCCCATTTAAACTATACTGACTTCACTCTCTGTTGGAGAATCTGTCCTTTTTCAGAAGGTAGAGAGATCCAAGGAGCTAAAACTACTCCTCACACTTCAGAGCCACAGCTGAAATCACAGAGGAATTGGGGAAATGAGCAAGAGTGCTGCTTCCACCCTGTTCCTGATAATCAGCACCAGGGTGAAGGAGACAGACCCTGAGGATACTCAACACCTACCAAAGCAGAGCTCCAGAGGCTCCTGAAAGTTCGTCACTGAAGTAGACTTAAAACTCACCCACCACAGCTCAGGGAATTTTTGGAAGAGCAGCAGAAAGATTGTAAGAGCCACAGGTTGAGACATTATGCCCAGAGGTATTCCCTCCCCCCCCCAAACAGCTTCTGCTCCCACAATGCATATCCCACAACCCCATAGGGAATACCTGCAACCCCACTGAGGAGGGCCCACAGTGGAATGGGGGCAGGAATGAGGGAAAAGAGGGTACCAACACATGATATATCAATACAAAATATGCCAATAATAATAATAATAATAATGATACAATTATAATTTTAAAATGTGATGTGAGAGTTTGAATAAATAAAACCCATTGTGGTAATAAAAGGAAAGAATGATTTGAAGAGAAAAAAGAGAGAAGAAAGATATAAAAGTGTGGTGCTTAAGTTAGGCTATAAAAAGTGGACACTAGAGGCCTCATGAAACCTCATGAAAAGCAAATAGCCTGTGTAATGGAGTAAGAGAAGAGAGGTATAAATTCCTTGATAAACTACTGTAAGCCATTCTTGGGATTTGGTCTCTGGGTTTAAGGCACAGTAAAAAAGAGACCATTGAATATGTATATGTATATGTATAAATATAAATATGAATATGAATATGAATATGAATATGTAAATGTATATCTTGGGCTCATGTGTTTCCTCTGCCACCAGGAGAAGTCAAAACTTGGTGCTCTAGCTGTCTGAAGACACAGGAAATTTTAAACCTGAGAGTAATATAAGGATTTTAAAAATTGGGTATGAGGCTGGAGATATGACCTAGCAATCAAGTATGCTTCTTGCATAAGCATGAGGTCCTGAGGGGGCCTAAGATTGACAGGAGTTTAAACCTCCAGAACATTCATAAAAATCTGGGAGTGGCCACATCCAACTGTACCTCCAGTCAGGCAGGGGAAGAGAGACCTCATGGAACATGGCAAGCTGTGATCAGTGATAGATGCTAGCTCAAAAGAAGATATGGCAGAAGAGTAATTGAGCCAGGCACCTGACATTCTTCTGTGGCCAAGCGCATGGGCACTGTAAGGGGACGCATACACACACGGAAGTAAAACATTGAGAGAAGATGAGCAATTCTGAATGGTCCCCTGATTTCTAGTAAAAGAAAGTAGAAATAATTTGAAAAATTGATAAACCAGAAAAAAAAATCAGTTGAGGATATAGAGCTCAGTGGTAATTGACAGAAAAAGTCAGTTGAAAATGAAGGTGAATATAGATACCCCCTGATTGTCTCATATAACTAGAGCAAAGACCTCTATCACACAATAAACATGTTTATAATATCTAACACAATAGGAACACTGTGGAAATACTCGTACCATTTTGGGAATAATAAACCTAACAGTTTGATCATACAAAACACAAATATTATTTTCTGAGATTTTTGAATCCTTGTGTGAGTCCATGACCCCAAAACCTATATGAATAACAATAAACTTAACATAATTTCTATTTTTAGCATATAGTTTACTTGATACAAGTATCTAGAATGTAAGATACTAAGCATTTTAAGACGGTTGCATAGGCCATCCATTCATAATGAATAAAGAGTTCAGAAGATGTCAGAACTGCAGATAGGAGTTCTGAGATCGGAAATCCATGTACCTGTTACCACCACACACACCAGTGGGAATGTGAGCTCTGAAGGTATCAAATGCATGACTCTATGAAAACCATCATGTCCAGTGAGAGCACAAGTCACAAGAAAGTTATCATGCCATCATCAAAACTACAAAATGCCCACATTTAAGAATTAGGTAGAGAAAGAGCAGCCTAAGAATATCAGAATACATACTTGGAGAGTCAGAAGGAGAACAGAGAGTATGGACTCCTAAGGAAACCACAACATAAGAGAATATATCAACACTGTTACCCCCCCACACACACACAAAAAAAATCGAGACTCAGAAAGATAATATATGGCAGGCAACAATGTGGCAGCTGTCACACAACTACTTCACACATATTATCATTTAGGAAGAAATGGTTTTCATTAGATGTCAATTTGAAATTAATTTCCTTTTCATTTATTCAGTACACATTTCCCTAACTATAATCTCAGGGCTACCATAGCCTCTTGAATTAGAATAGTTGCTCCAAAGCGTAGCCATTTTTATCACTGAATGTTCTTGCTCCTCTGCATGTAGGCTCAGCTCAGTTTCTATCCACTACCCATGGTCACCATGTCTATACTGCAACTTACCAATCACATCAAGACCTCAAACATTGATTATAACTATGTGTCATTGGACCTATATTTTATTATTCTTCAAACCTCCTTTCATCTCCTTTATAGAAATTGTAGCACCTGTGTATTTTACCTGGCAACCCCCTTCAAAAGACTCAGACCTTATCGAGGCTTGGTTGGCCACTGTCTGAGGCACAGCCTTGACCCCTCCTCCCCCGCAGCGCACTCATTTTATAAGCCAAAGAGAAAGCCTAAGATGAAAGTGAGAAACATAAAAGAAGATAATAAAAGAAGTGAGGCAGAAAAAAGGTGGCTTCCAGTGCTTCTGTGAACAATAAGAGGTCCTTATTCGTAGTAAGAAGGCACTTTGTTGGAAGCCTTCTTTCAAGGAGGTAGTAAAGTGCGTAACCTTGGGGAGGTAAGGTGAAGTCAGACTGCTGTAGAGAACTATCATTTCCCTCCAACACCAGCACACAAAACTTAAACTTTCATGCAACACTCGGTGCTGATTTTGAACACCTGTAAAGTTTACATCACAAAAGTAGAAGGACAAAAAGGGGAAACTAAGAACGGGAGCTGTGCTCATGAACAAGGTTTGGGTGAGCAGGAGCCTGGACTCCTCTGCAAACAGAGAAGCTAGCTGGACAGCTTTCAATCACACCTAAACCACATCCTCCCTACCCAGAACATCTGGTAGCTTTCAGTTGCAAATTTTCCAAAGATTTCACACTTATTGAATCCTTATTAAAATTACTTACAGTGGGGCTGGAGAGATGGCGTAGCAGTTAAGCGCTTGCCTGTGAAGCCTAAGGACCCCAGTTCGAGGCTCGGTTCCCCAGGTCCCACGTTAGCCAGATGCACAAGGGGGCGCACGCGTCTGGAGTTCGTTTGCAGTGGCTGGAAGCCCTGGCGCGCCCATTCTCTCTCTCTCTCTCTCTATCTGCCTCTTTCTCTCTCTGTCACTCTCAAGTAAATAAAAATGAATAAAAAATTTTTTTTTTAAATTACTTACAGTGTTACAAAGCATGCAGATATTGTAACGTTCATTTGGGGGGAAAAACAGAATCAACTGAAATAATAAAACTACTTTCTTATCACATAAAAAATCAAGGCCAAACACTATATACAGAAAAACATTTAAAGTTATTCCTGTAAAAAGTCTTATTCCTTTCCACACCATATTGGCAATGGTTAATTCATTCATAAAATAGCATGATGCACATTGAAGATGAATATCTCGATGTTATCATCGTAGATATTCCTACAAATCCAAATTTCCCAATATCCTCATTCACATGTCCCTCACTCTATAATTAAATGGACTGAGTGACTGAAGTTTCATTTTGCATATTGTGTCATTGCCACAGTCTAATAAATATCAGCTTACAAAGGACCATTTTTTATGTAGCCTAAACTTGCTTTGTAAACAAGCAAAAGTAAGTTTTGTTTACATAAGCAACTCTGTTGCTTAGGCATTACGCCCGTTCAGTACCCTTACACTTCTACCTTACCTTGCCTCCTGTGCAGTCCCTGCTTTCTCTCCCTCTCCCTCTCTCTCTCTCTCTCTCCCTCTTTTTGTCTAAATATTTCTCTCTAAATGTTAGTGTGCTATTTTTCTTGTTTGCACTGTTTGTAGACATTGGATTTATAGCTTTCTTTAGTGCATATGTAAGTGTGTAATTTATAATTTATTTTACTATTTATTAAGATAAAAATTCAGGTACCCTAAAAATCTCCCCACATTAAGCACTTTAATGTAGATGATTCTGTGGTTTTGGTACATTTGCAGTGTCGTGATCCCAGCACTATTAAGTGCAGAACATTTTTCACTTTTCTAAAAGGAAAGATGATCTCCACTAAACACTTTCTCCACATTCCTCCCTCCCTCTCAGGCCTGGAACTAATAATCTTTGTTCTCTGTCAGTTTTCCTCTTCTGGAGATTTTATACAAATGAAATCCCACAGTGACAACATTTCAGACCTGGTTTCTTTCCTTTAGCATACTTTCAAGGCTCATTCATGCTGTCACGTGGGAAGGAAATTTATTCATGCTTTTATTCCAGAATAAATACTGGTTAGGTTTTCTGTCATCTCCTATTATAAATATTGGGCTTGTATGTATCTCTCAGGGTAAATACCTTGTAGGTAGATCTTTTATATAATTTTTGTCTGTATTCATATGTGTTTTGTTCCCACTATGTTGTGATTTGACCAACAGTCAATAGGCACTTCTGACATCTCTGTGCCTATGTATCCAGACACACACACACACACACGCACACACACACATACACAATAAATACTATAGACTTACACTATAAGTTTTATAAATTTATTTGTAGAAATTTTGTATTTTTAATGGTATTTTCTTCCTTTCTTTGGAACCTTGATTGGCTATAAAAGGTAATTGGAGAGACATAATGGTCAGTCCAAACACAGGAGGGATGGGACAGAAATTACACACTGTGCACAGATTCCCTGTGATGTAGGCAGTTTTGATAACTGGACCCAAGATTTCTGCCCATTATGAAGTACAAATCTACTTAAAGAAAGAATTGCAAAATTAAAACCATAGTTACATGTCAGAAAAGATGGAATAACAAAAACAGATTAGCAGATGACCAAATTAAATTATGTGACGCATGCTGTATTAAGCAAGGGCAGTGGATGGGGACTTGGGGAAAGTTGCTGAGTCACATGAACCACTGGAGCAGTGGTATGTCTCGAATCAATTTCACCTCCTCAGCTGCTGAGTAGGTGGCGATGCTTCGAAGCAATGTCTGAAGAGGTCTTCAAGCAATGGCAGGAGCTTTAACCTGTTGTTCTATTCTCACAGACCAGCCTAAATCCAAATATGAAGACTAAAGTGCCATGTATTATTTTATGATATTTATAACAGAATAAGGAAAGCTTAAGAAAATATAAAAAGATCAATACTGTTTGGTCAAATAAAATTCCCCCTTAGTTCCTTTCTAGCTCCCCACTGTTTTTCACACAAGAGTCAATGCCAACAAACTACCCAGCCAACTTAACATACTGCATACATGTGATTATGAGAAAATTTAGAATTATCATACTCAGGATTTCTGTGCATAGGAGTTAAATAGCCGTAGATTGTTTTAGCTAAAGCAAAACTACATCAGTTCTCTGCCAGCTGATATGTAAGGATCTGATATTAGAAAGTAGTTGTTTATGCTGAGCTGTATCCTGTTCTTTTCTACAGTCAAAGATCTTGGATTATTTATACAAGTCAGAGAAAGAGAAAAACATGTCTCATGGAGCAATATCTGGAAACCAAAGACATGAAAACTTCTTAAATAAGCAAAAAAAATAGAGGCTAAGCTAGAAAAGAAGAGGAAAATAAAGAGAAGGAACAGCTGAGTTGAGTCCAGTAGAAAAAAAAAATTAAATAAACAATTTAAAAAAATCTTTCATAGGAGCTTTACAAAGGGAACTCACATCAAAAATACTACATTGCCCAAAGCAGCAGCCATCTGAACACTTGAAATGTAGCCAAGCTAAACCAATGTCCTACAGATATAAAGCTGGCATGCTGGGAAGGGGCTGGAGGGACGGCGCGGAGGCGAGAGTTCTTGCCTGCAGAGCCGGATATGCCTCCCCAGTGCCCATGTGAAGCCAGATGCACAAAGTAGCACATGCATCTGGAGTTTTATCACAGTGGCTAGAGACCCTGGTGTGCCCATTCTCTCTCTCCATGCCAGGTGTGATGGCACACACGTTTAATCTCAGCCCCCAGGAAGCTGAATAGAATAATTCTGAGCTCAAGACCAGCCTAAGACTACGTAGAGAATTCAGCCCGCTCTAGAGTGAGACCCTACCTCAAAAAAAAAAAAAAAAAATGTACGCTGCAAATATGTGTGAAAAGGGACATATAAAATATTCCACTGATAATGTTTATATTAACTACATGTTAATCATATGTTGAACATAGCAGGCTAAAACAGATTAAATTAATCTTATTCTCCATGTAATTTTTATGACTTTTCTTCCACTTCTCTTTTAAAGACATATTTTTATTTATTTACTTTAGACACACAGAGATAGAGAGAAGGGGGAGAGAATGGGCATGCCAGGGCCTCCGACCACTGCAAATGGACTCCGGATGCATACACCACCTTGTGCATCTGGCTTACATGGGTACCGGGGAACCTGGGTCCTTGGGCTTCACAGGTAAGCACCTTAGCCACTAGACCATCTCTCCAGCACTCCTTGATTTTTCAATAAATAACACACACAAGTACACTTA
This sequence comes from Jaculus jaculus, assembly GCF_020740685.1. Classification (NCBI taxonomy): domain Eukaryota; kingdom Metazoa; phylum Chordata; class Mammalia; order Rodentia; family Dipodidae; genus Jaculus; species Jaculus jaculus. Next base: position 6,104,911 of record NC_059112.1, on the reverse strand, counting down.
GTCAGTTGTCTTAAGACAATAGAAAATGAGTTAACAAAAGCTAGGTTTCCAAACATTAGAAACACAACCAGTTGATGATGGCAAGAATATTGCTTATGGAGCACAAAAGTTTGGAAGATCTTGCCAAAATGTTACAGTGTTTCATGGGGCTTGTGGACGGTGTACAAAGTCACAGGTTATTGAGAATCAGAACGTTGGTTTAAGGAAGATTTCCCAATGCTAGACCTTGATTAGGATTAGATAAAAATCCTAACCATTCCCAGTTTTGTAAAATTGGCAAAGTAAGGCTTTTAAGGAATTCAAAGAATCACAGGGCACAAACTATGTGCAAGTTGACATAGTGTATTGAATTCAGGGGGTCTTTTAAACACTGCTTGTAATAGGCAATCATCCTGTTTACTGAAGTAGGATGGCTTTGGTGCAGCAAAGAAATAGATCTGAAGATAAAGGCATATTCCTGTAGGATGAAACATATGGTTTCACTTCTACATGCCCAGGCTGAGTAAGGAGAAAGAAGGTTCAGGTTCCTGCATAGTTGATGCCTGTCTATATCTACATTTATTTAAAAGGTACTCAGAAAGCTAGAATTAATTTAGGAATTTTCGTCGCTCATGGAGGTGCTTTCTCTCAACATTTTCCAGAGAACCCTGCTTCTTTAAGATGTGGAAAGGCTTTGATGGAGATGTTTGGCATAGTTGAATGGGGCTGTGAACAGCGGTGACAGTCTTCACAGATTTTCCTTCCAGTACGCAGTGTGTTCAACACCACGAATCATCTGAGAAATGCAGCATTCGAGATCCTTTGCCTCGTTTAACTCAGCAGCATTGGATGTTGGAGGGTTGTTTGAGAGATGGGGAGTCAGTCATCACTAGCACCATGACAATGGTAGAGAAGCAAGAAAGAGGGGGAAGACAAGCAGGACGGGTGCCAGAATGATCAGGGTTACTCAAGCCCTCGAGGACTCAGTGTTCCTAACTTGGGGGTGATTACTGCTGTCCCACCTAGGTGACTGTCTTCATTTGTGCACAAATTCCCACTCACCATACAGTGAGCAGTTTTCTCCCAGGCAGCTTCAGACAGAGAGACACAGGATAGATAAAGAGGATGTCAGAGGCTAGAGAGATTGCTCAGTGGTTAAGCGCTTGCCTATGAAGCCTAAGGATCCCAAATTGAGGCTCGAGTCCCCAGGACCCATGTAAGCCAGATGCACAAGGTGGTGCATGTATCTGGAGCTCGTTTGCAGTGGCTGGAGGCCCTGACATGCCCATTCTTTCTCTCTCTCTCTCTGCTTCTTTCAAATAAATAAATAAAGAGGATGCCAACGAGGTCCCTGTACTGCAACTGTGGGTGAAAGGGGACTTTTCTTGAGGTCCCCGTAGCATCAGTCATTCACAGAGCTAAAAGTGAAGTTCACCCCAATGCTGAATTTTCAAGTTGATGTTCCGTGACATCTTCTTAAATAGCATGGAACACTTGCAAGGAAAATAAAATGGCGACTTACAACAGAAAATGTCACGGAGAGAGCTCGAGTCCCCACGACCGCGGCTGTTGCTGGGGCTCTAGTGGACATTGCACGTCTCCCCCACCTACCGCCGCAGCAACGGTAAATGCCGCACGTAGTCCTTGTGCTTGTCTCTGAGAATTGCAGGCTGTCATCACGACATCTTTGTGTTGGCTTCCGCAGCTCAGGGCCAGTTACTGCTGAACATAAAAGTGTCAAGAATTCTAGGGAGTTCATAGGTTTCAAACACTCTCCTCCCTGTTCTTTATTGCACAGTAGAAAATGCATCTCTTTGTTGTACTGAGAATTAGCTATTTATCATAGAAATAACTCCTTTTCTTTGCCTTGAGTCCACCAGCACAAGGGTCCCTGAATTGCATGAGAGCAGCAATCCAGTGGGAATTCTATTGTGCCCCGCGGTAAAAATGACTGATCCATGCTCCGCCCCTTACAACCTAAAACTCAAAGTCTGGTAGGGCACAGGGAGCAGTTTCCTCAAGGAGGTCATCTGGAAGAACGAAAGGGTATTCTCATTTCCACCATCCTCACTGCCTGGCCCATGTATTCTGACAGTCATAAATATTCATTACATAAGTGTCACCAGTTCAAAGTTAGGCCACAATATGAAGAGCAATGCTCAAACAGTGCTCCAGGGCGATACTTGCCATGTTTGTCAAGAGCTCCCCTCCAGTTCTGTTCGGCTGCCAATCTGGAAGTTAAAGCACAGCAGGATGGTAGATTCCACAGCCATGGGCCTCTTTCGATGAAAACCTGAGGTCCCTGGACCAAGGCCATGTTGCCTCTGATGCCATTCCTGTAAGTCTTAGAGCAGAGCTCCAGTCGAGAGAATGCAATGGAATTCCAGATACCCTAGAGGCTGAGGCAGAAGGATTGCAAATTCGAGGCTACCTTGACAAACACAGTGAGTTCAAGACTGCAAAATCCTGTCTCACAACAAAAACTGCAAAGGTCTGAGGACAAAACTCAGTGATGGAGTGCTTGCCTAGCAAAGGGCAGGTCCTGGACTCGGTTTCCAGCAGGGAGAGAAAAGAGAAAATAAAAGTCAATGCTTGCACAGCCCACCTATAAAAGAGAGAAGTCGGTGCCTGCTCCCAGGCTCCCAGCCGCCCTTTGCATGGTATTTCTCCCTCACTTGGTCTTCAGCTCTCTCTGGAGAGAGGTTCTGAGCTCGATTCTGCTGTGCTAGGACTCCAAGGAATCTGGTCACTGGCGTTTATGATATCCCTTTCACAGGGCGCTTCTTCATTGCAGCGGATGGCCTGACGGAACCATGACCAAAGCCCTTCCACAGGAAGCTTGTTTATATCGGCAGACATACTCGTGGCCCTTCTGTGACCTTTGTTCACTTTATTCTGGCCGAAATAGCCTCTCTGTAGGAAAATGTGACCAAGAGCAAAGTTGCAGTATGTCAGCTAGATGAAACACACAGACAGGAGCACAACAACGCCCATAAAATAAGGAGAAACGGTTATGACTGACAGACCCGAGAGGAAGAAAGGGCGCTGGGGGTGGGGGTGACAGGAGGTCACAGAGCAATGTGTGCAGCCAGTCGATGGCGAGCCAAAGGGGCCCGGATAATGGGCCGAGCTCTTACTGACGCACAAGGTGCGGTGCCGGTGGCCGTTCCCATCAGCGAGTTTGGAGCAGCCAGGTATGCGTGTCATGAGGTCACCCTGTGACTGAAAGTTTATCACCATTACAGGACTTGAGAGGTGTGAGCGTTAATGGAATGAGTCAAGCAGGCTACAGCTGTCCCAAAGCGATGTTTGCCTGGAAGCCACTGCAAAAGGTACATTTCTAGATCAGCCACAGTGAGGGAAACAAAACTGAAAAGTGTATCAAGTGTGAAAAAGGATCTCTTTCTGGTAGATGAAAGCTAAGCCTATATTGAAAAACAGAAACCAAGGTTAAAAATCCACAAATTCCAACACCTTGGTTCTCTTCAATGCTTATTTGGATAATAACAAGAGACACTGAGGAAGGGAGGCGGTAGGACTCGGGAAAGCAGTAAAAGGTGTGCTCTTGAGCAGGAAAATGCTGTGGGAATTAATCATTCTCTGGGAGAACATGTGGAACGTTCCTCAGAGCAGCAGCCTGGCTTGAGGGATGAGAATACTCATCATGTGGTCATAAATACTCCACTTTCCGTTCATTATTAACTAAGCGCTTCCCCTGATGGCATTAATCCTCCAGCGTGTTCCATCTGTCTCGATAGATGTTTAAAGAAAACTTCTAGGCAGAGAGATCGTGGGAAACCTGGACGCAATGGTTTGAAGTAGCACGGCCCCGATAAACTCACGTGTGTTGAATGCTTGCTTCCCAGCTTGAACCCTCGCTGCAGGAGGTGTGCTGTTGGGGCAAGCTTAGGGGTATGATAACCAGCTCTCCCACACAAAGCTTCAGCTCGCTCTCCTGATGCCGTTTGCCAGCTGCTGTGGCCAAGGAGATGCCCAGCCTGTGCTCCTGCCATCATGGAGCCTCCTCTCGAGACTGTAAAAGCCAAAGTAAATGCTTTCCTCCCATTAGCTGCTTTTGATCACAGCAATGTGGAGATCACTACAGCACTGGCCCGTAGTGACGTGTTGACTACCCCAGGGACAAGAGTGCAGGGGGCACAGGTCTCTATCCCCGAGTGTGTGATAAGGTGAGCACAGTGTAAGGGAGGAGCTGGCATTCAGCTCTTCTGTCCTGCCCAGCTGTCTGCAGGGTCAGCTGCAAGGAAACACCGGCCATGCTCTGTGGGCTAGCTGTTACGTCACTCTACCCGAGGACGTGTGGCCGCTCCTTATCAGAAGGAGAGAGATTCAACGTACAAAGCTAGCCATGTTTCAAATCCCAGTGGTTCAGGAAGAGCGCCAAAGTCAACAGCCAATTGACACCAACGTTGTAGACACCATCTGCTTCTCTGTCAACCTGGCTCTGATGAGAAGAGCTGTCAGTAATGACACCAGGCAGAAAGTCTGAGGTTGTCAAAGCATTAGGCTGGCCCTAAAACAAAGGTATGTCTTGCATTTTTAATGATGAGATGAACCTATTCTTGTTTTGTTAAGCATTCAAGGAAGCAAAGTAACCCAGTTTGTTATTAATCTATCTCATGGTGATACACTTTTCCAATCTGTGAAGGAAAACTCTTAAATGATACTTTATTCCCCAAAAGCTAAGTTTGTTTTTCATTTCAGAGGGCAGATGTAATCCCTGCACTAAAATGTAAGTAGTATGCCAAAATTCACAATAAATATGTAAGTACAACTCATCTCTGTGCTTTTAGTCCAGGCTTCTACTCAGTAGATTGCCTTTTCTCTTATTTAAAATTTCTTAATAGTAAAGAATTATTTTCAAATCATTTTCCGAAGGGCAAACTTCACATGAAACCTGAGCCAAAACCATATGGAACAGAGAATAAAATAAATTAGCATATTATTAATTGCATACCATTAATTTTCAAGGACAACTGCAAATTAGACTAACTCATTCATTTATAAAATACAGCTTTTGTATGGGGAATATCTTCATGTCTCAGACAGGTTATCCATTTATTAAGATTAAAATATTTCCTTTCACTCTCAGTTCTCTGAAGGGCTCCATAAAGTGGGGACAGATGTTGAATGGGAAGAGTGAGAGTTTGTGAGCCAGAAGCCTACTGCTATAAATCAGCAAGGAAAAAATAGCTAGCAAGAAGCAGAAAAGATTGAGGAAATGCATCCTGCCGTCACCCAAGCACCCAGTCCAGACACGTGCAAAAAAAGAGAAACAATCTGAGGGGTTCCAGTTAAGAGAAACTAAGACCATCATAACACGAATCTATTTCTATCTTCTGCAATTGCCTTCATTATTCAGCTAATGTCAGTAAGGCAAGATGTCTGCAAAGTTTCACTCCAGATTGTTTGCAACACACAGATAATGTGTTCTGCTCTGTCGTGACTCAAGATGACTTGGTTTCTGCCCGAGGCTCTTATAGTCTGGTTGAAAGAGTCAAATGTAAAAATGTCAGCCAAGGAAGGGATTAACTCTCCAGAGGCACAAGGGCGCCTGTGACATTATTAGTTATAACCTCACATAGATGGTAATTAAGCAAAGAGCATGACCATTCTGTCACCACCAGCAGCCCAAATCAAAAGGCCACTATTTAAACTAGGCTGACCTGTGACCTTGATGTGACTTAAGATTCTCTAAACCTGTAAGACTGCATGCCAGTGATTCAAAGAACTTTACACAATCAGAGCTGGGTGTGGTAGATCTACTTAAGCTCTTGATAGTTGAGAACCTGAATACATGCAGGTGTTCAGAATGAGAGACTATCAAATTATCTGCACACAGAAACAGGGCAGTTTCAAAGCAAAACTTTGTTTCAATACAATCATATAACATGTTCATCAGCTGAGCTTAACCCCTGTCAGTGAGTTCAGAAGACCGATTTTATAAATTAACAATAATATGACAGTGTGTGACTAGAGCAGATTCAGTCTATGTTTGTACATGGTGAAGTTACCTCCACTCTGTCTAAGTCATATCAAATCAGTTGTAACTATGATTTAATTGGCATATGGTCTCTCACCTCAACAGTATTCTCAAATATGCCCCATTTTTTTATTTTCTTTAGCACACACACACACACACACACACACACATATAAACCCTAAAAGTTCAAATTCATTTCTATGAACTTGCTAGATCTTAAGGTAATGTGAGCCCACTTGTTTTTTTTTTCTAAAGTCTTATCCTTTTATCCTTTCTTCAACTCAGTAATATATAATGAAAAATTAAAGTATTAATTTTTAAGACTTGCTAAGGACTATGTGGCAGGCTGGAGAGATGGCTTAGTGGTTAAGCGCTTGCCTGTGAAGCCTAAGGACCCAGGTTCGAGGCTCAATTCCCCAGGAGCCACATTAGCCAGATGCGCAAGGGGGTGCACACATCTGGAGTTGGTTTGCAGAAGCTGGAGGCCCTGGAGTGCCCATTTTCTCTCTCTATCTGCCTCTTTCTCTCTCTGTGGCTCTCAAATAAATAAATAAAAGTAAACAAAAAATTCAAAAAAAATATATGTGGTAATTCTCTGAATTTCTGGAACACTAGGACTATTCACAAGGGTTTACAATGTATATTTAAGGGGAATTTTGGGAAAATCAGGAAATTATGACAGGAAGCCATTCCAGTCCCTAGAACTAAAGAGGGCAAGAGACGATACGGATTCAATGAGGCCAGAGAAGTCTCTGGACCGTGAAAGAGGGATATCCTGACCGAAGCTGAAAGTTCAGGAGCAGCCACTCAGAGAATTTCAGAGTCAGGGAAGAGACTGGGAGTTGAAAGCCTCAGACCCTGCTCTGCCTTCCTGCCGCCCATTGGCTGAAAGCCAAGGTGATGTCAGCCTCCTGGAGCACAGAAGAGAGACAGGAAAGCGCCACACCATGGTGAGTCAGGCAGACAAATGCTTTACTCTGCATGTTACTAGCAAATATTTGCTTGCTGAGCTATGTTTTGTGGCCTCATGTAATAAAACCGTAAAATTTCTTTTCTATCTCAAATGTTTCTCTTCTTATAATAATGTGTTTCTATTTTTAAGAGTGGTTTAATAACAGTTTTTAAGCAACAAAGTAACTCCACTAAATGTTGCCCAGAGAGAACTAGAATCTTGGATGTGCTTTATGACTTTTCTTCCTTATCAACCAAGGAAAAGTTCAAATGTAACACTGTCCCTGAGATTTCAATGTTGAGAAGCACCAAGGAGACATTTCAAATGAGTTTCAAATCTATAGGACATGTTGATCAAGATTTCTTTTTCACCATTTCAATGAAGCAATATGTGAAAATGTCATTTGCAGTCTAAGAACCTCTAATCAATTTGATATGGGTGAATTCATGATTTCTACCATGTCATTACTTTTTGCAACACTGAATATAAGATTCAATGTACGTTTTTCAAAAACATATATATCATATCACACATTTTCACTATTTAAATGAACTGTTGCCAACGTCAAAATAAATCTAATTACATCTTTGAATAAACAAAAGCCTCTAGGTAGGTATAGTGATATGTGGGAGACCAATCTGAGGAATATAGGTTAATAAGAAGGCAGATAAATAAGGATATTCTGTACAAAGGAGATCTGATAATGTCTAACCCTTGGAGATGGACTGCCCTATTATGAGTAGGTTCATAACGTTGGTCAGCTTAGGTGGAATAGGAATACGGGTTAGTGATTCAAGCTAGGAGATGAGCTATTCAATTAAGAGATTTAATGAACCATCAGAAAGAATAAAAGTAGGAGTGAGTTACAAAGGAAAAAGCAATAATGCATGGTAGAGCCACCTCTGTCATTTTTTCTAAATCACTTAATAGTGAAATTGTGGCCTCACATATTCACTGGCACCTAATTTTTCTGGCTATTTGCTATGTGTGCATCTCAGCTGAAAACAGGTATACTAATTAACCTGATTGTACAATTTCACAAAACTATGGGTGGACATGCTTCTGTATTTAGAGAAATGACAAGGCCCAAACGTGTATTTTTCCTCATAATTCCTCAAAGTTATTGCTGATAACTCTGAAGCTCAATCCCATAGTTTTACTCATCATGCCGTGCTCTGGATTTCAGACAAACTTGTCTTGACAAAGGCACACCCCGGTTGTTTCTCGGGCATCATCATGTCTCTGTTTATAAATAAGAGTTCTGTCTTCCAAACTAAAGTACCAATGGCTTGATTTCTCATTTTGGGGAAGCTCACAATGCAGAGAAAACTGTTAAAACTCAATACATTTTTGTTGAATCGGAATGAATTCATTCACCAACTTATCAGTTTTCTCAGCTAAAAGGCTTTTGTGCCTTTTACCATTTTCCCCTCGAACTGTGCAGCTTAAGGCGTGGCATGTTCCAAGGCCCCGTGCCATTCTCCCTGCCGTGCGGTTCGGGGAAGTCACCCGCTCAAATATAAGTTGTATTTCATCTGCTCATAAGCATCTATGCAAAGTGTAAGCACAAATTGAAATTCTTGTGTAAACAAAAATAAAATCTAACAAATGAAAAACTGTTGAAAATTATTTTGGTTGCAATTTGTTGGGCTCATAAGACTTCCAATTAGGATTTAAAGTACTCTCATGATCATAATTTTATTTTGTATGAGCCTTATGAACATAATATACATTTGTCATAGCTTTTGCTTATCATATAAAACTTGACTTTATGTTTTACCACAGTTCTTCATATGCAATAAATCCAAATAGAACAGACGACAACGCTGGCGTGAGGAGAAGGCTCAGTAGGTAACACGCTCACCCCACAAGTGCAAGGACATCAGCTTGGCTCCCTAGTACCCGCCTAAAAGGCTGAGCAGCGCGGAGTGCGCCTGAAACCTCAGCGCTGCGAAGAGAGAGTCGGGAGAACTCCCGAGGTTGGTTGGATAGCTTGCCTGATTTAGTAAGCTCTGAGCTCAGTCACAGAAGCTGTCTCAGAAAATGAGGTGGAAAGAATTAAAAGAAGACATCTCCGGCCTTCAGGTGCACATGAGCACACATTGAAGAGCACGTGCACACATGCGCACATGCTTACACACACCAAAAAAGAAAAAAAAAAAGTGAAGTATAGGCCAGCAATGATGACATCTCTCTGTAGTCCCAGCACTTGGGAGAAAGGAAAATGAAGATCTCAAATTTGAGGCCAGCCTGGGCTACATAACATGACCCTTGTCTAAAAAGAAAGATAAAGGAGAAAGAGAGAAGATGCTACTATTGTAGAAGTTATCTCCTAGCTTAAAATAGAAATTCCTCCGATGAGCTAGCTTCATGTTTCTCCAAAGACAGACAAACTCAAATCACCGAATCTGGGGACCAGGAAGTACTTGAAAAATGCTCAAGAATTTATTTCTGCTGTGCTACATTCCCCATAATGAGTCAACATTCTGCCATTCCGGATACAAGTGGGAATTCTCATCTTCAGTCCTATAAAGAGATTTTACAACCTTGTGATGCCCCTTTACTGCTTCTGTTGCCTCCTTGTTTACTATTTATCCATCTTATGTCTTCCATATGCGCATAGTCCTTTCTGCCTGCAATTCCCTAAACGTGACACGGATCTTGGAGAAATAAGGTTAGAAGACTTACAGGCATGTAGATAAGGCCGGGCTAAAGTTTCGGTCTCTTCCAGGCTGTCCTGCATGAGTGTGCCCCCTTTGCGTAACACTCCCGGTGACAGCGAGCTTGTCGGCGGAGAGAAGGCTGCAGGGGTCATTTGTGCTTCATTACATGGTGTACTTACTGTCCTGTGATGGTTAACCCTGGCTATCGACTGGGCTGGATCTAGAATAACCTAGGAAACATGCATCTGGTCATACGTGTGAAAGCATTTCCAGAGAGGCTTAAAGGAGGAGGGAAAATCCACACTGAATGTGGTAATGAACATTTTAGCATTTGGGACATTATCCTGTGCCAGATAGAAGGTCTTCAAGTCGAGGATGCCACCTGGAGCATAGTTCTCATTGCCAATCAGATGGTGAGCTGTCCAGGCCCCGACCTCCACCTTACTCCCTGATTTAGTGGATTACTTCTAAGAACACTTGGTTAACTGAGTTGTCTAGGAAGCAGATCTTGTGACAAAGTTAGCAATATAAAAGGCTTTCCAGTAAGCAATGGCTGTGAAAAGGGAAAAACATACGTGTATTCCTAGAGGTTATCTATTCACCATATCTCCTAAAAGATATCACATTCTGTCATGTTTATTTCTTGAAGACTTTGGCAAAAGCACTCAGAATTTTTAACTGTGGACTATATAGGACATTGACTTAATACTTTGGAGTAATGGTGTTACTAAAATAATCTCTGTTGAAGGTCAAATCTTTAGCTCAAATAAAAATGTATTTCTTGACCAACCTGGCCCTCTATTACAGGTAAGGGTGGTAGACATTTTTCTTAGTAAAGTGTGTTGATTGCTTCTCAGAAATTTGATTTCAGGAATGTACCTGCAAATTGATTTTCTGGTAATTTTTGATGCTTCTTTTGCAGCAACTCTTATCTGGGATAATCTATTACCTTATATATTGCTATGACCGTAACTCAGATAAAGCATAACACATTTTCATTTTGTCTCTCCATTATTTTTGCAGTAAGTCAATATAATCTGAGGTGAAGCATGCCTTGCTCAGCACTTATTGATCTGTCGGTTTGCTCATTGTTTACATCAAAACGCCTCTTGTCAGTCCGACTCCCATTGCAATTACCTTCACATATGACAGCTGCAAAGCCCAAATACAAATAGGACTCAGTTTCCAGGGTGAGTCACTCTCAAGGCACTGGTACTAAACATTTACCCCGTTTCCTCCACTAGGCATGAATGACGGATGACTTATTTTCTAGTTAAAAAAAGAGAACAGCATATATCTACCCTAACTAGACAGCACTCTCTCCAATAAAATAAAAATGAATTTTAATTTTCATCACTATGAGTGAGTACACAGGAGATGTTCAATAAATATTAATCATTATACACACTGGTTCAAGTAATTGTGAACACGTTCTGGCAGCAAATAGGAATTAATTTTGATGAGGTTTGATAAGAAATGACAAAATGAGACAGCTTTACATGACTTTTTTGACACGCAGAAATAAAATTTGTCTTTCAAACTTCTCACAATGTAGGCAGAACAATCCTTTATTCTACTCTGATCCTGACTGCTCAGGTATCTAAGCTTTCTGTTTAAATTCGAAGAATTCTGCAGACATATTAGCTGTCAAAACACATGAAAACATTAATAGCTTACTAACACATCTTTGCAAGCATCTTCTATCTTTTTTAACTTTTCATTTAACTATCTACTCTTACCACTTGACAAAAAAATTTACTTTAATTCAGCAGGGCACCCTACCTAGCCAAGTGGGCATTCACTGTGTTCCCAATACTGGATAACTGCTCCGAACATCCTTTTTAATAAAAATGTCCTTCCCTTTCTCCCCTGCAGATGAAAGTAACATTAAACCACTCCTGTGCTCAGCTCAAACCCTTCTTTGTTCATGGAGCACTCCTGTATAAGGACCACCTACATCCATCTCTCATGTCTTATAACATTTTTTACTATTTCAGAGGTTTGGGCACTTGAAAGAGAATTGCTCTTTACGCCACTGTCATTCACTGAACCACTTCTGTAATGTAGTGCTGGGAACAGGTGCATTACAGCCTATCACACTGACAAGGTTTGTGTGATCACAGGTAAATTCGTGTGAGTCTTTGAGCCTTAGCTCGAAAATTCTAAGAAAAAATATAGTTATCCAACTCCAAAATTATGTAATTTCATAAAGACAGCTTTATTTCATATCCTGCTATTATTGACACGTATAAATTTCAGTCTCTCTCAGGACCTCCCAAAGTAACTACAGAGACGTTCTATATACACACACTGAACAAGTTAGTGAGTGGGTGGGGGATGCACGCACGGATAAACACATGGATGGGAGGCTGGGCTGATGACTCCACTAGTTTAAGGCCTCGTTGACTTAGGAGTAATTTAGGTAAAGAGGTTCTTACAGAAATTGTTTGGAAAGATGACTCCATTGCCAGAATGGGTGAAGGTAGAGTTTATCACCTGGGAGCCAAAAAGCTGGAGGTAGCCCTCCAAAGAAGCTCTGGCCCCGAGCTGAGATTTTATTTCCATTTTATATTTTTCATAGCCAAAGGAAGGAGTAAGTGAACAAACAAGATGAGGCAATTGTATATCAATCATTTCTGTAGTAAGGCCACCCTGACAAGGAACTCCATTTCACTTTGATTTAACCTAAACTATCTTTCCTTCTTATCATCCCTTTGTGCCTTTTCTGGATAGTTCCTTCTTTAGGATTTTTTCCATCTGCTGACAAAGATACATTTTAGTTCCTCGGCAATTAACTCTTACAGTAACTCAGTGAATCATTTCAACTTTTAACTTCTTTTCTACCACAAGATCTTCATCATAACTTCCACTTATTGTTTACGTTAATGAAAGTAGTAGTCTCCTTTCTACTTACATTTAAAAGTAACTGACTTTGTGTTTATCACTCCCTGCATTGATAGCTTAAAAAAAATAAAAACAAAAGGAAATGACTAATTTCTTTTAAAAAAAAGTCCCAGTAAACTTCTCTAGAAAAAAAAATGACTGTTATATACACATATACTAACATGAACAAAACCTATGGGGTATTTGATTTAAAAAAATTAATTTCTGCATGTGTGTGAGGTTTGCATGAATGTGTTATATGTATGTTAATATGTGTGTGGGAACACACATGTATGCAGATGTCACAGAAAACCTTTTCCCTGCAGGGAGGTGAACATATGTCTTCTCCCCAAGTGGGGCACGCACAAAAGACAATTACACCAAAACCAGTTCTGGTGACCCAATGAGTCTGTTGGGGTTACTTGCAAAGCAGGGTGAGGGGCTGCTTACAAGGAGCAGAGGGTGACTCAAGGGCAGCTACACCACTGGAAATCTGTCCCTGAGGATCCCCTTATAGCTGCTTCCGTGAGCATCTCGGGGCCTCACTGTTCAGCCTGCAGCCAGCTCAGCTGGCCTGAAGTCCCAAGCACACTGCATGATCGGCAGGCAGCGCAGTGGAAGAGTCTTATCTCCAAGCAGGTGTTTTGTCTTTATCCTTAGTGCAGGGGTCTTACAACCCTTTCCCACCTGTGTTGACTTCCTGGTTCTCAGGAACTTCCCCCAACCCCAGAATGAATGTTTCACTTTCTAGTTAACATAACCTTGGGGCGTGGGTGTGTGACCTGTAAGTTTGAGGTCCACCAGGCTTGACTTCCTGACTCTTTCCCCCTTCAGGAGAAAATGTTTCAATTCCAAGGAATCTGCTGCACTATAGCAGATAGTAATGAACATGCACGTGGAGGCCAGAGGTCGATGTCTCAGCCACTCTCCATTTTATTTTTGGAGACAAGGTCTCTCATTAAACCTAGAGCTCAAGATTGTCTCCACCTCCCCAGGGCAGACATCACAGGTTCACTATGCTTGACACTTTTACATGGGCGCGGAGATCTGAACTCAAGTCCTCACACTTCCACAGCAAGCAATTTGTTCATGAGCCATTGCCCAACCCCTGTATGTTCTTAAGTAACTTTATCATTTGCAGTTTTCTTCTTAAAACTTTACTGGCCAAGTTTTTGTCAGAGTAACTTCTCTTCACTGTGTCCAAAGCTATGTATAAGCTTCAGGTATGCAATGTGCAGATTCACATGAGCATATAAATCTGTAAACCTAGCCAGATTTCTATTTTCTGCTCTTTTAGGGCCTATATATACAGACAGATGAGAAAGATTAAAAAGGGACAGACTCTCACAAACTCCACCAGCATGGGATGTTTACTCTTCTGTGGAAATAGACATGGGCTGCTCTATACCACAGCTCTGGTTGACAACAGTTTGTTAATAAAACAAACTACAGCCAGGGAAGGAAGATGCCGCATGACCACACAGGCACTGGAATTTAGCTGCCCGAGGCCTTGTAGCAACAGGTGGAGAAGGTAGGCTCAGTTCCTGGGGTGGATGGAGTTGACTCATCCGAATGATTCCCTAGACTAAGCAAGAGAGGAAGCCTATGGGTTGAAGGCCAGGTGGAATGCAGCTGGTCAGCTGACAGCAGAGCGAGCCAGGTGGGCAGCCTTTGCTACTGGGTGAAGGAAAGCTCACCTAATCAGAGATCAAGGCTACACTTGGAATTGGAACCATTACAATATACTTTTTTAAAATGTAAAACCAAGACCAGTTTATATGAAAGGAGAGAAGAGGTTTACACATTTCTAATTTAAAATAGAAATGTTTACCATCAATTGGTCCTCAGTGCAGTATTTTATGTATATTCTTGACCACATGCATATATATATATATATACAGACTTTTAAAAGCAATTATAATTGATTTATGAGATAATCCAGTCAGTAAAATTATTTATACTGAGTGATTCAGAAAAGAATAATTACAAGAAGGAGAAAGGGGAAAAAGGTAAGGTAGAGGAGTGGAAGGGGAAAAAGGAAGAGGAGTAAAAAGAAGATGTAAAAAAATGGGCTTAAATTTATTGTGATTTGGGAGGGTTTAGAACAGTTAGGTCATGGTAAAACATGAAAAATAGAAAGATAGTACCAACTATATACAAGGGCAAATCAGTCCCAAAGTAAGTCCATAGGTGACTTTTTCTATGTATGTGTATTGAGTATAAAGAAGTTTCTCTGTCAATATGGAACTGTACATAACTTAAGAAAAGGAAACGTTTTGAGGTGGAAATACACAAAACTATGGCAGGAATGATGAGTAAGACAGACTAACATGTTCCCAGCATGCTCTTTTAGAGCTCCCAAATTTCTTCTGCTTTTTGACAGTTTTTCAATCAAGACTGAAAGCCTGTCTTATACGGAAATATTTTTTAAGCTGCCACTTTGTAGTTGACTCAAAAACTTAAAATACATGCTTTTAAATTTTTCTAGTTTTTAAGTACCATGAACTTGAACAACTCAGTTTAATCAGTGAATAAATATAAACGGAGAGTTAAATCTCAGGGCCTTATGAACATGAGAGCGTGGATGTCTGCTGCCCCTGCCACGGACCTCTGAACAAGAAACAGGGACTTCCCTAGTGTCTCAGCATAGGAACTGCCAAACCATACCACAAGTTGAAATTAGTAATACCTTGGAAAATTACAATTAATATCATGAATATATAGTTGCTAAGAGTCATCACAAACCAAAAAAGACATCTGAGTCACGCCCTCTTAAGGTTCAGGGGACATTGTGGAAACATTATCAGAGCCACAAAGTGATCAGGAGTACTTTAGGGGCTGCCCTCGGGACATGAGCTGGCTGGGACACTCAGGACAAAACAGCGAGTGTGTCATGCACACTAGACCCACACTACTCTGAGCCCATCAGCACTGTGGCAGAGCAGACAGAGGAGGACAAACAAGAATGAGAGACCAAAGAACTGAAAGCCGGGCGTGGTGGCGCACGCCTTTAGTCACAGCACTCAGGAGGCAGAGGTAGGAAGAGCACCGTGAGTTCAAGGCCATCCTGAGTCTACATAGTGAATTCCAGGTCAGCCTGGGCTACAGTAAAACCCTACCTTGAAAAAAAAAAAAAAAAAGAGCTGGAGAAATGGCTTAGTGGCTAAGGTGTTTGCTTGCTAAGCTAAAGGACCCGGGTTGGATTCTCCAGAACCCACGTAAGCCAGTTGCACAAGGGGGCGCATGCATCTGGAGTTAGTTCGCAGAGGCTGAAGGCCCTGGCAAGCCCATTCTCTCTCTCTTTCTCTCTTTCTCTTTCTCTTCAGTACAATTAAATTAAATGTGAGAAAGAATGGGCTATCAAATAGAAGAAGGACGGCTTGGCAAGTGGAGGATGTGAGGTGGAACAGGGCTGGGCAGGGAAAAGAAGTAACAGGATCGGAGCGCGATCAAATTTCAGCGTGCTCGTGCATCAGGAGTCTCAATAAAATGCATCTCTAAGAAGAGCTCACACAGTGTAACTCAAATATACCCACCAGGTTTTCGGAGCCACAGACTAAGCTTTTATTCAGCTTCCAATGGTAAGAGCTTCAGAAGCTGTGAACGTCAAGCTTTCCCCTGGGAGCTACATTTGCTATTCAATAATCCCTGGGGGAACACTTTTCAAGCAGATGCTGGCTGTAATCCCTGTCACCATTACAGGGGCCAGGGACAAACCCTAACAATCATACTGTACTTGTAAAAACATCCCCATATTTTTATAGGAAATAAATCGTTTCATGTGCATCCATTTTATGCTATAGGAGATAACATTTATTCCCTAGAAAATAAATTACAACCATCCCACGCTTACAGTATCTTCCTTACATGTTCCCAATGTCAAGAGGGCTGTTAAGCAGTTAAGGAGAGTCTAGAAGTTCTTTGGGATGGAAGGGCTAAGAGAGGCGGCAAGGGAGATGGCTTTGTTCATTCTAGACAAGAATTCTGCCAGACGGATCTGCATCCCAGCAAGGTCGTGCTAAAATGTGTCCCTTTATCTACACAGCTTCACCTTTGCTTGGGCTGCCCTGTCTTGTTTTGATGTTGCTACCAGACTTCGTGGTGGTCTGACTCAGGTGTCTCCCATACACTCAGGCGCTCTCAGTGCTGGGTTCCCAGCTGATGGAGATTTGGGAAGTAATGCCTCATGCAGGTGGTGCATCGTTGGGGGTGGGCTTATAGGTATTACAGCCAGTTTCTCCTTGCCAGTGTTTGGCACACTCTCCAGTTCCTGTTGTCTGCCTGAAGTTGGCGAGGGGGTGATGTCCACCCTCCAGCTCTTTAGGGCTATTAGGTTTTAATGTTTTCATTTCCATAATTTTCCTACCTCTTCTTTCTTTAGTTATACCTCTCTATCAAGTTTCATTTCTCTTCCTATATTAATGGCCTTTCCAAATCATTATGTTAGGGCAATATTCACTGAGAATGACAGTTGCCTCAATTTACAGATGAGTGTTTAACACTTGCCACATGCATCTCTGAGGGCCTTGTCCAGATCAAATAAGATCATTGACTCAAAAACACTTTACAACCTTTCAAGAGAATTACATACGAGATATTCATGCTTCCACTAGTCTTTTCTAAATTAATATAGCAAAACATCTGTAGCTGTCCTTCAGAATGTGTGATATATGAATGGACATGAACACGAGGCAGATTTTCTATTGTGTTTCATGTAAAATGGAACTTGATAAGCAAAGCACACTGGAACCATGGGAACACTGGGCATAGTAAACTTTAAGGAGTGGCAGTACAATATCAAGGTGTCACATCATCAATGGTTTAAACTAAAACAGTTAATATGGGCAAGTCCTGTGTGTGAAGCACAAATGAGTGGGATTTTATCTGAGAGAGAGAGAGGCAGACAGAGAGACAGCATGGATGCTCCAGGGCCTCTACCCACTGTAAGTGAAATCCAGACACATGTGCCACCTTGTGCATCAGGCTTCAAGTAGGTATTTGGGAATAGAACCAGGTCCTTGGACTTTGTAGGCAAGTGCATTAGTCACTGAAGTATCTGTCCAGTCCCAAATGAGTCTTTTTTTATGTTTTTTTGTTTTTTATGTATTTATTTGAGAGCGACAATATAGAGAGAAAGAGGCAGAGAGAGAGAGGAGAGTGGGTGTGCCAGGGCTTCTAGCCACTGCAAATGAACTCCAGATGCCCCCTTGTGCATCTGGCTAATGTGGGCCCTGGGGAATCAAGCCTCGAACAGGGGCCTTAGGCTTCACAGGCAAGCACTTAGCCACTAAGCCACCTCTCCAGACCCCAAATGAGTCATTTTAAAGAAATGCTCTGCTCCATTCCCTCCTCAATTTCTCAGTTAGCAGTTACTTATAGCCCAAAGTAGTAAAGCTATATTTCTTCTGAAATATATCAGAAGTCAGATTTTACACCAAGTTATAGTGACCTTCCTTTCAGGTGATGTGAGTCAGTGAGCTTATAAGCAACTTTTTATCATGTAGGTCCTATAAATTCCAGTTACCTTGACTCCAGAACCTTCCTTGCAA
Source organism: Jaculus jaculus (assembly GCF_020740685.1). NCBI lineage: Eukaryota > Metazoa > Chordata > Mammalia > Rodentia > Dipodidae > Jaculus > Jaculus jaculus. Next base: position 6,086,884 of record NC_059112.1, on the reverse strand, counting down.
AGGAGGGCTAGATACTGGAGGGGTCCAGTATGAGAGGAATGACTTTTACTGTGTCATCTTTGCACAGCTTGAATTTTAACATGAGTGTAAACAACTTGTGAATTTAAAAAAACTCCTGGTTAATAAAACTATTTCATAATATAATTTCATAATTATATTGTGCATGGCCCATTATGGATTATAAACTTCCACAAGTATGTGCACCCAGTTTTTATTAGCCTTGTACCTAAAAAGGTACTTGCTCTGCATAATTGACCACTGTTATGACACATTAATGAATGTGAAGCATTCAGGCTTAAAATAAAAATAATTGGTGATGAGTAAAAACATTTTCTCTTGACAGTGTTAAATAGCTTTAAAAGATGAAAAGTTCATTGGTTCCTAATAAAAATAAAATTCAATCAGTGGACTCACACTTAAGGGCAGCACACGATTAATTCACAGAGACACTGGAAGTTTGATAAGGATGTGGTGAATTTTTCTTTAAAATACCATATGTCCCGTGCATTTTGTAAGGAATGCTGAGAATGACAAAGAGTGGAGTAATGAAGTGGAACCTCCCATTACTTCAGCACGGCTCACCATTCTGTCACAGCAACAAGGACACTGCTGTGTAAACTCTGCTGGCTCCCTTCAATTTACATTTTGAATTATAGGAAATTAAATAAGAGATAAAATTAAGTTGTTCTCATGGGAATTGCCAAGAAGCACTGTCTTTCTTGTATCCTTTTCACATAGGCTAATAATGCTTTTCCCCTCAAGTATGTTCCCCCTCCAACAATAGACGGGGCGCGGGGCTCTGACAATGTAGCGCCTCGGGTGACATTTCAGAACCCAGAGCACAAAACGGAGATCTTTTCTCTTCTCTTTCCTTCCTATTTCTTCTGTTTAATGTAGAGGTTGTTCCACAATGCCTGTCCTCGCCCAACAGCAAAGATGGAGATTATTCCTGGTAGGCCTACATAGAAGCTCTGTCTTGGTGAGGATTTCTGTAACTGGAAAATAATTGTGTGTCCACTGAAGGTTGATATAGGTTTAAAGCATATCCCTATCAAAATCCCAGTGAGATTTTGGAAGTCTAAGAAAAAGATCCAAAAATTTACATGGTGGTGTAGTCAGCTCCACATTGCTCGGGTGAGCTTCTAAAGACACGCCATCTATGGAGGCAGGCTTATTCAGTTTACACACCCAAGGGAAGTTCCATCAGTGGCGGAAGAAGCTGCTGCCATTCATACATCCAAGCAGAGTGAGGCCACACCTCCACCACAGCCAGCACCGTAAGCTAGCACGGATGGACGGCAAAACAGAAGACACCCCCAGCAGCGCTCAGACTTCTCTGCGCACCTTTGGGATAGAAATCTGATCCATTCCCAGCAAAACCTCCTCCAGCCAGGTGGATGGAAATCCAAGCTTTAATAAAACACCTGAGTCTACTGGGAGACATACATTCAAACTACCACACATGGAAAGCATAAGATGCAACTAAAATGATTTTGAAAAAGAAAAAGTAAAGGAGAGGGATTCATCCATCCAATTTCAACACCTATTCTGTAGTTGCGGTAGTTAAAACCATGTGATGCTGTTGGAAGGAGAGGCACTTGGATGATTGGAAATATGAAGACATAACCAGTAAAAAGTGTCAGCAATCCCAAGAGATCACTCCTGAGGCAACACAGGTCTGTGTGAACAGCAGCACAGAACACAGAACGTGAGAGGAGAATGCAAGGTCAAGTGCAGGAAGAGTGCTGAGAGGGAGGTGGTATACTTGCTATTCCTTGGGACCTTGACAGCCATTCTTCCTCTGGTGTAAAACCTTACTTTCCTGCACATACACGACGTTCTTCACTTACCAGCAAATCACACTCCCACTTTGATGAGGACTAGAACTTTTGAGCCTCATTGTAGGTGTAGATTCCTGTTCTGTCCTTTCCCAGCACTCGTCCCTCCCCAACCTTCAGTGAGGAGTCCTCTACTTCCAGTTATCTACAACATCAAATCCCAATAAAATTTGAACTGCTTCCAGTTGTCCATTTGAAAGTGGGAATTTTCAGTTGCCCAGTTTCTTGTCTCAGCAGATCTGTTTCTTAAGGTGGGTCACAGAGGGTTGCTGGGGGACCTGTAACTTATCAGACGATGCTTTCAGCAAAGGAAGAGAGGCTTGTGAATATACTATTAGTACATCCCCTGAAGGAGAAACTGTGGGACAAAGTTGAAATCCACTTGAAAATATCTGGGACTCTAATTGAAATATACATGTTTCTTTCAAATTATCACATAATAAAAAAGCAAAGCAAGCAGGATTTGATACAGATTGGTTTGAAGCAGAGTGGTGAACAGGGCAGATGCTACAACCCTGCTACAGTGCAGATGTCATAGGGTGCAGCCTTGTTCTCATGCCTCATTTTAAAACCATGCCAACTCTATATTGGTCTCATTTAGTCTCCTGAGAAGGAAAGATACTTGCACAGCTGTGCCTGCCATTTCACATCCATTTGGAGAGTTTTCAGGAGATGGTACCAATGTGCCCAGCATTTGCTGAGGTCCCTCCCCAGTCCTCACTTGTTGTTTCATGCATTTCTTTTGTTTGGTATTTTACAGGTCTGTCTTAGTTTTTTTTGATTTTTTGTTTGTTTGGTTTTCACAGTCTGTATCACTAGTCCAGAAAGTCAGGTTTGCGCAGCCTACACAGACCTTGTGAAGACGTTTACAGTGTAGACTGATGAAGGGAAAAGGTGCTCACAGGCGTCTCAGTATTTAATGCTGAAGTAGACGTGAGTGTGAAATGCCATGAGAATGCACAGGCAGAACACCCACGGTTCTGGGGGGCTGAGAAGGAATGTTCATGGAAAAAGGTACGGGATTTTATCTCTGAAGGATGCGAGGGTCAGGAGGAAGCGTATACTTCCATGAAAAGGTCCACAGTCCAGAGCAGGGTTGCCCATGGGCCTGGGAATGGTGAGCAAACCAAGGGTGACGGAGGCGGCAGAGCACTAGTGGAGAGTGTGAAACATTCTGCAACATCAGGATGATACCCCATTTTAAGGCCCATGATAAATATATTATCTTTCCCTTTGCTACCAATAGTTAATATTGCTTTCAAAAAGAAGAATTCTGAAGGAAGTGGACAAATGTATTTGATTAATGATTTGTTAACCCTGCATGCTTTTATTATTAGATTACACCTAAATACATGCAGTTTCATGTTTTAGATACTGTTTATCTTGACTAGAGCCATCACAGTCTGTCAAAAAGCAATGGCAAAATATGTTGGGTATAGTTTAGTTGTCCAAGACAACAATGGTACAAAATCAGTTTCAGCTTCTAAGAATTTGTACTCTATTCACAATAGTTAGGAAATGGAACCAGCCTAGATGTCTATCAACAGCTGAATGAATAAAGAAAATGTGGCACATATACACAAAGGACTTTTATTCAGCCATAGATAAAACTGATAACAGTGCATTTGCAGAAAAATGGATGAATCTGGAAATCATTATGTTCAGAAAAGTAAGGCAAAAGCAGAAAGACAAACACTGCATGTTTTTTGTCATATGAAGAACCTAAATTTAAAGTGTGTGTGTGCATGCATGCATGTGTCTATGTGTGTTGTGGGATCAAGCTAGAAAGAGGATCTTGAAAGGAATGGAAGGAACCTTAATGGAAAGGAGAGAAGAAAGGGAAGAGGACTGAAATGAGCAAGTGTGGGGTACAGCAAAGGACAGTGGCAGAAAGGAGAGAAAAAATGACACATGTGAAAACACCAAACAAGCCCATTATGTTGTGCAATATACATATATATATATACATGTGTGTGTGTGTGTGAAACTATAATTTATAAAGAATTTATACTCATTTTAAAATTGATAATTTATTTAAAGTTTACTTTTGTAAGGTGTCTTTGCTATGATTAGATACATTTAGAGTATCATATTACAATTACCAAATACAACTACAGAGTACAAATCATAGAGGAGTTGAAGTGTAGTCTTGATGACTCGGCTCTGAAATAGTTAACTAAACATACCACAAATGTTTTAAGGCATAAGAACACATGGAATGAATATAACCAAGAGAGTAAGGTTAATGATTTAATCTGGAAATGTTACAGAGATGGTACTTAGGGGATGGAAAGAGACTAATGGGGACAATCCACTTTCTACATGAAATGCTTAATTAGGGATTCACTCATTTCTTCCCAGGAGTGTTTAAATACTCATCCTTTTGTTGCAATAGCAGAGAACAAAGAAACTGAATATATAGACAATCAATCAATTAGGAAACTTACTTTAAAAAACAGAGTTGAAGGGGCTTGAGAAATGACTTAACAGTTAAGGTGCTTTTCTATGAAGCCTAAGGACCCAGGTTCAATTCCCCAGTTTCCACATAAGCCAGATAGATGCATAAGGTAGTGCAAGTGTCTGGAGTTCATTTGTTGTGCCTGGAAGCCCTGGTGTGTCCATTTTCTATCTGCCTCACTCTCCAACAAGTAAATAAATAAACAGCCAGGCATGGTGGCACACACCTTTAATCCCAGCACTCACTCAGGAGGCAGAGGTAGGAGGATCGCCATGAGTTCAAGGTCACCCTGAGACTACATAGGGAATTCCAAGGCAGCCTGGGCTAGAGTAAGACCCTATCTTGAAAAACCAAAACAAAAAAATTAAAAAATAAACAAACAAATAAAATAAAATATTAAAAATAACAGAGCTGAAGCTTCAAAGAAAACCAACAAACCCACAATCAAATCAAAATTCTAAAACAGCATACCTTTTGTGAGATGCAAACTTCCTCTTTCACACAATTAAAATGACCTTACCACAGAGAAACACTCAACCTATGAAAAAATAAAAACCCAGCTATAGCCCACTGCTCTAGGTGGCTTAACAAACCACCTCAGGCCAGTTTATGTAACAACCAATAACATCAGTGGAACTTAACAATTTAAAGAATAATTTAAGGTATCAGTAATTATAGACATTTTTTGAAAATTGGCTATTTACCGGGCACTGTGCTAAGTGTCTCATAGTCATTGCATTAGTTAAGCTTCACAATACATCTGTGGACAAGTACTTCTTTAATGGCTGCTTTCAAATGAAAAAAACCATTGCTTAAGTAGGCACGGAGTTAGCCCATTAAAGGCCAGTTTCTGACCTAGTCCCCATGGCTCTTGTCACCCTGCCGTTAACCACCTGGCTAAGGAGAAATAGTTTGTGAACAAATAGTTCTCGGGTGATTTTCTTTAAATCCTTCATGAGAATGAATTAAATAAATAATGGATAAGAATGACTCTGATGTTGGAATCTTAAAATACAGCATGTGAAGTTTTTGTATAACCTTATATTCAACTTTCCAGAAATTATAAGTATAGCCAACCATAGTAAGAGTTCAGTCATTCTCCAAAACCCCTGTAGAATTTTCTCTGAATGTCAATGTTAAAAGTAATTAATTTTGTGTCTGGTACCTCACTGGAACAATTTTAAGGAAACAGAACTAGAAAAATGAATTTTGTGTGCTGTAATTCATCCTGCAAGAGCTTCTTATTTAATAGTCATTTTTGTTTGTGGCAAAGTTTCCTGGCCTTTTAAAGAAATTAACACCTTCTTTCTAGATGTTTGTGTTTTCCTCGTGTACTGTGGTGATTTTACCCACCTATAGTTTTCTCCAAAGGCTGACCTGCACGTGTATGTATAAATGCTTACACCAACACTCACAGCCTTCACATGTGTGTACATTGGCATGCTGTTGCAGATTCTCTTATTATTTCCAGGCCATTGTGGTTGAGTAACTACCCCAAGAGCTTAGCACTTGGATTCATGCTATGTCAGCAAACCGCCCAGCCTGTAATGATATAGGGCCACTAATGATATTATATTCACTGAGCTGCCATAATAAGTTTCCAGAGGAAGATAACTTAATTGGCAGCCTATTCTCAGAGTAGGTGGATGCGTGCTCTGGCATGCGGAATGCGCTCATTGAAGCCGAGGTAATTGAGGCATCGGGTGACTTGAGTAACGGTGATTAGAGTCATCTGTGTCCAGCATGCACCGAGGAAAAGCACGTGGAGGAATCTTGCTGTGAGACATTTAACTGTTGAGACCCCTGAATACCCTCACTGCTCTGCCCTCACTTCTAAACCTACTGATGCCAGCGAGAAGTTAGACAAATACTCCTGAGATCGAGTTTACTAGCAATTCCCATAGTTTAGGGTCACAAAACTAAGCTGCTTTCTAAAGGGAGCTAGGAAAAAAAATCTCATATGTGTATATTTATCAACCATTTCCACCACAGCTAAGGGATTCACAAATTATATTTTGAAATATATAACATGATGATAATTTCTGAAATAATATAAAAATATTTCCAGATTTTGTTCATGTTTGAAAAAAAATCTAAGATCAATATGAAGGACCATGGAAGTGTGGGGGAAGTTCATGAAAAACTGAATAAGTAATATAAACATTCTGCTTAATAATAAAAATAATCTTGAAGGTAACTTAAAAAAAAAATACCTCAGGGCTGGAGAGATGGCTTAGCAGTTAAGGTGTTTGCCTTCAAAGCCAAAGGACCTCGGTTCAATTCCCCAGGACCCATGTAAGCCAGATGCACAAGGTGGCACATGCGTCTGGAGTTCGTTTGCAGTGGTTGAAGGCCCTGGTGCACCCATTCTCTCTCTCTCCCTGTCCCCCTGTCTTTCTCTCTCTCAAATAAATAAATAATAAAAATATTTTTAAAAATACCTCAATTCTAAATTTTGTTCTATCTCCTACTAGATTTAAGATACCTCATGTTGCCGGGCATGGTGGTGCACACCTTTAATCCCAGCACTCGGGAAGCAGAGGTAGGAGGATTGCTGTGAGTTCGAGGCCACCCTGAGACTCCATAGTGAATTCCAGGTCAGCCTGGGTTAGAGTGAGACCCTACCTCGAAAACCAAAAAAAAAAAAAAAAAAGATACCTCATGTTGAGGAGGAAAAATGATAATATACCAGGAAAACATAAACTATTAATAAAATTATTATTTTATTCAGAAAACATTGGAGTTCAGTTTATGTAATGTGTTTCACTCTGCCAAAGGCTCCCAGTCATTTGATGGTTGAATGAATGAATGAATGAATGAATGAACATTCATGGAAAAAATTAATAATCTGATTATAGAGTTATAGGGATTTCCTTTAGAAACACTTTCAAATAGAAATTTAAACACATTTACTGCCAGATAAAAGTGAGATTTAAATGTTGTGCTACATCACTCAAAAAATGGGTTTTTTTTTTTTTTTTTTTTTTTTGGTTTTCCAAGGTAGGGTCTCACTCTAGCTCAGACTGACCTGGAATTCACTATGATGTAATCTCAGGGCAGCCTCAAAGTCATGGTGTTCCTCCTACCTTTGCCTCCCAAGTGCTGGGATTAAAGGCATGCACCACCACACCCAGCTTTGCCCATAGTTTTATCTTTTAAAATTTGTTTATGAAAGCTTCAATCCTTTGATAAACTAGACCTGGTGAAGAGGTAGCATTACCGGGTCTGGGAGCTGGCTCTTGGACAATGTGCTTGCTGTGCAAATGTGAGAGACAGAGTTTGGATCCCTGGCCCCCACACAAATGTCAGGAGGACACGGTGTCTTCCAGTAACCCCAGTGCTTTGGAGGCAGAAGCAGGGTTTGTCGGGGGCAACAGGCGTGACTAGCCTAGCTGAACCGGCGAGCTCTGGGTTCAAGTAGGCGATCCCAGCAGAGTAAAACAAAGTCAGGTGCAATCAAGGGAAGATACCCAACATCAAACTCTGGCCTTTCGCCCACACACATGCACACCCTCACACATGGAGCCTCCACGCACACAAAGACATACACACATATGCACACATGCATACGCACAAAAGACCTCTTTCAAAGTAGTGTCCTCCACTGATTAATGGAGGAATTAAACTCAGAGATGGATGATCTTTCTTTCTTTGGAATCAAATCTCTAGCTTTTCCATCCTGTTTCCAGTTTAATTAGGTACTGAGGAGGAAGAGGTATTTGATAAAGTGGAACAAGAGCCTAGGTCTTCCGAGTGCATCACAGCCATGTAAAGCGCCTAATAAGACCTAAAAACATACATCACAATCTCCTGCCTACTATGTTAATCAACGCTGTCAGTTATCAAGGAAAACAAAGTCATTACCCAAAGTGACTTCTTTCCACTAGTAGGCCAGAGAGAGAGAGAGAGAGAGAGCTTGAAAGAGACAAGCCGCCACTGGTATCACAGGAGCAGGTCCTTGCCAGTCAGTCTGACACCTCACTGAAGAAAAGGTTCATTAAGGACCTACAAAGGTTTGATTAAATTTAATAAATAGGGGCTGGAGAGTTGGCTTAGTGGTTAAGGCATTGGCTGGCAAAGCCAAAGGATCCTGGTTCAATTCTCCAGGACCCACATAAGCCAGATGCAGAAGGGGGACACATGGGTCTAGAATTCGTTTTCAGTGGCTGGAGACCCTACTGTGCCCATTCTCTCTCTCTCTCTCTCTCAAATAAATAAATAAAATACTATTTAAATTTTTTAATAAATAGGTATACTTGCCAAAATGGATCAGTCTCACAGCTAGAATACTCCTTCCTAATTTTCTCAATGCTCATGCTTGTTTTTAATCATCTCCTATGTTGCTGCTCATACTGTCTTTCTTGTGGTCACGTAGGAGGAAACACTCTAGATATCCTAGTCATGTGCTTTTTAACCTTCAAATCCCACCATTGTTCTCTTGGGTTATTTCCCAGATCCAGCATCTTTCATTGAATTTCTAGTGATAAACAAGATAAAATATCTAAGGAAATATGTTGTGTTTTGACTGCTCAAAACCCATGTGTCGGGCTGGAGAGATGGCTTAGCGGTTAAGCGCTTGCCTGTGAAGCCTAAGGACCCCGGTTCGAGGCTCCATTCCCCAGGTGCCACGTTAGCCAGATGCACAAGGGGGCGCACGCGTCTGGAGTTCGTTTGCAGAGGCTGGAAGCCCTGGCGCGCCCATTCTCTCTCTCTCCCTCTATCTGTCTTTCTCTCTGTGTCTGTCGCTCTCAAATAAATAAATTTTTTTTAAAAAGCATGTGTCTATTTTTAGAACCTGTGTCTTCAACGATGATAGGAAGAGTCTTGAGAGATGCGGACAGTGTTAGGAAATCCACTGGATTTGATCTTGTAAAGGAGGTCAGAGAAAAGCTTCCTCGGAAGAAGTGAATTTGAGGCTGAGCTATGGAAGGTGAGCAGGAATAAACTGAGAAACCAACGAAGAAAGGACACCCCGGATTCTGCGATGGCAGATAGAAAGAAGGGAAAGAAGATGGCCCTGGCTGCTCCAGCAGACAGCAATGGAGGGAACACGTGAATAACCCCGTATACAGCCAAGGAGAGACAAGCCCCCACAGCCTTGATAGTCATCTCGAGGAATTTCATCAGGTGGTAAGACCCTACTGCTGAGGACACCGCATGTTGCTGCTTGGAGCAGGACCCTGAATAACCAAACTGGAACTGAGCTGGCATCTTCCTCTCTGCCAGCAAGCTGTCATCATGCTAGAAAGGGCTGTGCAGGCTGGTGGTGGAGAAAAGTCATCAGCAGTCTTACCCAGTGGTGGATCCCTCCACCTGTTCGCTACACAACCAGCCAGCCAGGCAAAACATACCCACGTGTGCAGTAGTGGCATGACTGTTATGTGGGTAGCCAGCTACTCTTTGGATGGGATCCGAGGGCCTGCTCCACAGGAGGGAATCCATGTCTGAAAGCACAGTCAAAAGCCTGTGGCTGAGAAGGTTACAGACCCTAGGGGAGAAGCTGCCACTGAGGTTTGACTATAGGTATATGTTGTGCTCATCAAATTGCCCCCTAAAAATTCATATTATATCAATGGTCATAAATTAGTGTTGCTCTTACTATTAGCCAGAGAAGATTCTTTTTACAGAAGATGGTGGACAACTGGAGGGGCTCGAAATTCATCATTTCGGAGAATACATGGCTGTTGAGTGTTGAGCAGTAAAAGAGGCATCTCTATCCTACGCTCCTAGGCGCAGGGAATATCACAGAAGCCAGGGCAGAGCGAAAGAGCCAAAAGATGGGGAGGAGTGGTTTGGGACACTTGAACTGACCGCTGTATTCATGATATCACAGCAGCTGTCAAATGTTGTTACCTCCACAAGACCCACACAGCAATACTGAGTCCATCAAAATTTCCACATGGAGAATGGAGAACGACAAAAAGAAAAGAGTTTCATCAGTGAGTGAGTGTCCCATGATACTTCAATGCAATGTGTCCAAAAGTAACCTTTCTTTACCTTATACTCTGATTTCTCTTCCCTTTTAATTTCTGGGGTTTGTTTTGTCTTGGGGAGGATTTTTCAGTGAATAAAAGCTTCCATCCAGGGTACAAAACAAACACAGAGGCTTCCATCCAGTACACCCCAGCAGTCAACCTTCTATGCATATCTCAGACTTATGTCATATCTGTCACTGTTTAATTCAGACCTCATCTTTTTCCCTGTTCTGTAGTTCAGCCTCTCTCAAACTCATCTTCTTCATGCTCCCAAAATTGATATAATTCCATTAATCTCTACTGAGAGTCCTTCATAATGAACTTGATGGAAGTTCAGATTATTTTATTACACAGGCCACGACCTCATCTTTTGTCAGTCCTGAAATATCTTTAAATGCTTTCATAATTTCCGTGCTGGGTTCCTTAGAATATAAGTGACTCCTACGGTCCCATGTCTATGTGCTTTTGACATAATGCTCCTGTAACTTGAGCTTCCTAGCCCAGCCTTGTCAAACTAACACTTTGACTAAACCAGAGAATCATGCCCTCGAGGAAGATTTCAGTCACTCTTTCCTTCTAAGCGCAGTCAACTTTTAATAGAGTACTTATAAAATGTTTGGTGGTGGTTTGTATAACAGATATCACCTCAGATGACAACCTGCTCCACTGAAGGGTGCCCTACCCATCACTGTACCTTCAGTACTTAAAACAATGTGAACAATGCTTCCATCATGAATGACCTACAGAATTCTTTGTCAAACTGGCTTTTATTTTACCTGACAGTTCATTTAATGTTGGAATAACCCTATCTAGTAATAGTCTCAAAGCTACTAAAACTATGATACAGAAAATACAACTATATTGCACAAACAATAGATCTTCAGTTAATGAAGTCACTCCCTCATGTAAAACAGAAAAACAATATTTTAATAGACGGCTCTTTAATTGCTGAGGTGTGATAGTCACTACATATCATCTACTCTTTGGCCATTATTATAATAAAACCTAATTCAGCCAGGAGACTACATTCAAGGACTTCACTAAAGTGTCTACATGTCAAATATTTAATATATTATATTACAGATGTAATATTCCAGTAGTTCCAGTAGTAACAATAATGAAAATAACCATTTCAAAAGGTATAACTGCCGAATAAAGCCAAGAATGTCCCTCTATAATATAAACTGCAAAGCAGGGTGTTAACACAATATTGCTGCACACCTCTCCACAACAGCATGGCTGACACTTGCCGAAATGAAGCAACCAAAATGACCAGTAACAGTTATCTGAGCAAGGACAATGTCATCTGTCCACACAGCAGAGAGCTCCTCTGCTTGGTCAGGAAGGACATCCTGGCATGTTCTACAGCAAAAGTGAGCCTTGAAGACAGTGTGCTTTTAAGTAAGCCAGTTACACAAACATGTATACCATATGATTCCACTTCCACAAAGCACTAGTCAAAATTGTAGAGACAGAAAGAATAATAGTTTCCAGGAGCTGGAGAAGAAAGAAACGAGAAATTAAGTGGGTTGAGGTTTATTTATTTATTTATTTATTTTTAGTTTTTTGAAGTATAATGAAAAGTGTTGTGGACATTATTACAGTGACCTTTCACAGCATTTTAAATGTATTTAATATCACTGAACTGTACACTTGAAATTGGGACGATGATCAGATGTATGTGATATGTATTATACCACAGCAAAAAAAAAAAAATGGGGAGGTGAATATAGAATGTGTCTATGTTTACTGAGCTTCAGTATTTCCTGTTTTTAAAAATTCTCAGAAATGGGCTTAGATGTCAAAGTGAACATGAAGCCGCATGTGGTAGTGCACACCTTTAATTGCAGCACTCGGGAGGCTGAGGTAGGGTGATCACCATTAGTTCAAAGCCAAACTCAGCTACCGAGTGAGTTCCAGGTCAGCCTGGGCTAGAGTGAGACGCCACTTCAAAAATCATTTTGAAACAAGAATGTAAAAACAAGAGGTCTTGGTATATCAGAATAAGTTAAGATGATTTCTACTGAATTTGCATGGCTATAATCCTGTGTGTGTGTGTGTGTGTGCGTGTGCGCGTGCGCGTGTGTGCGTGCGATGCTGGGGACAGCATCTGGAGCCTTAAGCATACTAGGCAAGCACTCTAATACTAAGCTACAACCCCAGCCCACTTCTGAATTTTCATGAAAAAAAAATTGTCATTATATACAATAGTATTGTCCATCAGTCTGAAGAATTATAATAACCATTAGTTAAAATTTCTGTCACTTATTTAAACATACAATATAATTTCTATGAAAATATAAGTTTTATTCATGATTTGGAGGAGGTATACATCGCCTAATATTCAAACTATGAAGAAAACTTGACTTGTAGAACCGATAAACACAATTGGAAAGCTTTCAGCCAGGCTAATGGGAGATGAGAGAGGAACCATTGTTACTCCATCTTGATCTAAGTGTGGCGGCGTGCAAATCAACATCAGCTGCAGCACAAATGATCTCCCTCTCTACTGACTGGGAGATGAAAATCAAAGGAGAACCTGAACAGCGCATCAAAGTGTTCTCAAACCCGTCTCACATTCCTACTGAGCCTCATTAGTTTTGTCAGCATGCTCAGAAGACTTGTTGAGGGGTTCAAACAGTTGGCAACAGATTTGACTGTCTTGCCTAGCTTGTCTATTTCCACTTTCCAATCACATCTCAAGAACCTTAAAGTCCTCATCTCAAAGTCTGTTCTGACATCACTAGCGTCGCTTCCACCTCCCAGCATCAAGGTCTTGTCATTTGTCTCACTGACCCCGGCAGCAGCCTCCTCGCCAGCTCCAGTTTTCCGTACTCCAGCCTCGGATTGCACACATGTGGCCACAAGGTCTCACTATTGTGGCGGTGGTGTTTCAAAACTTGTAACTTGGATTCCCAGCCCCCTGGCTGGCAGAGGTGTCACTGTGGGTGTACTCTGGGGTTCAGCCCTAAGGTGTGCTTGGGCTGCATCTGTTTCCAGCCTATCGGTATGCAGACAGAGCTCTGCCTGGGTCTCCGGTGTGTGCTGGTATGGGCTTGCTTTTGGTGGTGTTCATGGTGGTTTTTTCTGTCTCGCTCTCTCTCTACTTATATCTGTGAAATAGAGCCAGCTTCTTTCACCAACAATGGAACTTTCCCTGGATGTGTAAGCTTGAAATAAGTCCCTTCCTCCCATAAACTGTGTCTGGTTTGAAAGTTCATCTAGCAGTGTGGAGCTGACCACAACAACTACGAATCTTACATAATGGGGTGGTTTGATTCAGGTGTCCTCTGTAACCGCAGGTGTTCTGAATACCAGGTTCCCAGCTGATGGAGATTTGGGAAATAACGCCTCCTGGAGGCAGTGTAATTGTTAAGGGCAGGCTTATGAGTGTTATACCAGCTCCCCCTGGCCAGTGTTTGACACACTCTCCTGTTGCTATTGTTTACCTAATGCTGGCCAGGGAGTGATGCCCACCCTCTGATCATGCCATCATTTTCCCCTGCCATCATGGAGCTTCCCCTCGAGCCTATAAGCCAAAATAAACCTTTTTTTTTCCCCAAAAGCTGCTCTTGGCTCAGTGATTTCTGCCAGCAATGCAAACCTGACTGCAACACATAGTTACAGAATTTTCTCTGAAGGTTCCACAATGCTCCAAGGGTTATGAGAATCATAAATTAATCGTAGAATTACTATGAATTGGGCTGGAGGGATGGCTTAGCAGTTAAGGTGTTTGTTTGCAAAACCAAAGGATCCAGGTTCCATTCCCCAGGACCCACGTCAGCCAGATGCACAAGGGGCACACATGTCTAGAGTTCGTTGCAGTGGTTGGAGGCCCTGGCAAGCCCATTCATTCTCTCTCTCTCTCTCTCTCTCTCTCTCTCTCTCTCTCTCTCTCCCTGTTTCTCTGTCAAATAAATGAATATAAAATAAATTCTTGTGAATTTTGCAAAGAGAAATTCTTGGTTTAATTAAAATTATTTATGTTACAAAATAGTCATTTGATCAGATAGTTTCTTCTTTTGATATTTTTTATTTATTTGTGATCAGAGAGGAGAGACAGAGAGAGAATGGGCACAAAGAGCCGCAACACTGCTAGCAAACTCCAGATACATGTGCTACTTTGTGCATCTGGCTGTAGTGGGTCCTGGGGAATTGAACCCAGGCAGACAAGTTTTGTTAGCAAATGCCTTTAACTGCTGGGCCATCTTCCCAGCCTTGATCAGATATTTTCTAAATAACGCCTAATACTGTACCATAAAATACATATCAGTATTATGCCTTGATATGTTATACATATGCATAGTATTCAAATATATACTTGTGACATTTTTACCCCAAAGCCATTTTTCCTCAGTATTTCCATAGTTTATCACCACACATCTGATAGACTAATAAGGAATATGATATCATGTGTACGACATGCCTGTTTTTGCCTGCAATGACTAGAAATTCTGATAAAAATTAGATATGAAAATAAAAATCACATACCACCTCTTTTTCGCTCGCCCCTCTGTTACATTTCTGGACCAGTCTTCCTTTAAACCTTGGCTTCATCCCCAGACTGAGAGGATGGGCATAGCATAGATTCAGCCATCACACCAAGACATAACATGAGGGGAAAGAAGCCATGTTTTCCCACAGGGCCTAATTTGGAGTGAAGAACATTCCAGAACACCCAAGAGTTGATTGAACTGTGTCCTCTAATGCCTACTTCCTGTGAATGTGTCCTTCTCTGGGAGTGGAAAGTTACGCATGCACTTAAGATACAATCATAGTGAAGTAGAATAGCCCAAAATCTGACTATGGTGTCCTCACCTGGAAGTCACATGAACAGAGAGGTGCGGAGCTCCACAGCAGAGACAGTGACGCTCAAGCCAGAGTCTGGAGGGGGCAGCGGCCAGACAGGAAGGCCAGGCTTGCCTGACCATGCCGCCTTCTCCCTCGGAGCCCACAGGGGAGACCAAACCAGCCTTCATCGAACATACTTGCAGACTAGGAAAATTGTCCAATGGTTAAAGGTATGTGCTTGCAAAGCCTATCAGCCTAGGCTCAACTTCCCAGTGTTCATGTAGAGCCAGACGCACAAAGTGTTGGGTGCAGATGGAGTTCATTTGTAGCAGCTAGAGGCCCTGGCATGCCCACATTCATTCTCATCCTCTCATTCATTCTCTCCCTCTCTCTCCTCTCTCCCTCTCCTTCTTTCTCTTTCTCTCTCTTGTTCTTTCTCCCCCATTTTTCTTTCTCTTTTTCAAATAAGTAAAATGTTATTTTTAAAGTCATACTTGTAAATTATTAGTGCCTAGCTGAGCATGGACTAAAGTGAAGAAGGTGACAGAGTCTGCTCAGGATCAAAATGTAATAGAGTAGATTCCACACCAAATAAATAAATAAATAAATGTGGCAAAGACCCTTTATATTTTATTGCAATAATTTTAAAATTAGAATTAGTACAAAAATAAACAACAACCATATTATCAACGCTTTAACTCATCAAATTCTTTGCTTCTTTAAGCAATGTGTTGATCCTTCCTTGCTTTCACCTCAAGGTAAGACAGGTCTTGCACTGGTACCCAGCGCCATGCTGGGCATTCTACGTGCCTCAACTAAATACCTCGAGAAAGGGGTCTGTATCGGAGGGTGCATCATTGTCCGCGTTTACTGTGAGATGCCCTCCGGCTTAAAGGGGTTAAGAAACCACTCCATCCCCGCTGAGGAGCGGCACTGACGCTCATCCTCAGCCTGCGAGCGTGCTCCCTCACTCACTGCTCACGCACCGCATACGACATGGCGAACTGGGAAATTTTGCCACACACTTTCCATTTTAAATATATCTCAGACACTGTATAAATTATCCAAATCCAAATAGGATTTATTATGGGAGGGAGGGGAGGAATGACAAAAGCAAACACTTAGACAAATAAACATGGTCTGGAGGGATGGCTTAGCAGTTAAGGTGTTTGCTTGCAAAGCCAGAGGGCCCAAGTTCAATTCCCCAGGACCTACATTAGCCAGATGCACAAGGGGGCACATGTGTCTGGAGCTTGTTTGCAGTGACTGGAGGCCCTAGTGTGCCCATTCTCTCCCTCTCTCTCTCTCTCTCTCTCTCTCTCTCTCTCTCTCTCTCTCTCTCTCAAATAAATAAATAAATAAAAATTTTAAAAAATTAGCATACTCAAGCTAAAATGCATCAAAGACCAGCAGTATACAAGGCTGATAAATTCCAAATTCCTACTCATTACTTCATTCTTATACCAGTATGTTTTTAAATCTCAAAAATCTTCATGAAATACATATTTATGTACTCAGTAGAGACATGCTTATATTATAATTTAATTTATCTATTCCAGTTACATATTAGTTGAGTCATATCCATATGGTAATTGGCCCTTGGTGGCTGAAATCATGTTAAATAGGCTTTTTTTATCCTTAAGTGAAAAAAAAAGGCAATCATCCTTCTGTTGCAATCATTCATATGATTTAATGAAAAGAGATAATACAAATGAGATTTTGCAACATTAAAGATAGAAAGCATTGCGAACATTTTGCAGCCTTTTCATCTCGGTTCTTGGGCTGTGTTTGTAAGTAGCTACTATTCAATTTGTCTTTGTTAGCTGTGTTCTTGTTAAGAAATAAATAAAATAATATCAATAATTTAGTAATAGTATACCCTCTCTATAGTGTTTGAGAAATGGCTTTCTAGGGAGAGGGAGGTGTATTTATTTGTATTGTTTTGGTTTTAGTGACCATTTCATTAGTTTCAAAGATCACCATAAAGTAAGGAAAAGGGCAAACATCTCCATTTGAAGTCTGAGAAAACAGAAATGCAAGAGGCTTAGTAAATTACTGTGGATGAGTCAGAAATCCACATTATATGTGGTAAGTAATAAAAAAGAAAGGTTTCTAGTTAAGAGAAAAGAGTACACATGATGATGTGGGAATACATGCTGACATGCGGAACCACTCTGGGTAAAGTCAAAATTCAACAATTTTCACAGTAATGTCACATGCTATGGGGTCCATAATAATGTCTTTACTGCATGTTTTGAGATGGAAAATGTCATTATGTTCATTTACATGAGCAATGTAATACAATTATTAAGTGGTAGAAATACAACTAATGCCCATATTCATTCACTCTAAGATTCTATTGTCAAGAAAGAGTTACCTCTAATGCCCTTCATAGTTAACCACTGCAGTCTCTAGGTAGAGCAAATCAATTTACCTCATTTTACTTATTTATTTAGATGCTAATATGAACAAGTGAATAAAAATACAAACTGTAAAAGAAATGCTTTTTATTAAAATTGAGCTTTGTAACATATGCAGATATTTTGTCTTGTCTAAGTTGGCAGGAATGCATATTTATTAAGCACGTGCGCTTATTGGTTTACTAGCCTTTGTTACTTTTTTCCGTCAGACAGTTTACCAACCAACAAAGAAACTCTTAGGAAGTAGCTTGAGGCAGGGTGTCTGCTTGTATCCACCTCTCTGTTCTCTGTGAGTAGGAAGAAAACTCAGTAGCAAAGGCCAGTAAGCTAGAAAAGGGAAGAGAAAGGAAGGGAGGGGTCATTTTATATACGTAAGTAGAACAACAGATTAATGGGGATAAAAAGGCCCAAGTGAGGTCAGGGGAAGAGATTGAATAAAGGAAAGGTGGAGGGAGGGCTAATCAAAACCTAAGAGGACATACATAAGTCATATGGAGACCTACTTTTTTGGACAATGGGACACTCAGGAGCCGTAGATTGTTGCTAGAAAATTTTCAGTACCAGGGATGAGATAAGTTCCAGGGAATTGTTGGCCAGGGAGTCCCAGATGCCCCCAAAACATTACAGGCCATTGCCAACGCCCTTGGTTTTCCACCAGGAACAGATGGTAAGACCCTATTGCTGAAGACTCCACATACTTGGGCTGCAAGGTCACTGAGAAATCCTGCTGGAACTGAGCTGATAACATCCTCCATGTAGACCAGCTGACAGACAGCTGGAAGAAGCCATTCTGCATGCAGTTCAATGGGAGAAAGAGAAAACACCGGTGAAGATATTCAACAGTGGACACTGCAAGCCTTATATTTGGCCAACCAGGCCAAATAAGCCAACAGATGCAATTGTGGCAAGTTTGTCATGGTAGAAACCAACTGCCAATTAGAGAATTGGACTGGAGGCCCACTCCATGGGAAGGAATACATCCTTGATACTGAAAACTTAAAACAGAGGTAGTCATGAGCCCTAGGGGTGTAACATCTGCTGCTGTCTGGCTAAATATATATTGTATGCTTATCAAACTGCCCAGTAAGCACTTCTCTTAATGTTCATACCCATATATTAATTCTACTCTCACTTTTGGTAGACAATCTTCTGTTTTCAGACGACAGTGGCCTTGGGATGACTCCGAAGGCATTATGGTGCTGGAAAGAAGTGACAGGAGTGCTCAGTACTGCAATATCTCTGTCATACCTTCCAAGGCTCAGGGTCTATTGTGGAAGAGGTGGCAGAAAGAATGTAAGAGCCAAAGGAAGGGTAGGACTCCTTACAAGGTGCTCCCCCCAGATACAAAATGGCCTGGATATCCATGACCTCACAGTGCCTGACACTACCTACACAAGACCATCATAATAGGAGGAAAAGATCGTGACATCAAAATAAAAGAGAGACTGATTGAGATGGGGAGAATGGAGTTTCAAAGGGGAAAGTGGGGGAAGGGACGGTATTACCATGGGATTTTTTTATAATCAATGGAAGTTGTTAATAAATTAATTAATTAATTAAAAAAAGGTTTTTATTAGCTAGGCATGATGGCATATGTCTTTAATCCCAGCACTCAGGAGGCAGAGGTAGGAGGATTGATGCGCATTCAAGATCCGCCTATGCCTACAGGGTGAGTGCCAGGTCTTCCTGGGCTACAGTGAGACCCTAACCCCCCCCCAAAAAAAGTTTTATTTGTTTCGTCTTTTTTTTTTTTTTTTTTTTTCCTTTTTCAAGGCAGGGTCTCACTTTGGCCCAGGCTGACCTGGAAGTCACTATGTAGGCTCAGGGTGGCCTCGAACTCACAGCCATCCTCCTACCTCTGCCTCCTGAGTGTTGGGATTAGAGGCGTGCACCACCATGCCAGACAAAAAAAATGTATTTATTATGTTTCCTGGTGGCTACAGAATTGAATTCAAATTCATGAATTAGATATTGCTATTTATATGTTCTCCAAGGAGCAAGACGCATCGTGTCCAAATGCTTCCCCTCCCATGTACATATGGCACGCTTACGTCCTGTTGCCGTGGCAGTAATTATCCGCTGGAATCTAAACCCCAAGGTAATGGTATTAGAAGGTAGAGTCTTGGGAATTTATTAGGTCACACAGACTGTGCTCTTATAAGTGGGAATCATGTCTGTATAAAAAAGAATTCAGAGACCTGAATTCTCCAGGCTAGCCCCTTCTACTATGTGAGCACATAGTAGGGCCTCTCCAGTTACCAAGTCTGCCTGGACCTTAGATTTCACAGCCTCCAGAAATAAACTTCTGTTGTTTCTAAGCTGCCCAAAATCCTTGTCTTCATCCACATTTCTTTTTGCAATGACCTCTTCATGACAATCCTGTGTGTGAACTAGGTCCCGTGGTATGCGTGCACTGGGGAGTGCACCCTCCCTTGAACTCCTGAGAGTTTTGTGCATGCCACTCTAATGTCATTGAGTTTCACCTGCTTTGCACTGATGTTACTTATTTATATACCTTAGCAAAATCATGTCACCTTCACCTGGGCTTCCTCTAATGGGCCAGGTTGAGGACTTCATAAAGGTTACCATTCAATAAGTACTTGCTAAGCTAATGTGATATCCAAAACAAAATTAGCCTCTCACAGATTTGAAAATGTCTATGCTCTATGAAGATAATCACCATGCAATTATTGATGGCTGGATATGAGGCAAGTAGGTGAAACTCCAGAGGAGGAGATTTATGTGCAATTTGTTGAACACCTAGAAAATAATGACATTCTAAATGCAGCATTTTTACAAGGTAATGGAAACATCAAAATCTAGGGTTCTGTACTGGTATTGACTAAGATCACTAATGGATAGAAAAAAAAAAATAGCAAATAAAGGCCAAAACAGTTCTTTGTTGGATACCAATTAACTGCTAATCTGTTTGCTCTAATAGGCCACTATTAGAGGAAATGATAAAATTAGCTATGCACATAAGAAACATTTATTGCCTACATATTACATTCGCCCTGAGACCAGTGCAATTCAGCAAACTTGTACAATAAAATTGGACCCAAAACAGTTTAAAATAATGCAAGCTTTTATCCCTACTGGCTTGAAACAAAGTTTCTTAAAACAAAAATTCTACGCATTCAACCAAAGTGAGAAAATATGCTTTGTCAGATGATCTTAGATTATTCTTAAAAAAAAAAAAAAAAAAAAAAAAAAAAACTCCTGAATTGCTTTCTGCATCTCAAATGCTATCTAAATCCTTTTTGGTTTATCCTTACGCTTTCAGCTGGATCTCGTGCTCCTGGGCACCAGACATGCTTGTTAATGGTGGTAAGTCCTGTCAGTCCCTGGCTGGTACCCATGGATCTTTGATTGACAAGGTCAGGCAAGTGTTAATGAGTCTGAGTAGTGCTGGCAGAGATCAATAGTAGCCACTAAGAAAAACAATTCTCATAGTTATGTTTGTAGAATTCCCTCAAACTGGTGAAAGTCTCTCACATCATAATAGAAAGCTCCCATTTTATAATGGATATTTATTTCCTGGTCCTTGGCAAAGCTGTTATAGTCATTGTATATTGTTCACAACATCATACCTGGAAGACTTAAGCTTGTATTTCACAGCCCTGGCGAAAAATTCACGACCTTGTTGAAAATGTTGCAACCAGAGCATACCTTTCAGCTCATACATGTACGATAGCTGGGTGATCCAAGGAAAGCTTCTAAATTTCTCTGGGCCTCAGATTGCACGTTTGTTAAACAACTCTCATTGCCTTGCAATGTGCTCATGAGGGTTTAATGATATGAAAATGTAAAGAAGCAAACAGTGTCGGGAGCACAGGAGACATTTCAGAAGTGACAGTCATTGTTACCTTGAAATATGTCCTATAACTTAAATAAAGCTTGTCTCTTTGGTTTTATTTTTACATCATGGACATCCACAGTATTCCAAATTGCAAGGACTTCTCCCTGGATTTGGGAGGTAGAAATGAATATTCACAATTGCTTTGTGATGCTTAGTTTGAATTCAATGGTGGCTCTATCTTGATTTCTTATTCTGTCCCTTTGAATCAATTAGCATTAGCTTCATAACCAACTGTCTCCAAAATCAGTGGCTTAAGCAAAAAAAAAAAAAAAAAAAAAAATTATTATCATCTTTCACAGTCCTATGTGGTCTGGGCGAACTTCATCTAACCCTAGGGTTTAGTGTGACATCAGTGGAGGCACAAAAATGATTGGCATCCTGTGCTTTATCATGTAGGAGCTGGTGCCAGTAAATTTGCATGTGAGAGCCACTATAGCCTGGCAACAGAAGGAGAAGCAAGGGCAGATTCCACTTGTCAAGTCAGTTTCTGCCACATCTTCTGCCCTCTTCTTGAGCTTTCCTTTCCTGCGAGACATGATCACCTCATTTTGAGATGGTAACACCCTTCCCCAAGGATGGTATATTATATATGTAAGTAGATGAACAGATTACTGGTGGTGCAAAGGCCTGAGTGAGGTCATGGGAAGAGATTGCATAAAAATAGGGTGGGGGGAAGGCAAATCAAAATTCAAAATGTTATGAATAAACTATATGAAAACATACTTTTTTGGATAATGGCACACCCAGAAGCCACAGACTCTTACTAAAAAAAATTGCAGTGCCAGGGAAGAGATACCTTCCAGTGAGTTGTTGGCCAGGGAGGTCCCTGATGCCCCCAAAACAAAGCAGGCCATTGCCAAGGCTCTTTGTTTCCAACCAGAAATAGATGGTCAGACCCTATTGCTGAAGACTTCACATCCTTGAGCTGCAAGGCCACTGAGAAATCTTGCTGGAGCTGAGCTGAAAGCCTCCTTCATGTAGACAGCTGACAGAAAGCTGGAGAAAGCTATGCTCCATGTAGCCCTGTGGGAGACAGAAGTCATCAGTGGTGTAAACAGTGGCCACTGCAAGCCTTAAGTTTGTCCAGCCAGTCCAAATGACAATAGTGTGGCATGTCGGTTATGTGGAAACAACTGCTTTCTAAGTGGACTGGAGGCCCGCTCCATGGGACAGAATACATGCCTGGTACTGAAAACCTAATCAAAAGCCTATGGCTGAGGTCATGAGCCCTAGGAGTCTAACACCAGCTCTTGTCTGGCTAAATGCATATGTTATGCTCACCAAACTGCCCTGTAAGCATTATATTAATGCTACTCTCACCTTTGGTAAAGAAGCTTCTGTTTTCACATGGCAGTGACCTTGGGGTGACTCAGAAGGCATCATGGTGCTGAGAAGAAGTGACAGAGGAGTGCTCATCACTGAAACATCTCTATCATACCTTACAAGGCTCAGGGTCTAAGGCGGAAGAGGTGGCAGAAAGAATGTAAGGGCCAAAGGAAGGGTAGGACTCCTAATAACATGCTCCTCCAGACACAAAATGGCCTGGATATCCATGACCTCACAGTGCCTGACACTACCTACACAAGACCATCATAAGAGGAGGAAAAGATGTTGACATCAAAATAAAAGAGAGATTAACTGAGAGAGGGAGGTGATATGATGGAGAGTGGATTTGTGAAGGAGAAAGTGGGGGAGGGGAGGAAATTATCATGGTTTGTTGTCTATAATTATGGAAATTGTCAATAAAAAGTTTAAAAGTTTTCTGGGAAGATTTCCCTTTCCCAAGAAAACCTGAACCACTACCTAAACACCTGACATCAGCACTAAAATGACCAGTTCAGTCCCCATCCACTCCATAAAAGACCCCAATATGGGTCTCTACGGGAGCTTTCCCATTTTTCCTTCCTTATCTTAAGTTTTCTCTTAAATTCTATAAGCTCTATCTATATAAAGTCTATAATGAAATCTTTCAAAACTTTCTCCTTTGTTCTGTGGGGTTCATTCATTAACATCCATAAGACAAGGATCCAGAAAGGCCATGGACTTGGTGGAAGCTTTTCATGACCTTTGAACATCCAGAACCCAGATTCCTGCATTATTCTCCAGCTAAAGGGGCAAGATAAGGCTCTGATGCCCTCAAAGGCACCCCAAAATACCTGTATCAAAACATCAAGACCACGGAGACCACTCTGAGGCAAAGATGGAAGCTTTTATTCGGGGAAAACCTGAGCTGCCAGGACTGACTCTCAAGAGCAGAGCACAGCCAACTTTGAGACTATAGATAGTGTGCTATATAGAGTTCTTCAGTTGGAGGAAGGTGAGGAAGGGAAAAGAACTCCTTTGTTCTTTACATTTCAAGCAGCTAGGGTGAGAGACCAGAACAGTGACCAGGTGTCTGAGAGATAAGGGGGCAGGAAACCTAGACCTGGGGCATTGTTAGGAAGGAAGGGATAATGGCTAGGTAGTTCCTTGAGGAATGTGGATGACCCACTTCCTTATGTCTCTGCTGGCCTCATGCTGATTCCATTTTGTCCTGACCTAACAGTAAACTTCATCTGTGTGGTGAGTGTGATTATGATGATGTCTATGAATCTCCATGCATCATCATGGGCTAAACCCAATACAGTTGTAAGAAATAAACAACCTAAAAATGGACTGAGAAATAGTCTCCTAGGTCTATAGCTGCAGGTGAAGTCTGGGGCAGCATCTATAAAATCCTGTTGAAAACCACTTTAAGAATGGCCATGCTCAGGGAATTTTATAGAACAGTGGACAGAAAGATTTTAAGAGCCACAGGTTGGGACTTCATACCCAGAGACATTGCACCACCCCCAGCCCTACACACAATAATTGACTATTGCTCTCACAGTTCATAACCGACAACCTCATGGGGAATACCAGCAACCCCACTGAGAGGGACCCCCAGAGGAATGGGGGGCAGGGAGGAGGGAAAATATGGTACCAACACATGATATATTCACACTAGGTATGTCCTTAATAATGAAAAAGGAATGGCCATGGTTTCTTTTTCTTATAATTAATAAAAATACAAATACCTTTATTAAACTATTTCTTTTTTCCCCGTATTCTCAAAATGTCCTAGATGGAGAAGGTCTACTTACTTTTTGGGTGCCCAGAAAGCAAAGACAGAGACAGGAAGAGGTCAGAGTCCCAAGAACCCTTTCAGGAGCCCATCACAATGCCCTGACGTTTTTCCACTAAGCTCTAGTTCCTATAGGTTCCAGCACTTCCTCATAGCAGCCCAGGCTGAGGACCCAGCCTTTGACTCAAGGACATCTAGGGATTGTTCAATACCCAAACTAAAAGAGAAACAATCCTATGATATCAGGGTCCTACCATTATGGCCTCATTCAACCTTCACCTCCTCCACCCACACCCTATCTGCAGACAAAGACACGAGAGGGTCAGAGCTTCAGCACAGGTATTTAAGGCAGAACGGACAGACACATTCCCCCTCCCCCACCCCTGTAGCAAAAGTCAGCTGCTGCATTCACAAGTCAGATTTCAAGGGTAATTGATTACATAGAAATGTCCTATCAATCCCAGAAATGGGTGGTTCTTGCATAATTAGCTATCCTGTGGTTTCGAAACTGTCAATTACCATGCACCTGATGATTTTGAAGCCCTGCAGGGGACTGCTTCAAGGCGTTGAGAACTTATTAGCACTCGGGCTGGGGGTGGGGTCTTCTGTTCAGCCACCTCAGCTTGCAGAAAGGGTCTTGGGCTCTGCGCCCTTCCCTCTTGCTTCCTTTTTTCCTTAGCATAGACCCTGAGGTGAAAAGCTTTCTATTTCTACCTTTAATTTATTATTTTGTCCCACAGACATTTACTGATGGGAGGAAAGTCATTTATTTTGGTTTCCAGTCCTGACAGGGCGCTCCACAATGGCAGGGAAAGCTGGGTGTGAGTAAAGGCTGGTCACCTCTTCCTGTGACTGCAAGTGGCCAGTAGCAGCTGAAGAGTGAGCTGCGCTCTGCCAAGACATACCAAAGCCTTCGCCCAGCAACACATCTCCTTCAGCAAGGCTTCACCTCCCAAAATGCCACCAAAATTGAAGACTATGCATTCAATACGCTTGAGTTGATGGGGGATATCTGATTCAAACTGCCACAGTGTCCAATGCTACTGCATAAATTAGATGTACAAATAACATTTCTATCTTCAATAAGTTATCAAATGTCCACTGTGGGTGCCAGGCACTATTCTAGATAGCAATGAGCAAGACAGAAACTTTTCTTAGAATGTATATTCTTAGAAAGAAAGACAAGCAGTAAACAAATCTATTTTAGAAGGAGGAGGAGCTCAAGAGCCCTCACCCGCCCTGAGGAGCCCTTGGTAGTTTATGGCTGCCAGGGCAGTGGAAGTCATTTTTTAAAGTGGCATCCACTGGCAAGCTGCCCAAACTCGAGTAAGTAATGCCTCCACCAAACCTAACTAAAGTCAGTAGACGACACGACATAAAAACACAGTGGTCGGAGGGGGATTCGTTGGGGAGGAAATGGGGCCAGCAGCAGTAGGTAGGGGACAAAAGAGGAAAATGAGTGACCAGTATGTTCAAACTGTGTCATCCATGGACGAAAGTTTCAACAGAAAAATTAGGCAGACTTCATGGCTCATTAGACGTTGACAAGCACTACTGCTTCTCAGTCTCCCATCTAAAATCAAGCACAGACATAGACAGTCACCAAAAATTACTTCAGCAGAGAAGGGAAAAAGGAGGAAGGGGTACGATGCAAGAATAAGAAGGTCTGAGGGGGCTGGAGAGATGGCTTAGCAGTTAAGGTGCGCCTGTGAAGTCTAAAGACCCTAGTTCGATTCTCCAGGTCCAATGTAAGCCAGATGCACATGGTGGCGCATGCGTCTGGAGTTCGTTTGCAGTGGCTGGATGCCTTGGTGCACCCATGCTCACTCTCTCTCTCTCCTTCTCTCTGTCTCTAATAAATAAATAAATAAAAATAAAATCTTTTTTAAAAAAGAAGGTCTGAATCAACTTAGTGAGATGCAAACATGAGTAAAGGTCCAAAGGTGGAAGGTTCATGAAACAGAAACCTAGAAGCAGGCATCTCTGAGCAGAGAGAGCCAGGACTGTCGGGTCGCTGCATCCTGAGTTCCAGAAACAGTGGGAAGCTGTTGGATCAGAGCAAAGTGAGCAAGGGGTTCACCAGTCAAGGGTTGTGGCCACGACGGGTGGTGGTGACTTAGAAGACGTCATTCTGAAAAACTGAATCACAAAGTTCTTAAAAATTTAATCACAAGTTCGGCCATATTTTTAAATGTTGTTTAAAATCCAATAAAGCAAGTTTAATTGCATTTTGCTTCTTTGGTTTTTTTTTTTTTTTTTTTTTTGATAGTCGAGGACAATTTTATTAGAGTTTGAGAAGAAGAAAAAAAAAAAGCAGTTTTGGTAAGCAGTAAATCTCCACAGCTGCTGGGAGACGGGAGATGAATAACAGGAGGAGAGAAAGTCATGCCTTTGGAGTTAGAGTCCAGAAAGCAGCGAGCTCAGTAGAGATCTGCATGCGGCAGCGTGGGCATGGTGGGTGGAATCTTCAGAGAGAGGGAGAGAGAGAGAAAGCCCAGAGCCAGGGCAAACATGCTTAGGGGTTTGGCTGGTATCCAAAGAGACAGAAAAGGAGGAAGGAAAAGTTTTGTTTGTGGAATTATAGCTCAGCAAACCAGGCAGGCTTAGCAATAAGGGTCTGCAAGCAACTACATCAAGGGAGGGGCTTCTAGGGTGTAAATACATTAAGTCATTAAGGGAACAACTATTCATACCATCTCCTTAGCATGTCTTCAGGTGAACCAGCTTTCCTGAGGGGAGGTCTCCCAGCCAGGAGATTGACAGGTCCCATTGAACTAATTGTTAAGAGAAGGGACAATCATATGTCTTTGTAATCTTATCTTTTGTTTAGCTTCTAATAATAATAAAACTTGATCATCTGTCTTTGAGTAAAGGTTTTCATTCATCTGAATCCTAATTGTGAACTCAGTTCTGCTTGGCATTATTTGTTCATTCCCATGCTTTTGCCTAGCATGCTTGTTCTCTCTCTTCTTTTCTGCCTCTCTTTCTTTCTCTTTCCCTTCTGTCTTCCTCCCTGTCTCTCTTACTTTCTCTCTCTCTTCTCATTTTACTTTTCAAATTAAAACAAAAATAGGGCTGCAGAGATGACTTAGTGGTAAAGGCACTTTCCTGCAAAGACAATGGAGCCAGGTTCAATTGCCTAGGACCTATGTAAGCCAGATGCACAAGGTGACACATGCATCAGGAGTTTGTTTACAGCAGTTGGAGAACCTGGTGCACTCATTCCCTCTCTCTTTCTGCCTCTTTTTCTCTCCTCCTCTCCCTCCCTCTCAAATAAATAAAATAAAAAAAAAACAATCATTTAAAACCATCAAAATTCAAAGGGTTTCATTAACTAAAATCTGGCCCATTAGCTAAAAATAAATACATACCACTTAAATACAAAACAAATTGCCCCAAAAAAGTTCTACTGCCTTCCTGTACTTTTATGAATACAGGTTTAGCTTTCTGTCAGTTAAAATGAGTCACCGATGGTCTTCCAGCTTTTATTAAACTTTTCCTAAATGTCATTCAAACCTCTAAAACATGCCTGCCTCGCTGCGCTTTGTTCCCTGTGTAATAATTTGTCACGACATAAGCTGGTGAGTCCTAGCATCAACACCCTTCCCACAAGCAACAAAGGGATTTGGTACAATTTCGCTTTCCAGAGAAGAGACCTTGTGCTCAGAAACCTGACAAAACACTAAATATGTCCTCCATCACTTTGGATACCGGAGCAATGAATGTAGACCACAAGAGAACTTAGCCCCGTACATTTGCCATAAAAGAGGAGTGCCCATAAAGGAAGTCTACATAGCTAAATTTCATGGGGAACAAGAATACATCCTTTTTTATGAGAATTTCTTATGCCTTGGAGTCCGATTGTAAGGCACTGCATTTCAAGTCTTTCAATTCTTATTACTGGGGAAAAAAAAAAAAAAAAACTTAAGATAAATTACTCTCTGGACTAACGAAATTCAAATGGCTAGGAGACTGAGCTCCAATATCTCTGCTCCAGAATTTCAAATATTTGCAATGCAAATCACTATTCAAGACTCCTTTGGCTGCACTAACATTTATGTGCGTTGTGCCAAATAAAATAGCTATTTATCTGTTTAAAGGACAGCATTTTGTGTTCTGTGTGTTCACACCTGGGCTTGCTTCCCTTGAGATGTTTCAGCCTTGCCAGTATAACAAGACAATAACAGCAGAATAATAGAGATTTATAGTGATTGTCCAAAAATCAACAGGGGATGCCTCACACTGTGAGCGTGACCAGAACAAGTGTCAGTTTTTTCAAGCAGAAAACAAAAGCTGAGCCTTTTGATGCAACCAAATGTTAGAGCCACAAAGCCATGCTGAATTTGCAGGCTGATCGTGGCCTGTCCTTATTCCCAAGATGGAGAAATGAGGAAGAAAAATCTTAAAATATTAAACTGCAAAGCTAACAATGCAAATTACCTGTGAAACTTTCACTTTTAAAAGAAAGTATCATAGGCTTTCATTTTTTTTTTAAGATTTTTATTGATTTCTTAGAGACAGAGAGAGGGAGAGATAGTGAGTGAGAATGGGCACATCAGGGCCTCCAGCCACTGCAAACTCCAGATGCATGTGCCACCATGTGCATCTGGCTTATGTGGATCCTGGAGAATCAAACCTGGGTCCTTAGGCTTCACAGGCATGAGCCTTAACCACTAAGCCATCTCTCCAGCCCTCTTTTTTTTTTTTTTTTTTTTTTTTTTTTCTTTTTTTAATTGTTGAACATGTAAAGTTCCATCTCAGGTCACAGATGTGATTTATTTTTTTTTTTTAACCTCCATAGTAATAAGAAAAGTTGACTATTTCCATACTTGGAAGTCTCAAGTTGAGCTTCTTCTGATTATCAGGTGAGCCAGCCATCTTGAAACAAGGCTGCAGGGCAAGCTTGGGCTGCGCAAACAGCTCCCTTTGCTCCTCGGAGCCCCTGCCCCAGGCCACGTTCTCCTAGCTGCCACGTGGAGAATGGCCGCCGCCCCCTAGGGGCCGCCTTCAGAACTGCTCCACTGTCTCTCCTATCAGCCTTTTGAACTAGGACTTCCCTCCTAAGCAAAGCTCTGAGGTAGATATTGGGATACAAAAGGAATTTGTAATGAAAATTACCTGAGGCTTAGAGATTTCAGAATCACTTTTCTCCACAGAAATTAATAAATGCCTTTGAAGGGGAGCTATTAAAAAGATAAATCCAGACGCACACTCATAAAAAGTAACATGCACAATGTTTGCATTTAGAAGAGAACAGTCTCGTGGCCATCTCAGCTCCACTTGAGGAAGAACATTTCACCTTCTTGGGTCTCTGTTTCCTCAATCCTACTGTGTCTGATAAGGCACATTACTCTTGGCTTCTAGATTAATATCAAACTAAGGAGAAAAGACTTCCTTTCTTAATCTTCTTAACTCTAGAGAAAGCACGTGTAGAGGAGAACAGGTTATTTCTGCTTTCTAGTTGTTTGGTGGCCTGTAAAAAAGTGAAGGTTATATTTATTTGTCTTCTAATAGAATAAGTAATTTCTCCTTTCTTGAATAATTTTGAATCTTCATGCAGCACAAGAAAGTATACAATAAAACAATGGAGGACTTCAAAGAGTGTTCCTAGCCTGGTGTCCTCTGCAGAGTTACCGATGGTCCAAACACCACTCTCTAGAAACCACAATGGTGGCAATTGTTTACTAACTTTCTACTAAAATTTCCACTAAGCATCTCACATGCATTACCTTGTTTAATTTCAGATACCATTTCGTGAACCAGGAGTCATTTATTCCTCAGCCTCCCTCGGTGGTCCTTCTCAGACATCTTTCTCAGAACCGAATGCTGGAACTTCCATCACTGTGTCTCCAAAATGGAAAGAGATAAAACTAGAAGGGAAAAAAAAAAAAAACTGATACTGCATAGCAAAACTAACCATGAGGTCTTAGTAAGTGGTTATAGATTCCAAGAGCTTACATTAGTCTATTTTATTCTTATTATATTTCTTAATGTCTCCAGTTACTTCTCTTTTAGTCAGCATGTACATCTTCCTTCTTGTTTTGTGGACACACAAAACACAATGCTGAGGCTAGGGAGATGGCTCAGTGGTTAAAGGCACTTGCTTGTAAAGCCTGCTAGCCTGGGTTCAACTCCCCAGTAAAGCCAGAGGCACAAAGTGGCAGGTGTCTGAACTTCGTTTGCAGTGGTAAGAGGTCCTGTATGCCTACATTCTTAGCTTAAGCTAAGGTGGAATATTTTCTGTTTCCACATTTGAGAATTATGAGGACTAGGATAGCCATCTTCAATCAGCTGGAGAACTATCACATAGAATTATCCTACTCAATCTAAATATGTAAGGAGAGAAGGTGAACACAACGCAACTCCAGAGACTCTCACCGCCATGGTAGATAAGACAATGTACAGCAGACAGAGGCATGGAAAGTATAGTGGGCGGGTAAGAAAAGAGCCTGTCTTGCTGCACACAGATAGGCTTCGAATGGAAATACCCTAAGGGAGTGATCATGTGACTAAAGCCCTTATGAAGAATTGTTCTGGCATTGTCTTCCCAGCTTCCTTTTCTACAGAGATTTTTGTTGTTGTTGTTTGAGGTCGGGTCTCACTCTAGCCCAGGCTGACCTAGAATTCACTATGTAGTCTCAGGGTGGCCTCAAACTCATGGCAACCCTTCCTACCTCTGCCTCCCCAGTGCTGGAATTACAGGCGTGCGCCACCACGCCCGGCTCTACAGAGATTTTTGAGGTGGATCATGGTCTGTACTAATGGTTCATGAACAATTCACACCAGGAAAAGTATCATTATAGGACCTAAGAAAGCTAATTATAAGATTTGATCAGCCTGACACAGGATGCAAATGAAAGAATTCTTCCTATGTCAACATTTTCAGTGTACATAGCACAATAACATAGAACAAAATTCTAATCTAGAGCATTCCTTTGCAAAATGTGTCCCTTGAATCTGCTAATTAAGATGTTTTTCTTCCATGCCACCTGCTTCAAATTATTTTTAATTACTTTTTTCTGGAAAGTGTAGAATGTGCCTGGCCACTGGTAGCTGCTCTCAGTAATAATGGCAGAAATTACATACTCTGCTGTGATGCAATTTTCTGATTTTTTTTTTTTTTTTTTTTGTCTCTGTGAGCTATGTATGACTATATAAGGAAACAGAAAGAAGTCTGTTTAAGGAGACAATGGAATGTGGTGTAACTGGTCCTTTTCACAGCTCAGACACCAAGAAGACCTTCAAAAGCCATCATACTTTTTGAAATTCAATTAATTTATTTATTTTTATTTTAAAAGAAAGAGAGGGAAGATAGGCAGATAAAGAAAAAATAGGCATGCCAGGCCCTCCAGCCATTGCAAACAAACTCCAGATGCATGTGCCATCTTGTACACCTGGCTTATATGGGTGCTAGGGAACCTTCATAGGCAAGTGTCTTAACTGCTAAGCCATCACACAAGCTGCAAAAGCCATTATCCTTTGTTATTGTTGTTGTTGTTGTTTTGTTTTTCGAGGTAAGCTCTCACTCTGGCCCAGGCTGACCTGGAATTCACTATGGCCTCGAACTCATGGTGATCCTCCTACCTCTGCCTCCTGAGTGCTGGGGTTAAAGGTGTGTGCCACCACTCCTGAAAAGCCATCATTCTCGAAGTGTGAAACATAGAAAGTGAACATTGAACCTGGACCTTGAAATAGACTGTGTCTAGGAAGAACAAGGTGCTGGCCTGCTAAGAACTTGAAAAAGTTTCTAGTTCTCGAGCGAGTACTTAATAGGTCATGTTTGTTACTCATTCACTTGTGCAGGGGAAAATGTATGTGGTAAGATGCTAAATTTAAAACTGTGAGGAAAAGGTGGAAGGTGTAGATGGTCTCTGTATCATGTCAATAAAATGACCCCAATTTGGCCAACTTTGGATATAATTTGGTACAAAATCCCCCTCATAGCAAATCTAAGATCTTTTCTGTCTTCTCCATTTTTTCAGGAAGTATTTTATGAGTGTAGTAATTTGAAGAGACATACAACATGCCCCTGTCTACAGCCTCTCCTGGATAGCAGACTAGGCCTTCATCAGGTTTTACCTTCAACATACCTGTCTGTCTTTTCTCATGAGGGCATAACTTCCTTCAAGCAAATATTCAAGCCCTTTCATCTTGGATTAACCCAAACAAGGCATCCAAAATTCTCACTTAAAACTAACAAAAATTTTATATATACATATATATATTATATATGTTATATACTATTATATATAATATATCATATTATATATATTAATATATAATACATAAAATCTTTGTTAGTTATATATTGTTATATATTTGTGTGTATACATATATGTATGTATGTGTATATACATATATATATATACATATATATATATATATGCATAGAAACTCCTAGGTGACAAAGATAATCTTACTTATCTTTTTACAAATTATATCCATATACAACACCTTCAAACTATTGCATTTTCTTTAGTGTTTGCACTGCTAATATTAAGAAAAATCTCTGCATATAACAAATACACTTGTTGGACACTTTTTCCTTGGCCTAAATAAATGATTTTAAACCTCTTACAAAAGAAAAATATTTTGCAGAGTGGGGAAGTTAGCTCCTTATTGCTGGGACAGAGGACCAGACCAGAAACAACTATGGCAGAAGAGGGTTTTTCAGACATACAGTTTCAAGGGAAAGCTTCACCGTGGCAGGGAAAAGCACCTGGCTCACAAAGTCACCATCTCTGGCAGAGAGGGAACAGCTACCACAGACTGGCTCTGAACACACAGTAGGGCTAGACCCAAGGTCTGTCCCCAGTTACACACCTCTTCCAGCAGGACGATGCCTGCTGGGGCCTAAACAAGGAGCTTAAACGCAAGTGCTTCAAACTGTGGGCACATCTACACGCAAACCACCACATAGACAGAAGTCTTCAGAAGACTCAGAAGGGGGGAAGTCGTTGCATTGAAAAGAGTTGTTTTCTCATGATCCTCAGCACGCGCACTCTAGCGAGGAGCACCTGCACCTGCCCGGAGCAGCCTCTGATCATGCTGCTGTCATGTTGCAACCAACGCTCCAAAGCTCAGGCGTGGCTGTCACCTAATGTTGGACTAATGGCAAATATTTGTAGGACTCTACCTCTCCAAAAACATGCACAAGCTTTAACAGACACCAGGAATGCTCAGCCCGGGAGCGATGTCCACTTTCCACTCTTGCTAGAATGATTGGACAAGAGGAAAAGAAATAGCTGAGGAGCCTTTGAAGCTCCTTATTTCTCTCTGTCATATCATTAAAGGTTCAATGAATCTCCAATTAAGTCTCCCTGGCTGCTGTCACCAATTTGATTGATAGCTGTCCTTGGCTCACCCTGCGCGGACAGGCCAGCCCACCAGCCCCCCTCCCCCCCCCCCACCGCCACCATCAATTATCACCATCTTGTCATCCGTGCCCTTGCTTGTCAATGCATTTGCCACAAATCCAGTGAAGGCCACTAATCAGGGAGGGAAAAGAAAAGTCATTCCTCTTTTAATGGTGAAATAGAAAAAAAAAAAATCTTCACAAATAATATGCTGCTTAACCTTAGAGAAGGGTTTGTTTTAGGCTTTAGGCTTTTCATTTCTTTTCTCTTATCAGTCACCAAACTGACATAGAATTGGGAATATCACAAGAGCCCCTGACATACAGACAGCTATTGAAAGTAAGAACAAAATTGGGGGGGGGGGTCTTTACACACACATGTATGTGTGTATATATATATGTGTGTGTGTGTCATACATATGTCATACATTTCTCTAAGTCATACATATGCACGTGTGTATGACTTAGAAAAATATAAACCTTTGGTTCTTTGAGTGTTTGCAAAGGAGAGATGGGAAGTAGTCAATCTGTTCAGAAAGCTATAGTCAGAAGCACTGAGCAGAAAGATTGATTGTTGTGGGGAACCTGGTAAACCTCACCTCCCTCCTGCCTCATCGGTTTAATGTTGAGGTGTGAACTGATTGCAGTCTTCATAACTGATCTCTTGTCTAGAACCTGCAATCTTATATTGACAGAAAGCTATGATTTCTCCTGGAGTACTGATACCCATTCCTACCTTGACCATGAGTCACTCCACATAAGCTCCGGAGGCTCAGGCAAACCCCAACAGGATCTGTGAGGACCAGCAGTCAGAAGGCTGAGGCAGGAGGATTGCTGTGAGTTCGAGGCCAGCCTGAGACCACTTTGTGAATTCCAGATCATCCTGGGCTAGAGCAAGATCCTACGTTGAAACAACCCACAGAATAGGAGATGGTGGCAGGCAAGGTGATCAAGCAAAAGTTATCAAAGCAAAACTCCAGAGGCTACAAAGAATTCAACATGAAATAAGACTGCCTACAGGCCTACCATGGCTCAGGAAACATTGCAGAAGAGGGGGCAGAAAGATTGTAAGAGCCAAGGGCATTACCATGGGAAGTTGTGTATTTAAAAAAAAATTGAAAAGAAAAAAAAAAGATTGTAGGAGCCACGGAGTGGGTGTAAATCCCCTGAGGAATGGTCCTCCACGATCCCACTGGGACTGACTGAGGCCTTCGTGACCCCACAGTAAATCCCAAAACCCCACAGAGGAAGAGGCTCCCAGGGAAAAAGAACAGGGGACAGGGGAATAAAGAAGTATAATCTGTTATAAATAAATAAATGTTTGTCACATTAATAACATCTAGTACCATGACCTACCATTAATAAAGAAAATTTGCCGGGCGTGGTGGCGCACGCCTTTAATCCCAGCACTTGGGAGGCAGAGGTAGGAGGATCACTGAGAGTTCAAGGCCACCCTGAGACTACGTAGTTAATTCCAGGTCAGCCTGTACCAGAGTGAGACCCAACCTCAAAAAACAAAAAAATAAATAAAGAAAGAAAATTTTACTACTAAAAAAAAATCTCCTGTAAGTGAAATCAAGTTGTACATAACCTGAAATATTTTTACTGAATTCCACACAGTATCCAATATTCCATTGATACTCATAAAAAGTCATGAAATTCGGTCAAGAACAGATGACCCTGAAGCTACTTGGGCTTAGTGATTGCAGGTCTGACTTATAAAGCTCATATTATACACCTCAT
Organism: Jaculus jaculus; assembly: GCF_020740685.1. NCBI lineage: Eukaryota > Metazoa > Chordata > Mammalia > Rodentia > Dipodidae > Jaculus > Jaculus jaculus. Next base: position 6,051,342 of record NC_059112.1, on the reverse strand, counting down.
ATAGGTTTCTCTGGCTCAACAGAGAGTAAACGAATCAGTTTCAATCAAAATCTAATCCAGGTAATTTAGCTGCACAGTCACCAATAATAGAATTGCTCAGTTCATGCAACCTGAAATGACTAGAAACAGAACAAAATTTCCATATTATAAACACATTTTGTTCTTCAGATTTCCAAAGCAACGAGTTACCACTTCATACTTAAGTAAACTCTAAAGTGTCTCTTACTTTTCTTAGAAGTCTCCTTCAAATTTGATTGTTTCTTCAATCTGCATATTAATACTTGTCTTTGGTGATAGCTATCCTGCATCACATTACTCATTCTCATTTTATATCACATGTGAAAACTATCCTGATTTTCCATCTTTTTCTAAAAGTCTTTTCCTTAGGCCATCAGACAAAGGAAAGCAAATTATATAACTATTCTAGCTATCATTTATTTATATTGTTGTCTTCTATTTCCTCCCAAGTAGAGTATTCCCTTTTAAGAATATTTGACCAAAGGCTCCAGAAGTAAATGAATTTTACAAGGAAGAGAGAAAAACCGATCAGAAAGTCACTGAAACGTACAAGACTCCCAAAGTCCCCATTCAAGCTGATATAAACAGTAACAATGACCCAAAGAGGACAGCCTGGGCTAGCTAGAGCGCCGTTCACGTCACGCAGTAGGCCCCGGGGACAAAGTTTTCACACTTTATCACCCTTGCTAGGGGAGCTTGCCGTGCAGTTGCCCTTGAAGCACCCACGTTTCTGCAAGTAGCCCCTGGCCTATCGTATTAGGTATCTTATCACTGCTGGGATAAAATACCTGGTAAAGTCAACTCAAGAGGGAGAGGGGCGATTTCCCCTTACAGTTGCAGGCTATAGTTCATCACTATGGGGAAGGCGTGGCGTGGCTCTTTCCTTAGCTGCTCACATTCACTGACCACAGTGAGGAAGCAGGGCAATGAAAGCTGATACTTGGCTGGCTGGGTCTCTCCTATCCCCAGATTTCCTGCCCATACAACGGTGCCACTCACAGTTAGGGTGGGTTTTCCTACCTCAGTCAACCTAATCAAGATGGTCCTCCAAGGGCATGCCAGTGGCTAACTTAATCAGCATAATCCCTCACAGGTGAGTCTCCATAGTGTTGAGCTGACAGTCAACATAAACCACTAAAAGTCTCCCCCTCGTGGAGTTGGCATCCAAACGCGTCGTTGTGACCCCTTGTCATAATGGGTTCGTGGCCATCTCGTGCAAAATGCAACTTCATCCAACTTCACAGGCTCACACAGTCTTGAACAATCTCAAAACTGCTCAAAAGTGCAAAGTCACATCTGAAACGCAAGGCAGTCTCTTAACATTGAGCCTTATAAAGTCAAAGCACAAATGACATGCTTCCAGCATCAGAAAAAAGTAAACATTCCCAGTCCAAAAGGGAAGAAATAAGGTACAGCAAGGAAAACAAATCAGAACAAAGCAAGACCCAGACCCAAAGAGACGCACCCTAAATCTCACTGCTCCTTGTCTGACATCTGAGACTGTGATGCCATCACCTGGACTCCAAGGACGCGGCAACTTCACCCTCCCACCGTGCTGCCCGGAGCGGCTCTCGAGGGTCACATCCACCCAGTCTGCAGCTCCTCTTGGCAGGCTGATGGTCTGTGGTCCTGGCCTCTCTAATATCGTAACAGCTACAACCACATCTCAGGGTCACACTCACACTTCACACCGTGGCCACACAGGAAGCTGGCATGCCCCACGTTGCTCAGGCTCAGTGGCTCTCTGGAACCATGGGGAACTCGGCATGACATGCTCAATTTTGTATCATTCGTTCACGCAAAGCCTGTACCATGTGAGTGGTGATGCTGCTAAGTCCCGCTGGCAGGTCAGGAGCGAAGATGAAGCCCAGTGCTCACAACCACAGCAGCTGTCACAGCATCTGTATGCTGACTTCCGGGAGAAAAGACCTCTTCCAGCATTCTTTTTTTTTTTTAATTTTTTTGTTAATTAGTTTTGTATCCAGCAAATACAGTCAGTTTGGTACCATTACTACGCTCATCCATGACCTACACCCTCCCCTTGGCACCTCCTTGTTGAGGTATATGGGTCATGCATTGTGAAGTTAGCCCTCAGTTATGGGTAGGATAAACGTCTCTGCACTTTCTTCATGCTATTTTCTTTCAAAAGAATTCACATTCTTCCTGTCGTGAACCTTCAGTGGCTCAGGTCTTGCCCTCAGGATATGTTTCCTATGGTCTCAGTGCATAACAACTGCATTATCTGTTTAACACGTCCCTAGGGAATACAGTCTCCAGGGCTTTAAAATTTTCTTACAGATGTTTCTGAGCCAAACTTTGTATTTTTCATGCCTTTGCCCTCTACCCTTTGCTCTCCTTCATAGTAGATCTGAGTCAGGGCAGCAAAGAGAAGCCTAACCTTAGACTCATTATCATTTTGCCTTGAACTTTCCCCTGCCAAACACATCAGTCAGTTCTCAGTCCAGCCGTTCTCAGGTTCTCAGGACAGGGGTGAATGCAGCCAGACTGTTTTCCAGAATACCACATGAACCACCCCTAGCCCAGTGCCCAGTACTGCCCTTGATCTTCGCTAAAACTTCATGAGCTAATCCTGCAAGGTCTACATTTCTTAGCCTTCTCGTCTTTCAAAGACCTGCAGGAATGGTCCATAAGTTCTGCTTACAGCAATTCCAAATCCTTCCACGTGCCTCCAACAAACCAGTTCCAAAAAGTAAGAGCCAAGTGGTCAGGTTTCTCACAGCAGTAGGCCCCACTTCCTCGATACCAATTTTCTAGATCAGTTAATTTCCTATTGCTGGAGCAAACTACCCACCAGAAGCAAATTATTGGAGGGAAAATGATTTAATGCAATTTAAGAGTTGCAGAGGGAAAAGTACCACAGGAGCTACACTGCCGTACCCACAGGAAGAAAGTAGAGAGAAGAAACAGCCAACAGGGCTGGACGACGAAACTCAACACCCATGTCCAGTGACGCTTCCTCCAGCAAGGCTCTAAAAGTCCCACAACCTTCCCCACCAGGGGATGCTTAAGTATTCAAACACAATAGTCTATGGAGGACATTTTACATTCAAGCCACTACACCTATACCCCCAAAGTGAAACCCAATAAATTTACTGGGTAAATAAACTAGACTTGGGTGGAGTTTTTCCTTTGTTCTGTTGTTGGTACCCTATCTGAAGTGAATAGGTTATTTGTTCATGTCTCCCCAGGAAAAGCCACACAGCAAGTGTGAAGATAGTGATTCCCCATACAGTTACTATCTACCCTTATCAAATTTGTAATCACAAAGATATTCTTATAATCTCTATTCCTATATGTTTAATAGATATTATCTTCTGAAATTCCACAAAAGATAAAGCTCATTTTAAAAGTTACAAGTAAACATTCAAATGACTAAGGATTCTATGAAACCATTGTCAATTCTCCTCAGATAATTTCCTAATAAATACACAGTTGCTGCAGCCTTTATGACTCAACTACCTTAACATTCAAAGACCAATTCATTACCTACCCTTTAGTTACTACAAAGACCTCCCACATTTGGCAACTGTCCTTTAAAAATTATTTCTTAGCCACAAATAGAAATCCTCAAGTCATGGGCTGGAGAGGTATCTTAGTACTTAGGAAATGGTTTCTTAGAGCCATGCATATAAGTCACATGGACATCCTATTGAACTGCAGATTCTAATCAGCAAATTCAGTGAAGGAGTAGAAATTTCACATTTCTAACAACATTCCATGTTCTAATGATGCTGATGGTGGTGGACTATAGGCTACATTTGAGATGGAAATGATTGGAACATGAACACTATAAATTTGCATGGTTTCTCAAGAAGATTAGCACCCATGATATTGGTTTACTGCACTTCTAGACTCCCTAATTTAAACACTGAACACTAGTATCTCATATTTCTCTTATAATTCTAAATGAAAGAAGCAAACATATATATTTTTTAAATATTTTATTTTATTTATTTGACAGAGAAAGAGGGAGGGAGAGAGAATGGGCATGTCAGGGCCTCCAGCCACACATCTAGGGTTCGTTTGCAGTGACTACCTTCAAAGCCAAAGGACTCAGGTTCTATTCCCCAGGACCCATGTTAGCCAGATGCGCCTTAACCACTAATCCATCCCTCCAGCCCACAAACATATATTTTAATGGAGCATGAAACCAAATTATAAACATTCTTAAATATTTACTGATGATTATTACATAGTAGCCAATATTATAATTACACTTATTAAATCATGAAATGAGGTCAAGGACAGGTGCTCATGAAATTATGGGAGTTTAGCAAGCATAAGCTACTGAAATACACTGAAAACCCTCATGTGCAAATAGAACAGTAGTTTCTAAATCTAAACTAAGCCCCAGGAAGCATTGCAAGTAACTTAGAGTGACGAAACCTTTATCTCTTGACAAATTAAATTTTCTTTTTCTCTATTCTCTGTAATTCCTTCTCTCAAATACCAATGTGTACAACGATCTCCTAAAGAGTTAGTTACAGGTGCCAATCACCAAGTCTCAACACCCTAGTGTGAACTCCAGTGGGAGGGGCAACATCTGAGAACCTGAACATTAACAAACGCCTCGGGTAACGCCTGAGCAGGTGGAGAGCAGGCCGCGCTGAGACACTCAACTGCACGAGCTTGAAGACATCTTCAGCCCATTGGGAAGGTAGTTTATTTTTCATTTGGTTGTGACCTTTAAATATTGTAATTCACACATAAGAATTTTCAGTACTTATGAGGTACAGTGAAAATTTTAGTACAAGTTTTAGTATATGTATAACACATGTATCATGATCATACCTGAGTACATGGCATATCTGTCACTCCAACCTGTATCATTTATGTATGTGGGTGCATGTGTGTGTGTGTTAGAAACATTCAAAGCCCTCACCATTAGCTATTTTGAAAGCTTTTTAAAATTATTGTCAGGTATAGTTATGTTACTGTGCTAAAAACACATTGAACATTATCTTTCCTACAGAACTGCACCTCTATACCCACTGGTCAGATTCTTCTCATCCCGCCTTTTACTAAAATGCATTTCAACTTTCATTTAAACAGATTAAATCATGTCGCTGACACTTTCTTTTTTAATATTTTGAGTTGACATATTTTCTGTCCTCAGGAAATACTCTTTGTTAGCCTGAGTTTAAAAATACCACTAATAGACATTTAATTGTTACGGATTTGAAATGTAATGCTCTTTCTTAAAGGCATCAGGGGTGTTTGAAAGTAGAATAAACACTTTATTTGGCTTAGCAATGAAATCTTAAAATTGTTAGTTATTAAACCTCAAACTTGATTAAGTTATTACAGAAGAAATGCATGCATCAATAAGCTGAAAGCACCAGAGAGAGCCAATGGCTGTTTACTGTGTATGATAATTTAAAAAATAAACAAGTAAATGGAACACACTTAGGAACTGGAACCCTGAAGAAAATTACAGACATAAGACTAGGGAATGTTTAAAATAATTTTTTTTATTAATTAGTTTTGTACTCACTGAATACAGACAAGTTGGTACCATTGTTAGGCGCATCCATGTCCTGTCCCCCCCAACCCCTCCTTTTTGAGGTATATGGGTCATGCATTGTGGAGTTAGCCCACAGTTATGGGTAGGAGACATGTCTCTGTGTATCATGACCCAACGTGTGACTCTGACATTCTTTCCGCCTCCTCTTCCACAAAATTTCCCTGAGCCATGTCGGGTTCATTTTTGGTCTGTTGGGGGCCTCTGGGGCTCTGGATATCTTATTTGGTAGGAGTTGATAGTTTTCTATGTGGATCTTCTTCACCCTTGTGCTGGTACCAGGTTCACCAAGAAAACAGCACCTTGCTTGTTTGGCCAATTATTCTTAGTTTCAGCTGGGGCCCTTTTGAGGAATGATGGAGTGATTCTCTCCTTAGGATCTATGTCTATCTGAAAAAGAGAAGCAGATTCTCCAATGCAAAGTAATCACCAGACAAATAGGATAACCCTTTTTTATAGAGAATTTAATAGGTATAGGCCATCTTGTAGCCCATGATTGTTGGTAGCTTGAAAATGGAGAGTGGGCTCACGTTTGGATATGGTTCTGACTTGATCCCAAGCTCTAGCTATGGGTCCCGTACCACTGAGGGGATCAGTTAGCCAAATCAAGAGCAGTTGGTTTCCCACCATGGCTGTGCACCACTATTGCACTTGTGTGAGCATCACAACAGGTTATTTGCTGCGAAGTAGGTTAGACCATGAGTTGCTTGGACAGATATTGGTCATGTTCCCCCAGTCGCCCATGTAGCACCTTCTGGCACTAGATGTGCTGGCTGTCTGGGGACTGTCTTCCAGCTTCCAGCCATGTCATTCCATTTTACATGTCAACCACATATGGTGTCTTCAGCAGAAAGGTCTTACCCCTAACCTTTGGTGGGTCATCAAGTACTCTGACAGAAATCTGTCTTTTTTTTAGGAAACCTTGTAGGTCTCTGATCAAAAGCTCACTATGGATGATAGCCACATGCTGGTACTGGGAGTCACAGGCCAGTGCCCACTAAGAAAAGGAAGAGATAGATAACTAATATAACAGAGTCAGAGAGAAGGGCTGGGGGGAGCCATAGAAGATTAAGGTCAGTCTTCATCATACCCTCTCCAGTGTCTTGTGGCTCAGGCATTCCCTCATGGGCATAGTGAAGGTTCAACCATTTTGTCTGCCTTTCAGGATGTAGAATTTTATGGCACCATTGCCGTTTGGGTCCAGATTTGTGTCTCCCACCCGCTCCCTGGCCCTCCTCTCCCCACCCACCCTATTGTCCAGTCCTCGAGATGCTTGCTGGGTATGTTGGCATCTTGGGTAGATTCAGGTTAGGAGCTATAGATGAGTGAGACTATGCAGTGATTGTCTTTCTGTGATTGGGTGAGTTCACTGGCTTTATCATTCATTTTGATTCATTAGAAGACTCTTCCTACTTCCTATAGTTCTGATTATATTTAAGGCACTTGAACCACTAGGTTCAATGACTCACTGATATTTCAATTCTTTTAAAAAATATATTGTATTTATTTATTTATTTGGGAGACAAAGGAAGAAAGAAAGAGAGAGAGAGAGAGAGAGAGAGAGAGAGAATATGGGCACAGTAGTGCCTGCAGCCACTGCAAATGAACTCCAGACACGTGCGCCATCTTGTGCATCTGGCTTACATGTGCACTGGAGAATCAAACCTGGGTCCTTAGGCTTTGCAGGCAAGCTCCTTAACCACTAATCAATTTCTTCTGCCTCTGGAGTTTCAATTCTTTTTTTGTTTGTTTGTTTGTTTGTTTTTCAAGGCAGGGTCTTCCTGTAGCCCAGGCTGACCTGGAATTCACTATGTAATCTCGGGGTGGCTTCAAACTCATGTTGATCCTCCTACCTCTGCCTCCCAAGTGCTGGGATTAAAGGCGTGCACCACCATGCCCAGCTGATGTTTCAATTCTTCTAATGAATCAAAATGACTGATAAAGTCACTTTGGTATATGTTACATTTTGAATTTGAAAAAGAGGATTTTGTGTTCATGCTTACCCTTGAGGCACAAAGATAACTATGTTTTCTCTTACAGGTTAGTTTTCTATTGGAAATGTGCTTGTGATTAATAAATTGGAGATTTTATGTACTATTTGAGCAATGACAGACTGAAAGAAAAAGATGCTCAATTGATAAAGTGATATGCAGATATGTACATATATACACACATATCTATATATGTACATATATACATATATATGTGTATCTTATATGTGTACATATATACATATATACACACATATCTATATATGTATACATATTCATATATATACACATATATCTATTATGTACATATATACATGTGTATCTATATATGTACATATATACATATATATACATGTATATCTATATATGTACATATATATATTACCAACCCCAACATATTAAATCACTTACACACTCTGAAAAACTGTTTGTGAGAATTAAGTGGCTTAATTTTTAAATATCTGGGAGCAGTACCTGGGTTACTATTATGCATTGTTGTTCCAATTCCACGCCGTGGTAAATGTTTGATTGTGGACAAATTCCTTCACCTCCTTACTTCTCATTCACTTCCTCTATGAAACCACAATATTCAGTTAATAAGGTTGTGACAAGGTTTAGTGTTTTAATGTCAAATCCTTAGCCTCTTGTATGTCTGGAAGTACTAAAAAAATATAGGTGCTATTATTACTGTTGGAATTGTGTTTGTGATGGAAGTGTTGCAATATGTCATATAGCTAAGAAAGGTAAGATCAAAGATAATTTGTCCAATTCAGACAGATATTAACTGAAAGTCTTTGGAGTGAAATATTGGTGTGTTAGAGGTCAAGATTCATTCTCATTCCATTATTACCAGGCTGGGTTTCATCAATCTTGATCATGTTTTGAAGAAATAAATTCAACAACCACGACACTTCTTAAAGTACAGAAAGCAACCAGTAAATATTTATGGATGAGTTGTAGAGCCATAGTTACAAGTCAGTAAAGTACAAACCATGGCCACCAAAATTCCAAGAAATTCCTTCTATGAGATAAAAATTTACCCTTCACAATTAATGATTCCTTCCTGTATATGTGAAACTGTAAGTACCCTCTAAGAGATTTCTGGGGCTGAGGAGGTGGCTTGTGGTTAGAAATCCTTGCTTCACAAGCCTGATGGATGGAGGTCAGATCCTACATAAAACAGTGAGAGTCAGCATCAGCAGAATCCCAAAGTTTGGAGGCCAGTAGGTCTGGAATTCACAGTAGCTAATAACAAAAGAGGCCTTGTCTCAAGCAAGGCAGAAGGCAAGGACCAGCATCCCAAGGCTGTGTGATATGCACATGCCTCTACAGAGAGAGAGAGAAAGTTACTGAGCTAGGGAGTTGGCTCAGTGGCTAAGGTTGCTTGCTACTAAAGTCTACCCTGTGCAGGTTCGATCCATTCCCCAGTACCCACACGTAAGTCTAGATGCACAAGGTGCATGTGTCTAGAGTTCATTTGCAGCAGCATGGCAATGTTTTCTCTCTACTTCTCTCCCCGCTCTCTCTCTTGCAAATAAATAAATGTATTTTTAAAATAGTTATGTTTAGTAAAAAAAATGAACTTATTATTTGTCTCTGGTTCCCTTTCATCACTATCATCACAATCACCATCATTTTATGAAACGAGATTTTTTTAAATTTTTATTAGCATTTTCCATGATTATAAAAAAAATCCCGTGTTAATTCCCTCTCTCCCCCCCCCACTTTCTCCTTTGAAATTCCATTCTCCATCATATTACCTCCCCATAATAATCATTGTACTTACATATATACAATATCAACCTATTAAGTACCCTCCTCCCTTCCTTTCCCTTCCCTTTATGTCTCCTTTTTAATTTACTGGCCTCTGCTACTAAGTATTTTCATTCTCACGCATAAGCCCAGTCATCTGTAGCTAGGATCCACATATGAGAGAGAACATGTGGCGTTTGGCTTTCTGGGCCTGGGTTACCTCGCTTAGTATAATCCTTTCAAGGTCCATCCATTTTTCTGCAAATTTCATAACTTCATTTTTCTTCACCGCTGAGTAGAACTCCATTGTATAAATGTGCCACATCTTCATTATCCACTCATCAGTTGAGGGACATCTAGTCTGGTTCCATTTCCCAGCTATTATAAATTGAGCAGCAATAAACATGGTTGAGCACGTACTTCTAAGGAAATGAGATGAGTCCTTAGGATATATGCCCAGGAGTGCTATAGCTGGATCATATGGTAGACCAATCTTTAGCTGTGAAACGAGATTTTTGAATAGCCCTTACAACCAAATAATGAGTACCTAATTAAAAAAATAGATTGGCCCTTATATTTTATGATCTATATGACTTTACATAGCCTAGGACCTGTGAATGACCAAGTAAAATGTGGAGTTCCTTGTAAATTCCTGAGTTACCACTGCTCTTTAACACTTCCATGGTCAAAAAAATATTAATGTCCTCATTCTCTTTTCTCCCTTTAGGAGAATTTCACCACACCTGCCATTCCTAGGTGATCTGTCTTACTCACCTGCAGGGAGAATCCTCCCCTTCTCCACTCATGAAGGGCTTGGCCACACATGTAGTTAACCAATGAACATGAAGTCAGCAGACAGTGGTCCAGCCATTCCTACCTCTTCCTGTGTCATGAGAATGGCATGTAAACTCGGACTTGCTCTCCCAGCCTTTGTCCTAAAATAGAGACTTGAAGAACTACACCAGAGCTCAACAGCATGTGACCTGCAACAGGAGTGAGAAATGAGCCAAGGTGGTGTCGTTGGGGACGCAACAACACAGCCATGAAAGTTGGCTAATTCCGCCCTCCATCCACACTAAGCCGTTTGTAATCCACTGGTTATGTTGAACTTGCCCTTTGCTCTTGATATGTGAGCTGCCATTTCCTCCGGCTTGGATCACACCTATTCTCCACCGTTCAACTGTGTAACTCTTACTTAGCCCTCATACCTCAGCTTGTAAGCCTCCCAGACCTCCCTAGACTCAGGAAGAATCCTTCTACCAGCTCCCGTAGCGACCAGGCCCCTCCTCTCATCACACACCATGCTGAGTCACGAGTGCTTCTTTGCTGGCCTGCATTCCCCCTGAGGTGTGCCCTATGTGAGACAGGGTGGCATCCACTGTGTCTCCATTGTTCCTCACTGCCGGGACTGGCTTGGTAATAAACTACCAGTGCAGCTGACTCAGTGAATAAGCGAATGAATGAACAGGTAAAAAATATATGAGACACTACAGTGAAAATGTTAAGTATACAGTCTCTGAGACTTTTGGACTCAGCTCCAGGCTCTCTAAGTTTCTAGTGGGACAATGGAACTGTTGAAGTCCAAAGAAAACTGAAAATGTCAGGTGACTTGTTGAAATGGTGGTGACTTCCAATATGGTGGCACAGCCTTCTTCCAAGCACACTGTGCTCTGAGGTTGTACAGGGCACAGCCTCACAAAGCCAGTCCGCTGCCAGCTGTAAGTTCAGACAGGGCAACTACTGCTTTGCGTGTTCATGTCTTGTATGTAAAATAAGATTAAAACGGGTTGGCTGTGAGAATTGAAAGAAATGCATACCACTACTTTACAATGGTGAATCCTACTGTCCCTACACGTATAAGATATTAGGAAAGTCGAACAGAAAATTCAGTTACTCAAGTTTTACATAGTTTCCTTTAGGCTATGGGAGATTGTCCAGACTGACTCCTCTAGATCAGTATTTCTAAATTGAAGGTGACTTTGCCCCTGAGGAGATATTTGACACTGTCTGAAGACATTTTGGTTGTCACAGCTGGGGGCATTTCTTGCATCTAGTGTGTATAGAACAAGGCCAAGGCTGATGTATCCTGGTGCACAGATCACCCCCCATGCCACCCTGGAAGAGAATTGACAAGTCAAAAATGTCAATACCTCCAAGGTTGAGAAATCCTGATCGGGATTGATTTCTAGGCTCCCAAGGACAAATCACTGATTTTTTTTTTTCAGCCTCTCATGTTCTCCATCCATAAAATGTGGCCAATAGCACCTGAGCCTATCTGCTTTGCAGGAGTGTTGTAAAGACAAATTTGGGAGGAAGAACCCTCTCTGGGAGGGGAAAGGGTACTACTGTAGCCTGAGATGTTGTTATCAAGCTGTGCCGACACTTTCACACTCAGGAAACCAAATGTTCAACTTAGAAATGATAATTTCCCTCCACTAAGTGAGTATTTTACTTCCCAGAAGCAGTAACTGTATTCACCTTTTGCTATCATTGGATTGGGCCCATTACAGCGGCTGTTCTTCCTTTATGTGAAATGTCAGAGCATGCAATACCAAAGACCCTCTCCAGGAGGAGTGTGAGCTCTGTGGCCACAAGCCACGCGCGTGTGCCCCGCGTCAACACAATGTGCTGGCACAACTGGCCTGGGTATTGTAAGCAGTCCTGGAATCTGAACAAGGTTCAAGCTGTTCAGTATGGAAGGAAAAAAAATAATTTTCTTATTAGTCATGCTTCACACCTGTCACACTCTGAGATCCCTGTGTGAGTTCACAGATAGACGATAAACCATAATTCTGGTTTCCTATTTATAAATGGAAAGATGAAAAGGCTAATTAGAAGGCGGGTAGCCACTGGTACAGGAACAAGGAAAATATGGAAGGAAATTTTAGGGAATCACCAATGCACTGGGCCAGCACTCTCAGATGCGTAATTAATCAATAGCTTATGTGTGAAGTTTGCTATCCTTGCATAAAATCAGAATGGAGCCACATTACAGCGATTAGAAGGAGCTTAGCGTCGGAACATGAGTCCTCAGATGTTCAGGTCGATCGCTTTCTAATGAAATCTGTGTTCACAAAATAATCCCAAGTTAGAAAGTACTAGCTGGGGACAGAGATCGTTCCCTAATATGAGGGCTGTGTCACAGCCTGCCGCGCCAAGGCTGAAGCTGAGAGGTGGCGGCGATGCTCTGCTGGGGACTCGCCTTGTCCAGCGCGCCCAGGCCGCACGGGTGAGAGGCGTTCTGCTCTGTCCCTGAGCAGCAGAGCTGGGCCAGAGCAGTGAAGACAAACATTACTTTTCCACTTTGGCACTGTCACCAGGACAGGTCACTGTGTGGCGATGGACGGAGAAGCGCTGAGGACATACACCGGGGCTCCAGCTCCTTTCCCTGAGATGAACCTCATAATCCCTTTAAAGCAGGACTATGCGAACATGCAAATTGTTGGTGGAAAGCGAATCTCATTCCCGGTAACGTGTGGTTGCAGCTCACCGAGTGCACACTTACTTGTGTACAGGAAAACACTTCTTCATACTTAGGACCGTCAGCTTTTCAGTGAAACCTTACTTCAAATATACCCCTCCCCCAAAATTGTCTTGGACTGGCTGTGGGCATTCACTGCCTTTTTTGGCACAACCACGGAATGAACATCATCCACTGTCCACTGTATGCTATTTTTAGAAGGTTGGGCTATGTAGCCTAGGCTAGCCTGAGACTCTCCAGCCTCATGCCCACACCTCTTTGAGAGCAGTGTAAACATGCTTGAAGTGGGTAAACTTGTATAGGTCTTAATTACTTATCTTGGTTCGGAAGAAAGAAAAAAAAGTATATGTTTCAAGTAGCTCCCTCCAAACCCAGGCAAACCACTGGAATCTAGAGCCGGGAGCTGACTGAGGTAAGGCAACAGTGAGAGAACAGGGCTGAGCTGACTTCCACCCCATCCCCTCCCCATCTACCCAGAGGTATGTCACCCAGCTTTGGCCTCGTAGCCTAAGCTGACCTCAGACTCATGATCCTCCTGCCTCAGCCTCCTAAATGCAGGGACCACTATACCAGCCTCACCCATCTTTTCCCTCTTCTTGTAAATTAACCTCTCAAATTCCATGGTGCCTCTTTAGGTACATCACCCTGAATGCTGGTTCAGTTACAGTAGATTTATTGACTAATGGCAGTTTGCTTTGCAAAATGATGTAAGCATGCCATTCCGGAACGGAAGACCGGTTGCTCCTTTTCCAAATAAGACTCTTGCTTTTATCCGAGTAGACCAAAGCCCTGTATAGCAGCCAAAACCTAAGTGACTGAACACACGGCAGGGCTCCTCACGTGTCCACGTGGCCTGCTGAGCAGCGGTCAGCCTCAGCTCCCATGATCCTCATGGCCTGCTTCAGTGGTACCCGAGATGAGGTCACCATTGCATTTGCTTCGGGAATAATGCAGAGACCTCCTACTCACGAGTGCCTATACCAGTCTCTGTTAGGTGCTGACAACAGAATGTTGCCGCTGTCTCCACTAGTGTTATTTTGTTATTAAACCAGTATCCTCAAATAAAATACATAAATATGTGAAACATAATTATATTATCATGTGTGATACAAAACTGCATTATAAAACATAAAGATATAAAATATAAAACTGCCATCAGTTTTATGTGTATACTGCGGCCCTCTGTCCTATGGACGATTACACTGGGGCATCTCTGTCTTCCTTGCCCTGTGTTCTGATACGGAACTGAAAAGAGCTGCACCAGGATGGAGAGCTCTACATAATTAGCACCGACTAACCCCAAGTGGGGGTCAAGGGAGACAGCACGCACCAGCTGACGTCGCCCCTCTGTTTGCAAGGATCCTGTCTCAACACTCACACTGTGATGCCTGGAGAGGCTGGAGCTGCGACTGTGGTCAGAAATGACATAAGACAGTCTCAAAGGAACCAGCAAGTCAGACTGGAGGCCCAGGCTAAGTGCTTAGGAAATGTTTCCTCCATTACAAACAAAAGCCATGCTTCAGTGACTTTCCTGCACCACCTACCTAATGAGGAGATAAAACACTAAGGTCGCAGGGTTATCTGTGCACCTTATCACCTTGATCACAATGACCCAGTCTTCTGTGACTAATGCAGGAAGGGAGAGTCAGGGAAAGGCAGGTCCTGGTGCTATCAGGCTGCACTTAAGAGTTTCTTCCACCTGGCTCCCTACGAGATAACAGCAGCCCCCCCTTCCCCCATCCCAGCTTCTACCTCTCCTCATCACCAAAAAAGAGAGGGTGCTAGGAAATCTCCCAGACCCATGGGCAGAGGCTAGGCCAAGGGGACAGATGGTGGGCTTTCGCTGCAGGGGAAGCTGATGGCTTCACGTGATAGTGATGTCATGCTCCAGCAAAGGGTCCTCTCAGCTGAGCTGACACTCGCGGAGGAGAATAAGATGGCATAGTCTGTAAGTGAAGCGAGCCACCTTGTGGGGCCATCACTGCTGCTGCTGGTCACCGTGGAGAGTGGACTGGAGTCCTACAGCCAGGGCAGGTGGGAGTACACATTTACCAATTCCTTTAAAACTCTTACCATGCTGGCTTCAAGAAACGAAAACAGCTCAGAACCCTAGAATTTACAAGTATAGAATCACCTGTTAAATTCAAGCCCAGATTAAACACTCCCCAAAGAAATACAGTTGTTTCCTGGCTGATCTTGAAATTCTTGGTTGTTGAATTGGGCAAAAATTTAAATTTGGAAGCAGCAGTTTGAACCTGTGGTTGCCTCAAGGATAGAAAAATAATCCAAGCCTAAATATCTCAGCTCCAGGCCTGCTTTGTATGCTGCCTGGCACGGTGCATTTTTCTATACTAAATGGAAAGGCCTGGATCTATTTTGAGGTGTCTGAAAGATTAAGCTTCCTGATGTGGTACATATGCACAATGGAATTCTCTTCAGCAGTGTGGGAAAATGAAATTATGATATTTTCAGGAAAATGGATACCTGAAAAGAATCACATTAAGTGTAGTGACCCAAACACAGAAAGACCAAACCATATGTTCTCTCTGCTGTACAGGTCTGAGCTTGTAATAACTGTGTGAACATATAGGGGACAGACATGGGTAGAACCGATGGGTATGGAATGATGGCCAAAGACTGGAAGAGGGGCGAGAGGAGGGTGAAACGGCTCAGGTAACATGTAAACAGAAGTGGGGAGTATTTTAGAGTTGGAATTGAGGGGAGAGGGATTAGGGGTACAACAGGGAATGAGAATCAACTGAAAAATAGATTTGGGGCTGGAGAGATGGCTTAGCAGTTAATGCACTTGTCTATAAAGCCCAAGGACCTACGCTTGATTCCCCAGGACCCACATAAGCCAGATGCACATGGTGGTGCATGCATCTGAAGTTTGTTTGTGCTGGCTAGAGGGCCTGGCGTGTCCATTCCCCCCCCCCAAATAAATAAATGAATAAATAAATAAAACTATTTTAAATATGTTTGTAAATACCAGTGAATGTTACCTAAATCTCTGTATGACAACTAAAAAAAATTTTAACTTTAGTTAAACTTTCTGAAGTAAAGTTATTTCATGTACAAATACCGGCACACAGTCAGTATCTAATAAGTGCACATTGAATAACTGAGGGAAAGAATTTATCAGCTCCATTCCAGGCATTCTTAATTTAAATAGAACATACTTAAAAGCATATGGCATGGCATCTACTTACAACCATTTTTAAAGAACTTTGTCTTAAGAAAGGTACTATGATAACTTTTTCCTTTCTATGGAAGGATAATTAACTTTTTTCTATCAGAAATTTTAAATCAGAATCAAACTCACAGGTGTGCTTTCTCTTTCCAGATGGGCCATGAGCACAGATTGTAGCCTGGGGTGGCACACAGGAGCTCTCCGGACAGCACGGGCATCCGGCCCGGTGAGCAGCGAGTGGCAGCCCAGCCACCTGCTGCTTTCCCTTCGCGCCTAGCCCGAGCTGCTCTCCCCCGACTCCCGGCTGGACGCACAGACGCACAGCGCATGAACATGGATCCCAGGGAGCAGGTGGGAGAACTTAGAGAGGGAGCCAGCTCAGAGATTTCAAAGTTCCAAGTCCTAGAGAACCGTGCTAAATAAGAGGTGGAAGCATTTCTCAAGAAGGGAGAGACTTTATTCCAGAAACAGCTAGAGTATATGATTCCAGCCCCAACTCTGGGGCAAAAGGCTATCAGGATTATCACACATGAAACAGCAAAATATGTGAACAAGACTGAAAATACAGTTCACATTTTAAATAGTTATCAAATGAAATTAAAGTTAAGGCAAAAATAAAATAAGATGTTTTATCTCATAAAAGCATTTTACAAATTTGAACATAATTTTTTGTTTGTTTGTTTTTTTTGTTGTTTTTTTGTTGTTGTTGTTGTTTTTCAAGGTAGGGTCTCACTCGAGCCCAGGCTGATCTGGGATTCACTCTGTAGTAGTCACAGGGTGGCCTCCAACTCAAAGCTATCCTCCTACCTCTAGTTCCTGAGTACTGGGATTAAAGGTGTGCACCATCATGCCCACCTTTGAACACAAAAATTTAAAATATTTTCATTTACTTGTTTGTAAGGAGAGAGAGAGAATGGATGAGCCAGGACCTCTTGCCACTGCAAACAAACTCCAGGTGCATGTACCATTTATATTATGTGGGTTCTGGGAAATCAAACCTAGGTCGTTGGGCTTTGCAAGTAAGTACCTTTAGCCACTAAGCCATCTTCCCATCCCAAAGGCCAAACGTTTATAAAATATTTTGCCTTCTTTAAAATCTAACTTTGTATTTAAAAAAAAAAAGAGTATAGTTACTAGCTTAAATTATAGTCTTAGAATAAAATTGTTCACTTTCGGGCTCTTATGTCAGATGCCAGCGCAGGTACTGTACCATTTAACTCTTAACTTATTGAGTAGATACCTTTCTTGCAGTTTATTTTATCTAATTACTAATTAATTGTACTTGCACAAGGTCTATTGTTACGTCTGAAGGAATACTGAAGAGAGAAGTGGCACATCACACCATCACTGTCACCGCGGTCATTAGAGCCATCGTTGACCATTATGTTACCATCATAGCAGACCAACGTTGATTGGGTGTTTTCTAAGGGCCAAGATGCATGCCTGTAAAATCCTTATAAGTTATGAGTTATTACTATTATAACTGACATTAAAATCACAGAACTTAACAGTGCCACTAGAATGTAACTGAAGTCTATCTTACTCCATACATCGTCCATGCTTTCATGGATGAATAACATCGGCTCTTCTGCTCCTCTCTCCCTCTCTCTCTCTCTCTCTCTCTCTCTCTCTCTCTCTCTCTCTCTCTCTCTCTCTCTTTCTCGGAAACAAAAATAGAATATAAAAATATTAAAACTCTGAATACTAAACCCCACAGGAATTTACCCACCCTCCAGCCCTCCCCCCAACAAAACAGCTGCATAGCCTGGGGGTCTTGCTGAAAATAGCTCCGTCTCCTGAGTCCCAGGGAAGTACCTGGGCAGAAACACCTGAGCCACTCAGCTTGTGCAGGCACTGCAAACCCTGAAGACGAATGAATTCCTTGTCCAGTCCTACCAACTGCAGCCTGGTCCCTATACCACCCTCCTACACCAAAGCTCTGTCCCTACTGATAAGAGTATTCCATTGTACACACCCAAAAACGCCAGAGAAGCCTGGCCCCATTACGAGTCGAGGACACTGGCAGAAACTTGTACCTGCTCTTCCTGGGAGCTCAAAATGTTAACTTCTAATCCATGAACACAGGTCATCTTTCTACTTACATAGATCACAAATAACTTTCAACAATATTTTGTTATTTTTGCTTTGTAATCACTAAATTTCTTCCTTAGAATTTATTTTAAATTATTTTTTAAATATTTTACTTATTTATTTATGATATAGAAAGAGACAGATAGAGACAAAGAGAGAATGGGCATGCTAGGTCCTCTAGCCACTGCATGTGAACTCCAGACACATGTGCCCCCTTGCGCATCTGGCTTATGTGGGTCCTAGGGAATTGAACCCAGGTCCTTAGGCTTCACAGGCAAATTCCATAACCGATAAGCCATTTCCCAAGTCCCCAAAATTATTTATTTTTAAAATATTTCTATCCCTCTATCCCTTTTCTTCATTTGAGAGACAAATGGGCTTGCCAGGGCCCCTTACCACTGTAAATGATCTCCAGACACATGCCGCTTTGAGCATCTGGTTTGAGGTGTGTACTGGGGACTCAAACTTGACCCATCTCCCCAGACCCTATTAAATCATTTTAACTTAGGTTTTTTTTCAGTTTTGTTTGTAAAATATTCTTTTCTAGAATAGAAATGTAGTTGGTTTTTAAAAAAAGGTGAGGCAAGCCCAACAAACTAGCCTTTTATTTTGTGCGAGAGAATAAGTAAGCAGGAGAGCAAGAGTGAGAGCGAGAAAGAGAGAGAAAGGGCACGCCAGGACCTCCAGCCACTGCAATCAAACTCCAGATGTGTGCGCCCACCTTGTGTGCATGGGCGACTAGGCATGCTTGCATTACTTTGTGCATGCGGCTTACGTGGGACCTGGTGAGTTGAACATAGCAAGTGCCTTAGTGACTAAACCATCTCTCCATCCCTACAGTTGATTTTTAGTATTAATCTTATATCTTGTAATTTTACCAAACTCTTACTAGTTTAAAATTTTTTATTGAATTATGTGTGTGTGTTTGTGTGTATGTGTGTGTTATAGATCTTGTCTGTAAGTGAATGTAATTTTATTTCTTCCTTTCCAATTTGGATGGCTTTTGTTTTCTCTTCAAGCCAAAAACTTCCCTGGTTCAAATCTGCAACACAAACTGAGTAAAACAGTAGAGGCACCTTTGAGACATCTTTGTCTTGTCCCTTGTCTCAGGGAGAAAGCACTGAATCTCTTACCATCAAGTACGATGTTAGCTATGGGGGTTTCATAGATAGCCTTTATCAGGTTGAGAAAGTTCCTGTATATCATCTTCATCATAAAATAATGTTGGACTTTTCCAAATGCTTTTTGACATTTATTAAAATGATCATATGAAGCTTTTAATTTTTTCTTTATTATTAACAACATATTTTGTATGGATACATCATGTGTTGGTACCCTCTTTTCCCTTGTCCCTGCCCCCATTCCAGTGGGGACTCTCCTCAGTGGGGTTGCAGGTATTCCCCATGGGGTTGTACTTTATGTGTTGTGGGAGCAGAAGTCAGTTATTTTGAGGTGGGGGAGGAGAATGCCTCTGGGCATGATGTCTCAACCTGTGGTGCTTACAATCTTTCTGCCCCCTCTTCTGCAAATTCCCTGGGGTGTGGTGGGTGAGTTTTAAGTCTCCTTCAGTAATGAGCACTTAGGAGCCTCTGGATCTCGGCTTTGGTAGGTGTTGAGTGTGCTCAGGATCTTTCTCCTTCACCCTGGCCCTGATTACCAGGCTCAGCATGGAAGCAGCTCGTCTCCCCATTCCTCTGTTGATTCAGCTAAGCCTTCACTGAAGTGTGCGGGGTTCATCTCCTCTGGTCTCGCTACCTGAGAGAGAAGAACAGATTCTCCAACAGAGAGTGAAATCAGCATAGTTTAATGGGATAAGCTTGATTAATTTAGGGAGAATTTGATGTATGTAACCCCTCTTTTAGCCAAATACTAGTGAGAGTTTGACAGTAGAGAGAATAATCTTTGTCTCTGTAGCATTCTGATCTGGCTCCCAATTCCAGATATGGGTTCCTGAGCAGATCTCAGTGGCATGAGGCCTTGTCTCCAGAAAGGTGAAGGAAGGGCTGGAGAGACAGCTTAGCAGTTAAGCACTTGCCTGTGAAGCCTAAGGACCCTTGTTTGAGGCTTCATTTCCCAGGACCTATGTTAGCCAGACACACAAGGGGGCGCACGCGTCTGGAGTTCATTTGCAATGGCTGGAGGCCCTGGCGTGCCCATTCTCTCTCTATCTGCCTCTTTCTCTCTGTGTGTGTTGCTCTCAAATAAATAAATAAATAAAGGTGGAGGGACAACATAGACACCTCACTGTCCTCTGACCCCACATGTGCACATGGCATGTGCATGCCCCCCCAACACACACACACACACACACACACACACACACACACACACACAGTTTTTAAGGTTCTTGAACTAATTCAGAGTGAAAGGAATACCTTAGATTGAAACAGATATATGCTACCACATTCAAGATTAACTCTTGAATATAGTAAACACGTATTGAATGTCTTCAGTTCATTGGGAAGTGAGAATACAAAGTCATTTTCTCTGAGTTCGAAGTCTATTGTGGAGACAAGTGTGACTCAGTAGTAACTTCAGGTCAGTAGACCTCATAAAAGTTCCAATGTAACCTTGATTTACTGCTTAAATGGCAGAAGGAAAGAAAATCATCCTGACAACCTGAGCCAGGGTGATGCAGACAGACACTGAGGACACTCAAAACGCACCAAAGCAGAAATCCCGAAGCTGCTGAGAGCTCAGCACTGAAGTAGACTTAAAGCACACCCACCATGGCTGGGGTAGAGAGGTTGTAAGAGCCGCAGGGGGGGAGGAAATATCTAGAGACCTCCCCCCAACGCACACATTGACTGACTGCTGCTTTCACAACTCCTAACCCACAACCCCATGGGGAATGCTAGCAATCCCACTGAGAAGGACCCTCAGGGGAATGAGGGCAGGGAGGAATGGAATGATGGTACCAACACATTATGTGTCCATACAAAGTTTCTAAATAATGAAAGCAAAAAAAGGGGAAAAGATATTATAGTTAGAAAATATTTCAAGTGTAAATACATTGAGAGACAGCATGGAAAATTCAGGAAAGAGACTTTAGCTAGCTGTGACTTAGAAATAAATATATACTGAATTTTCTTAACATGTTAAATATTCATTTTGCCTTTAGAAGTCAATATGATTGAAAGCAGTATTTCCTAGTGCATACAGTACAATTGTAGAACTGTTTAACTTGATATGTACACCTTAGATCTCCACTTACCAGCGATATAAAGGAATACTGAAGTAGGATATAAGTCTGATGGAAAATACATTAATCAGAGCTCCCTTCTGCTCTGTACTTTTTATGCAAGGATAAATTATTCTTTGCAACATTTGAGAACCAAAAATTAAACAGCATAACCCTGGCACATCGCTTCAGCTTTAAAACGTCCTGAAATTCCAGCAGTCGTGTGGTAGGAAAGGGAAAGAAGCTATACATGAACAAAGATAATAGAACACAATGCAATACATATGCCTGGAGACCTGGACTTCAGAGGAGCTGAAATGCAGTGTCTGCACTGTGTTGAACCTCAGACTAGTCTCTTCAGGACTCTGCCACACAGGGCATCAGACAAGGTGGGCAGAAGAAAGCAGTTGTCAAGTAAAGGAAACACTGAGACTAAGATGGGAAACAATGTTACCTGCTTCAGGGTATGGAGACCATGATAATGAGATGTAGCCTCTAGGCAAAAGGAAGAAATGGTGACAAAAACTAACCCTATACAGTGTCAGAGCTCTAACCTAGAATAATGAGGTTTCGCCAGAAGTAAAAATTAAGAAATCAACCCAGAATCCTAGTCATATGGACTAGGGTTTTACAGCTCAACTCCCAGGGAGCACAGGCCTGGATAAAGCTTACACGTGCTAAGCATAGGCTTCGGACACCATGAGCAACAGGCGCCTTGCCTGTGTTGGGACAATGGAGTTCCCGAGGTCTTGACAGCCATCAGTGGTGGGGGCCTGGCTCAGAAGTTGGTACCACTATCTCTACCATCCAAAGAACAAGAGACCACAGGGGCAGAGAGAGGCAAGGCTGTCTAACAAGGCACGACTGTACAAAATATCTGGCAATTTTCTGTCATTTTTCTACCTGGATAAGCAAATGAAATATATCTGAAATGTGTATAGGTTTCTCCGATGTTTCTAAACGCACATGGCAAATGCTGACCAATAGCCAGATAGCAGACTAACCTTTTCCTATTATGTTAGACATTTTGGCATCAGAGTGACATAACCACTGAATGCACCACTGTGACTGCTGTGCAAAGGGTGTCATTCCCAAACAATATGCAAGTATGCCTCCACCCCCAAGATGAGATTCAACCTACCTAGGAAGAAATCGAATTGATTCACCATCTGCCCATGGAAATTCATTTTCAATGATCTCAAAAGGTCTCTACGGTGCACCGCCATTTTAATGGTGAGTAAAATCAGGATACTAGGATTATTTTAAAAATTAAATGTCTCATTCATCAGAGGTAATTCTTATGTAATCACTATTGGCATGCTAAGACACTTTGTCCATTTAAAAATTCTGTTTCAAGTTCCATATCTGATACTCCAGCAAGACATGCACATTTTGAAAATGACAAAACCACCCATCAGAAAAATCTCTTTCTAAATGCTTGTTCCGTGGGCTGCTACCCATGAAGTTGGAAAAAGGAAGCCTAAGATTACAATCATCTCGACTTGTGGAAAAGAGGATTCTGAGATCATTAAGCATATACTAATTTAGTTAATTCATTGAATATAAGTGAGTATATTTCTATTTATCTGATCTTTGTCATAAAGAGACCTAATAACATTATAAAAATAAGAATCATAAAAATACTTGAGGAAGAAATTAGGAATAAAGGCTACTATCTGCCTTCTATTTTAAATAGAAAAAGGAGGTTTGGATGAGACCATAAATACAGATTTAGAGAACTATTAAAAGTCCAGCAACAAAGGAAATGAAAACTTGAATTTCTCTGTATTCCTGTCATCTCCTCAGCTATCCATCTCATAATACCCTATTGCAACTAGACATGGGGTGATAAATGCAGAATGTCAGACACAAAGGAACATATAAAGATAAAAGGCTATGGGGTGAAAAAAAATCCACATAGCAAAGAAGTGACCGTATGTTGCTTTTGTTATCGTTTTGTTTCCAAAGGCTGCCCAGGTGATAGCTAAAAGCCAGAATTCTATAGAGAAAGAAGCAATCTACAAAAGGACGCTAGTGTTTCTGTAAAAAAAAAAAAAAAAAAATTATAATACAGAAAAAGATGGATAAGGCAACTACTAAAAGTGGAGATGGGCTTGGGGGACATGCTCTCTCCTTCTTCTCCCCCATGTCTCTCTGTCCCTCTGTCTTTGTCTTTCTTTCTCCATCCTATACGATATTCGCACTGAACAGCATTTTAAAGTGATCAAAGCACTTACCAGCAAGTAATTATCCTGTCATTTCCTGTGATCAGTGGGAAGCTTGAACACCTTGAGAGTCAAGTTCAGCAGGAACCTTCAAATCCTGTTACACAGAAACAGAGACTGCAACTTACTGACCTGAGAACCACAAACATCAGCCAATGTCATAGTTGTTACGCTATGATCACTCTCTTCTTCCATAAACTTCCTCCTGCGGTCTGACAGACACAAGAAAAGCACGTCCTCAAGTTTCTTGATTAAGACATCATCAGCACACCCTGGATATGCACCTCCCCTCACACAGAACACACTTTAGTACCAGCAAGTGGCATGTAGAAGAATCTCCTCACTTGAAAGAAGCTATTGAAAACCATCACCAATGAGTTCATCAGTTCTCTATTCCTGGCAAATTTTCACAGAGCCACAATAAAAATATTAAATTGTCTTTCTTTTTTAGTTGTACTCTTTTCCACACATACAATTTATTTATATAATAAATAATAATACTACATTATTTTTCCAAGTACTATCACCAATCCTTTTGTAACATTTTTGGGGAAAAAAAAAAAAAAGCATTCACTTATGTGATGGTTCATATCAATTGTCACACCTTGACAGGACTTAGACTCACCAAAGAAAAGACTCTTCGGGCTTGCCTGTGAGAGATTATCTATACTAGGTTAACCTCTGGGCATGCTTTTGAAAGATTATCTTGATTGGGTTAACTGACGTGGGAAGACCCACCTTAACTGTGGGCATCACCATTCCTTGGGCTGGGATCCAGGACTGAATAAAAAGAAGAGAGCTAACTGAACAGCAGCCTCTCTCTCTCTCTCTCTCTCTCTCTCTCTCTCTCTCTCTCTCCTTCTTCACTGTGGACTGAATGTGACCAGCTGCCTCAAGACCCTGCTGATCTGACTTCCCCAGCGATCATGTAACCTGGAACAGTTAGCCAAAATAAAGGCCACAGGACCTTGCCATGTGGCAGTTCTAAAATGAAAATTTTAAAGTTTATATCTACAAATTCTAAAAAAAACATAATCCTAAAAAAGTAAAATAAAAAGAGGGCTGGAGAAATAGCTCAGCACTTAGGCACTTGTCTACAAAACCACATTTGATTCCCCAGGACCTATGTTAGACAGAAGCACAAGGTGGTGCATGCTGCTGGGGTTCATTTACAGTGGCTGGAGGCCCTGGCTTGCCCATTCTCTCTCTCTGCCTCACTCTCTCCCTCCATCCCTCCCTCCCTCTCTCAAATAAATAAATAAATAAATAAATAAATAAATAAATAACTTGGAGATTCACTCAACCAGATATTAAAAGTTGATAGAGCTATAATAATGAAGGCAGTTTTGTGGAAAAGGAAGTAAGATCTAGAAACAGATCTATTAACATCTATACACATATATAGTGCAGCCACATTATTCCAATGGGACACACAAATGTAAGAGACAACATGATATAATGGGAAATAGAATAGGTCTCTAGCCATACCATCCTTGAATGGACCAGATCTCATCTGAAAAGGAATATAGTTCTATACTTAACAAAGTCATTTTGTGGGACTATTTGGGAGAATCTAGTAAAACAAGTATACATCATAAACCCTTTATAATTATTTCATTCCTCTAGAGAACCCTTACTAAAGCAAGTATGAATAGATCTTGAAAAAAAACGTGCTAAAGAAAAATCATGAATAGAATGAGAAACACATCCAAATGCCACTGTACAAAGGCTTTGTGAAAATACAAAACTCATGCATATTATACATGCTATAAACACAAATATATAAATATATAAATATATATATTATATTTTATGTACCGGTACAGAAAATTGTACACACAGAAAACAGATGAGTGGGCACTGACATTGTGTTTTTAATTTTCAAAAAGAAATGAAGTCTCAGGCTGGAGAGATGGCTTAGTGGTTAACTGCTTGCCTGTGAAGCCCAAGGACCTCGGTTCAAGGCTTGATTTCCCAGGACCCACGTAAGCCAGATGCACAAGGTGGCTCATGCATCTGGGGTTCATTTGCAGTGGCTAGAGGCCCTGGTGAGCCCATTCTCTCTCTCTATCTCTCTGTATCTGCCTCTTCGTCTCTTTCTGTCACTCTCAAATAAGTAAATAAAAATAAACAAAAATAAATTTTAAAATAATGAAGTCTAAAAATATAATATATAAATAGAAATACATAATATGTAAACTGAAATATTGTTTGTTTGAGAGATATTTTGCAGCTGAAGATCAACTGAGATTCCATATTCACATTGGGCTGATACACTACAGGACAGAATAGAACAAGAGGAAAATCAGAAACTAAGCAGGCCAGGATATCCTAACTTCCCACTAACCTCCTTCTATGGAAATGCAGATGATAGATCTAGACTTCAATTGACCATGGAATGGGAAGCAACTTAAATTTACTTTATTTTTTTTTATTTTTTTTTATTTTTTTTAAAGATTTATATTAATTAATTTATTTATTTATTTATGACAGAGAGGGAAAGAGAGAGAGTGAGAATGGGTTTACCAGGGCCTCTAGCAACTGCAAACGAACTCCAGACGCAAGCGCCACCTTGTGTGCATCTGGCTTACATGGGACCTGGAGGATCGAACCTGAGTCCTCAGGCTTCACAGGCATGCACCGTAACCACTAAGCCATCTCTCCAGCCCTATTTTATTTTTTAAAATATATTTTTATTTATTTGAGAGGGGAGAGAAAGAAGCGGCAGCGGGGGGGCAGATCAAGAGAGAATGAGGGTGCCAGGGCCTCCATCCACTGCCAACAAACTCCAGACTCATGTGCCACCTTGTGCATTTGGCCGACATGGGTCCTGGGGAATCAAACCTAGACTCATTTGGTTTTGCAGGCAAGCACCTTCACTGCTAAGCCATTTCTCCAGATCTTAAACTTTTTTTCTTTATTCAACACTTTCATCTAGATAACAAAGGGCTTTGCTCCTCCTAGTCGACATCTCAAACACACAAAAATCCACATTTGGCTGAATTCCTGCTTTGGCTTTTTGAGATAGTAGGAAAACCAAGAATATCTGTGAATCAGTTACAAACAGCATCACACATGCCAAGTACTCATCCCTCTCAGAGAAATTACATGACTTGCTCAATATCACACAGTTGATAGAAGTCTGAGAAGTTGATATTGAGTTACCCCAATGTTTGAGCCATTTAGATAAATGCTAAGACTTGGATCTGAAGATTAAATTCACAGCAACATTCTACTTAGCAAAATATTTAGGTGAATATATTGTACAATGAGGAAAATAAGGGAATATGGTATTTTAAGGGACAAATGCTAGACTTGAGCCACTGCAGAAGAAAGGCTGTGGGTAATGGGATTAACATGCGATCTACACCAGCTGACATAATCCTACCTCCAGTGCAAATAGCCTGATCTCCCCGGGATGTTCATGTTCTGAATTCATCATCACATGAAAGCTTCCCAGAACAGGCCTGGGGGGCCAGGCTCTTACTCAAGACAGACGCCACCATTGTTCTTGGATTAGGACCCACAGCTTTGAAGTCACTGGGTGACATCACTGTGGCAGTAACAGTTGTATCGTCAATGTTGGCAGTAATTTCTCAATTACTCATCTGATTGCTAAACGACACAAAAAATTGGGTTGAGTTTTGTAACTGTGGCATTACTTATGAGCTTCCCACCAAAAACTTAGAATCTGGGTTTATTGGTGAGGAGGTGAGCACCATCTGAAAGCAAGAAGAAGATCTTGCTTCCAGTATGGGCAGGTTCTGGGGCAGAATCTTCATCATTTGGACAGAAAATAGAAAATTTTATTCTCTTTACTTGCTCTGCCCAAGTCTAGGATAGAAATGTGAAGACTGTTGTTCTCCGAGAAAGAGACATGAGGGTAACCACAGGCGGCAACATCACTGGCCACGCCTTCGACACTCAAGTAAAGACTGATGTGCGTGGGGAGGCTTTGGTCCCCTGGGGTTGTTGACAGCAACAGCATGACGGTAGACAGCCATAGGTCTTCAGCATGGCCGCTCTGGCTTGAGAACCCTGTACTGCCTTGTCCCTGGGGGTTTGACTGTGAGTGAGCCTGGTGGATTTAGCATTGCATTTCTCATTGAATCTCTAAGGGGAATGTGTTAAAATAAGAATTAAACTTTTATACCCTTAAAAAGTAACCTAAATTGAGGTTCTTAAAATTTTTTATTACTACTCTAAGTCATGATTGTTCGTAATTGCTAGGAAGGGTTTTTATTCACTTTATTTATTCTATTTGACTTGCCCCAGGGGTCTGTGGCCCAAATGAAAAAGGGAAGTTTGCTCCTAAAAATTATATTTACTATATATGGAATATATTAGAATACAATGAGACTAGCATGGCTGTCTTACATGAAATAGTTTTAATGTGAAAAATAAGTAAATCTATGGTTTTAGCATGAAAAAAAGTGTGGTCATGCATTGATTTTTTCATTTTCTTCTTTTTTTTTTTTACTAGATGACAAATGGGTGATAGGAAAATTGATAGCTACATGGATGGCAATTTTTGAAGTTGTATGGTCTGAAGTACAAGAAAGAAATATGATGGATCGATGGGGCCACTCCAGTTGTTCCTCAATGGAATAAAGAGTATCCTGTAAAAAAGGGGGGGGTGAATAACTACTTTAACTCAAAGAAATAGCAGAAGTCTTACTTTCTTCTTCCTGCCAAAATCCCACTGAAATGACACAAAGTACATTTAAAAATTGATCTGTATGGTATTACCCAAGCAATAAATTATAAATCTCTTTCAGAAGGAGAAGGCAAAGAGAGAAAGAGAAAGAATATCTAACACAAGAAGACTTGGAACTAAGAAGAGAAAAATAATCATAGATTACAAATTCATAAAACACATAAATAGTCTGAGTTGTATTAAGAATGATAGAAAAATTCCACACAGAAACAAGTATAGAAGCTGGAAACAAATGTTTTAAACAATGAGTAATTGTGCCAGTGAAAATTCTGAACTGAACAGCTTCCTTTTCCCCTATGGAAGATAGATAAGGTTGTGAACAAAGTTTAACCTTTGACATACACAATAAAAAGTCTACAAGCAAAAAAGTTAATGGAGGAACAGTTAATCCTTAGTATCAATATATATTGACAAACACAATATGATATCTTTACTCATCTATAAAAGGAATTTATACTTCTATTTTGTAAAAAGAGATTATCTCAGAGATTTGAGTAAGAAAATTGCAAATCCATAATATTGTTGATTGTGTGGCATCTCCTCATAGGTGATATAAGTTTTAAAGATAAGGAGAATCTTGAGATTAATACAGTGTAAAATTAGGGATGGCTGTTAATTATTCTAACCATAAAGTCAATCTGGATTCACTGGTTGATTTTCCAAGGAATCTATAGCTGATTCTTGAATTCAAATCAATCAGAGAAACAAGTGAATGTTTTTATTTTCACTTAGGACTGGCAGTTTGGTTACTGAGATGTTGGTGAGGCAGCAGTACTATTTATTGTGACTCACACAGCAGGAAAGTTCTAGTCTTTCCCCATCCTCTCCAATCTTGGTGGCACATTCTTCTCATGGTGACCTATCTGACACAGACATGTAAAGTCATATCTTGGTGTTCTGTTCAATTCCATATACTGGGTCACAAACTTACTGGAAATTCAGGCTTCTATCTAACCTACCAGTTAATATTCTTTGAACAATTTTCCATTTGCCTACCTGTTGATTTCTTGGGTTTTTTTTTATTTGTTTGTTTGTTTTTGTTTCATTTTAAGTTTGTATTAGGTTAATTTTTGTTTATTTTTCTTTACTTGTTTGAGAGAGACAGAAAGAGAAAGGGAGAGAGAGAATGAGTGCACCAGGGCTTCTAGCCACTGCAAAGGAACTCCAGATGTATGTGCCACTTTGGCTTACATGGGTCCTGGGGAATTGAATTGAACTGGGGACTGGGGTCCTTAGGCTTCACAGGTAAGAGCTTAACTGCTAAGCCATCTCTCCAACCCTATTTCTTGTTTTTAAGGAATTCATTTGGTATCCCCAAAGTCATAGTTTCTTGGCTGCTTGCCAATCTTTCCCAGCAACCACCTACTTCACCTTACAAAGGTATCTTTTTTTTAACTTTTTTTTTTTTTTTTTTTTTTTTGGTTTCTCGAGGTAGGGTCTCACTCTACCCCAGGCTGACCTGGGTTTCACTATGGAGTCTCAGGGTGGCCTCAAACTCACACCAATCTTCCTAACTCTGCCTCCAGAGTGCTGGGATTAAAGGCATGCGCCACCACGCCCGGCTTACAAAGGTATCTTTATTGAGCAACCATCTTTTGTCACGTAAGCAAACCTCAGAGTTTGTCATCTTACAGCTTGTACTTTTGGAATTTCACTGGAACTCTTTCCTCTCTCCTGAATTACAGGACAGCCCTCCATTATCTTCATGTATTAGTGAATGTTTCTGTGCTTCAAGTCTACAGCTGGAATGGTGAAGACAAGATGACATTACCTTTCTCTATATAGAAAATCAGACATTCCAATGCCATACACTAAACTGCCCCTTTCCCTGGCCTGATTGTCAGTTGACATCAACATGTGGTAGTTTGATGGTGAAATGTCCCCCACAGCCTTGTGTGCAGGTGACTGAACCTCACACCCAGTCCACTGTTGGTAGCAAGCCGGGAGGCGGAGGCTGACTGGAGGCGTGCTGTGTGTCGCCCCCTTTGCCAGGGCCAGACTGCACCCCTGCTCCTATGCCCAGCTGCTGCTGCGAGGCGGGACGCCAAGGCTCCACTCTGCAACGCCATGACAAAACTTCCCAACTGTGACATGAAGTGACCCTTTCCTCTTGTCAGCTGCCTTGGGTCTGACCTTTGGCCCCAGCAACGAGAAGGTAAATGCTACATATCATATTCCTAGAAAAGCCATATTTCATAAAATACCTCAAATTGGGACAAAAAACTTCCATGAGACAGTAGTTGAGCTTGTTAAATTTTATAGTAAAAAGATGATGATCCTATATTTCCTTTCCATTATTTAGAAACCAACTCTGATGTAAATTATAAGAACTACGTTTCTGGGTAGTATTAAATTAACAGCTTTCTGCCCAACTTTTCAAATTCACTCACCTTTTAAAACTTCTGAACTACCTTACTGCATTTCTCCTTAGTAAATGCTAATCTGTCCAGCCTCATCTTTGGGGCTTCCTAAAGCCCTACACATTTCTAGGCAGAGCTGCAGCTGAAGTCATTCTACATGTGTGGCACCATATTTCCCAAGATAAGTTGTAAAGCTCCTTTTTAAAAGAGGAGCTGCACAACATGACGGTTTAAAAAAAAAAATAACAGCATTATACAGCATGCATGAGACAATAAACTTCTTCCTCCTAAACTTCTGTTTTCGTTCAATAAAAGAAAATCAGAGCTTGAATTTCATAGGTTTATTATTCTATTCAAGAATAATAAATCCTAACTTTCGTTGTTCATCCATCCTTTGGCTCACTAGAAAATATCTCCCCCGAGGCCGTGCCAAGTTCAAAAATGCCAACCAACATTCATAAGGAAAAGAAATTTTCCTTCTAGAATTCCTTGCGGAAAACACTTATTTCTCCTTCTTGTGGCTTGATTCATTTGACAGTTTGGGGACACATCTAACACTTTTCACTACACTGCTATTTTAAGAAACTATTTTTAAAAGGTAGCACAATCCCTTATATTCGGCCTCTCCAACAAGGATTGGTAGAATGCCGCCTGCAAAGAAAGGTGTTGAGAAGGGCCAATCTACCACCGATGACATAGTAGTAGTCTGAGGATGCACCACCGACATTCACAGTACCTCCAAGAGTAGGCTTCAAGAGTTGCCCTTAGACGCGCAAAGAGGTTCAGAAATCTGTCCTGAAGGAGACGTGTGGGTGCACGCCATGCTCAGTGAAGGATCTTGACCACTAGGATGAGAACTGTGTCACACAGAATCCCCACATGGTTGTCTAAAAAACATCATGAGCATGAAGATTCACCAAACAAGCTCTGTACCTTTGGCACCTGTCTACCGGATGGCACTAGAGACAGTCACCGGAGATGAGGAGCAGACACTGGCAAATAAAGTTATAAAACTGCCAAAATAAATACTCCTTTTCCAGAATTTCCCTTAGGATGCAAACTTACTTTTGAATGTTCACTTAGCTACATCCGTACAATACATAAACAGCAAAACCCTCTTGTGGTGGGGTAATTATTCGGAGCTGACCCCAGGCAGTTATTGTCAGTTATTTACTTCCATGCTCTCAGTACCTGACGTGTCTTAGACAGTCAACAAATTCGCCTCATAGTGACTGCCTATTCACATTCATCAAGAACTCTGATTGGAAGTTTAAAGTTATTAATTCAGACAGTCTAAGAGTAAGAACCTATGGTGGTTTGACTATATCACGACCCTCTCAGGCTCAAGGGTTTAATACTTAAATCCCCAGCTAGTTACAGTGTTCTGGAAGATTGTGGAACCTTTAGGAGATAGACCTTTGCTAGAGGATCGTATTGCTGGGGGGGGGGTTCCTGGCTGAGCCGCACATGCTCTTCTGCTGTTTCTTCCTGCTGACTCCTCCACGCAGCGACGACGTGACGCTGACGTCCTGATCCGGCCTGCTGGGCCTTCCCAGCCATGGCAGATACTGCCCTCTGGTTTCCTTCCACGAGCTGCTTCCAGCCAAGTTGTTGTTTTGTTTTTGTCCCAGCAATGAGAAAGTAACTGATACAGGGTCCGTGGAACAAGGGATTCATTTCAATTTTAAATTGGGAGTCATGCAATTATACTAACCATTGCATCTCCCCAACTTTCGATTGTTCTAATGTGAGAGAGAAACGTTAAATAACCAGGCCACAGAGCATAAAATACACAACACAGAACACAATATAAAATATATTTATATATATTATAGTAAATCTATAACAAACGTGGCTTCTTCTACAAGTGATCTTCTTCAAATTTATTTTTAGAGATGTTATAAGGATTTCTGTAGAAATTGAGGGAGGTTATTTCATTTTAAAAAAATAGACATTCCTGCACAAAAATAACCACAGAAATATTTTGCCGAGAAATAAATCTATTTATCTACCATTGGCAGCATGCTGCTAGGTTTACAAGTTGCTATTAAAGTGCCAGGAATATTCAGGGAGATGAAAACAACACTGAAACCCAGGTGATGAAATGACAGAGAATAGGCTAGAGTCAATTTCATAAATAATAAGGAAGTCACACAGTATAGTGGATAGCAGGAAAAAAAAAAAAACATCTTAATACACCAAAGACAATCTCATAAGTGGAATCCTAAATGTATATTAGAATTTAGTAAATATCCTTTGCTCAGATACAGACAGATACATGCATAGGTATAAAGATAGATGGTGATAGGTAATAGGTCAATAATAGATAATTATCCTCATACTTCTATATACATATACTATGTGTATGTAAATATCCTTCCAAGTTTTTCCTTATTCTTGATATCTAATCATCATCCAGTTCAGTCACGGTTAGAAAAGCAGAATCTATAAAGGCAGTGGATATTAATTTGTTAATCCTAGCTGCCAGGCATTAAAAAATGTTAGAAGAACAAATAAGATGGCGAGTTCATTTTGGTTTTCTTAGAAAGTATCTTTTCAATTTATTTAAAAAAGAAAAAACAAACTAACTAAATGGCATCTGGGAACAGCTCAGCAAATGTTTACTAAGTACACAAGATCAAATCTGGCCAAGTGTTTAGCAGTACGTCCTCCCTGTACCTGCATTCCTGAAAATAAACATACACTTTGACAAATTGAGAAGAAAAGCCCAGGGCTAGGGACGTGTATGAGTAAGAAAATAAGGATCTGTGACCCACTACCATTGCTTCTCTCCACTTTCTTTCTCAGAAACTCCCTCCAAAGGATTACTCTATCCAGTCTTGGACTTTTTAATATTCAGTCCTCATCAGATAAATAATGCTCTCTCTCTTTTTAGATGTCATACTTTAAGTCCTGATCAAATAAGGAGCAATACATATGATTATGACTAGACTTTACATACAAAACTTTATGGGTAAATTCTGAATAGAGTTCTTTAAATTCTGACTTCATCAAAATGTATAGAATGCCAGTGTAATGGAAAGGGCTCTCCTTAAAAATTTTCTCATTAGTACTTCTCTTTTGTTTGTTTTTGGGGGCTCTTTTTGGGGGGGAGGCTATTGTTTCAAAGGTACAGTCTCACTCTAGCTCTGGTTGACCTGGAATTCACTCTGAAGTCTCAGGCTGGTCTTAAACTCACAGCATTCCTCCTACCTCTTCCTCCCAAGTCCTGGATTAAAGGTGTGAGCCCCATGCTGGCTTCTCATTGACATTTCCATGAGATGATGTTAGGACATAGGCCATGCAGCTCATGTCTCATCTCTTTATTTCAGGAACATGCAACTGGTTCTAGAACCAAGAAAAAAAAGGAAGTAAGAATAGAACATTACCAGCACATGACATGTTGAAGGTCGGATTAAAGACAATGTTATACAGACTTGTGTTTATTGGGATAAACATTGTACTGGCTAAAGCAAAATGTTCACAACCTATAAACACATGCCATTTATGGACAGACAGAACATGTTTTTCCTATCAATCAGTGTACACCTGGCTCAGGAGTTTCGCACAGGCTACTGTAAGGCTAGCATATGTGTAGCAGGTATGATTCAGAAGCCTAGAGCAGTCATTTCAGAAATTTGTGAAATCACAGGGGAGCACAGGGGCAGATGTTGAAAACCTGGGCTGTACGGTCTCCATATCTACAGGAGACTACAGAAGAGTCTTTTTTGTTCAGGAATACTGAAATACCCACCTAAGCCAGACACACAAGATGATGCAAGCATGCAAGGTTGCACGTGTGCACAAGATGGCACACGTGTCTGGAGTTAGATTACAGTGACTGGAGGCCCTGGCATGACAATTCTCTCTCCCGCTCTGTCTCATAAAAAATGCAAATAAGGGCTGGAGAGATGGCTTAGTGGTTAAGCGCTTGCCTGTGAAGCCTAAGGACCCCGGTTTGAGGCTCAATTCCCCAGGACCCACATTAGCCAGATGCACAAGGGGGCACACGCGTCTGGAGTTCGTTTGCAGTGGCTGGAGGCCCTGGTGCATCCATTCTCTCTTTCTCTGCCTCTTTCTCTCTCTGTCTGTCTTTCTCAAATAAGTCATAATAAACAAAAAAATGCAAATAAGGGCCGGAGGGAGGGCTTATCAGTTACGGCATTTGCCTGCAAAGCCAAAGGACCCAGGTTTGATTCCCAAGGACCCACGTTAGACAGGTGCACGTTTCTGGAGTTCGTTTGCAGTGGCTGGAGGCCCTGGCACACCCATTCATTGTCTCCCTCTCTCTCTCTCTCTCTCTCTCTATCTATCTATCTATCTATCTTTCTCTCTCCCTCTTTCTCTGTCAAATAAATAAATAAAAATACATTTTTAAAAAAAATACAAATAAGATAAATGAAAAATATATAAACATAAAAGCTGAAACAAGGCTAATCGTGGAACTGACATATACTCAAGTCAGGTTCACTTTTTCTCTCAGTATATCCCTTCTGTGAAATAAGTGAATGAATACATTCTGGGGGAAAGTCACCATGGCAAGCTCGCTTGTGTGCGAACAGCTTGAGAGCCGATGGCTGTCAGTGTCCTTTCGTCATTCCGCTGATACATGCTCTCTCCACCTCAGCCTGGAAGGGGTGTTTAATTTCAGTCACCAGTCAGTCTGTTCACTCAGGCGTCCTCCTTCTATGCATAGATTCTTGCTTCTGACAAGGTCACTCTCCTCACTCGCTGCCTTCTCTCTGGATGGGAACCATCCAGGTGTTCTGGGCTATTAAAATACACACTCCAGCTCGAGGAAGACCGTATTCATTTTTCATGACTCCATATCACATACCAAGCTATTCGTGTGATGATTCATTTTCATTTTTAATTAGAATGTCCTCTGAATTCCCTTCTTGTTCTTGCAGATGAGAAAAAAAAAATTAATCAAAAAGTATCTTTGTGAGTTCAGAAACAATTAAAATGCAATTCTTGTAAAGGTGTTATCAAGGCAAGAATTTGGAATTGGCTGTTTGGAGTTATCCTTATCAAAGGCAACTTCTCACTCTAAATGTAAAACATGTCTGATAAGCCTTATTATATCAAATTGAAACTGATTTTTAAGAACAAAAAAAGTGGATACTTGATTCTTGTAAGTATCTAGCATCAACTTAACAGGGTGTCCATTATCAAGAAGTGATTGTGATAAGTGCTGTCTTGGAAGGAAGCAAATCCTGAGAAATAATTGGATTTGCTAAATCCAGACTTGCCTTGGATTTAGTCCTGGCACCTGCAACAAAAAAAAGGACAGCTGTTGTGGACTCCCACCAAGTAAATACTATTAAGCTCATTGACACAAACCTTTTGGCTATGATCAAGTGAAGTATCCCTTTAATCCATCCATGCCTCTGTCCAGGGACTCACATTGGCTGGCACTGCTACTTAGAGAGGCGGCAGGTGGGATTTAGCCACAGAAATCGTCTCCATCTTGAGCAGCTTTGAGTTTTATTTATGATCCAAGCAAAGCAGCGTGACAGCGGCGACGACAATGACACCTTGGATGGATGAACACCTCAACCCCAGGAGCTCCGAGGGCTCTGCCGACATTTGTCTAATTAATGCTCACCACATGCTTGGGGAGGAAATATGTGGAATTATCCTCAATCTACGGACAAGAAAACCAGTGCAAACATGACGAGCCTTGGATCACAAAGTAAGCTGCCTTGGGGGAAGTGATATAGCCAAGACTTGTCACGCAGTGCAATGCTGGGATTAAAATAAATAATGCTATCATAAAATTATCTCTTTTTTGTTTTTTGGGTTTTTTTTTTCAAAGCAGGGTCTTGCTTTCGCCCAGGCTGACCTGGAATTCACTATTACAGGTTTGAGGGTGACCTCGAACTTACAGCAATCCTCCTACCTCTGCCTCTCGAGTGATGGGATTAAAGGCATGTGCTACCACACCCAACTATGATTTTAAGATTGCTTATAAAACTAAATGACACTGTGAAATCCCACTACATAGGAATTGTGTGAGATTGCTGAGGGAGCATTATACAATTAGAGGCAGGTAATAAACAAGATAATTAGGTATGGGAATGTGTAATACCCTCAAATGATCTATAAACTATTTTAATTTGCATTTGCTGATCACTTTTTTTGAACCACATTCGAACTGAATTCAAAAGGAGAACTGGCTCTCTCTGTCTGTCTATCTATCCATCTCATTCTCACTCTCTCAGTCTCTCACTCTCTCCATCAAATAAATAATAATATTTTCTTAAAAAAGGAGAAATGGAGACGGGGAAATGGTTCTGTGACTAAAGCATGAGTACCTGAGTTCAAATCCCCAGAAGCCACATACGAGATGGATGCTACAGCATGAGCTTCTGGACTCCCAGTGCACCTAGAGCAAGATGAGACCAACAGGAGAATCCTCAGGCTCACAGGCCAGCTAGCCTGGTGAATAGCACAGGTGTGGACAAGTAGAGACCCTGCCTCAAGCAACGTGGGAAAGGAGGACTGACACCCAAGACTGCCAGTCCCTGACTTCCACACGTGTGCCACAGCACCTGTACTCTGGCATGTACATGTTCACACACACATATGAATGCCCACATATGAACACACACACAACAAAAAGGAGAAATAGAGCAATCACTTACAAAAACTTTTATACACCACTCCAAAAGGAGTTAAAGACTACTTTACATAAACAAGCCTCCACATCCTGCCAGTTATCTCTTGTTTATTGCTCAATATTTTATCTCTTTAAAAACTACTTTGAGCAGCCGGACGTGGTGGCACACACCTTTAATTCCAGCACTCGAGAGGCAGAGGTAGAAGGATAACCATGAGTTTGAGGCCACCCTGAGATTACATAAATTCCAGGTCTGGGCTAAAGTGAAACCCTACCTCAGGAAAAAAAATATAAAAAACTACTTTGGATAAAACAATGAATTTGCCCATGTTACTAAAATATTATCAAAATAAAATAATAGATACATCTGATGATCAGAGTTTTTATATACCAAAGAAAGGTGTTTACACAGCAGACATGGGAAGTGTCAGGGCCTCCATCCTGTGAATCACCTCTTCTTGTCCTCATAAGATCAACTGACCATTAAATAACAGCACTAGAGTTAATAAACTGAGCATTCACCAAGAACTGATCAGCCATTACAAACCTTGAAATTAAGCAATTGCCAATGGCAAAATACCTGTGCATATTTTTCTACATCTGTACACCAGGTCTTTTCTTTTTCTGCAAGAAGGATGGATGAACTTCCTTGCCAGCAGCACATCTCCCTAACAACTGTGTACAGTAGGCTAGAACTATGTATCAATAAAGAAGATTTTGCTCAGCTCCCAAAAGCCACGTGACCCGCAATTTAACTTTGCTGAGTGCCTCTGCTCCTGAAAAAGAAACAAATAGACACATTTTTGCCACAGAAGATGTAGTATCCAGCAAAGAAACAGATAGCTGATTCCTCTGTTTAGTTAAGTAGCTTTAGGTTGGATGCTCCGAATTCCTAGGTGCCCTAAGCTGTCCACTCGAGGCACATTCCAATTGTAAAGTCTATTCCTCAATAAGAATTTTTATTTACATGTGACCATTTTGGTTGTGCAAACACCAAACAAACGTATAAGGTGGATATCACTTCTTATATGTGTGGTATTGTGTTAGGCACTTTCATGCTTATGAGTTACTTAATCTTCCCAAAATGCTTATCTCCTCGTGAGTAAACAATTACTAAATGTTGGATGAAGAATGAATGAATAAGAGAAAGAGAGAGAGGTGTTGTCTATTTTTACAGATAAGTAGGTTCACAATGTGATTGCCTGATTTAGTTCCATCACTAAAATGTCCAAGCCAGAGTTCAAAGCCTGAAATTCTTACAATATGTGCAGAACTTCTTTCTAATGCACAACCTTCTGCCCAAATAGGAAATTGGGCTTTTTAATGCCATCAGGTAATTCTCTGCTCTACTTCAGGTGCTGCCTGAGTGACATTTCCAGACCTTTAACAAGCATAGTTCAGAGACAGTGATAACCAATCTCATAAAGACATAAGGAAGACAACCAGACAAAGGAGGTCCAGTCATAGTCTAATCTGTACATTTTACTTCTTCTTTTAAAAAAGTATTTTAGGGCTGGAGAGATGGCTTAGTGGTTAAGCGCTTGCCTATGAAGCCTAAGGACCCCAGTTCGAGGCTCAGTTCCCCAGGACCCACGTTAGCCAGATGCACAAGGGGGCGCACACATCTGGAGTTCGTTTGCAGTGGCTGGAAGCCCTGGCGTGCCCATTCTCTCCCTCCCTCTCTCTCTCTCTCTCTCTCTCAAATAAATAAATAAAATAAATAAACAAAAAAATTTAAAAAAAAACATTAAAAAGTATTTTATTTTTGCTTATTTATTTGAGAGGGAGGAAAGGGGACAGAGATAAAGAGAGAGAGAATGAATGGGCACATTTGGACCTCCAGCCACGACAAACAAACTCCAGATGCATATGCCACCTTGTGTATCTGGCCTGGTCCTGGGGACTCAAACCTGGGTCCTTTGGCTTTGCAGGCAAACACCTTAACCACTAAGCAATCACTCCAGCTCTTATTTCCTCTTAAAGTAGATACGTTGGTGCAATTTGTGTGTTGCAAAGAGAAGAGAGATTATGGCATTTATTCCCAGCCCCTTTCTTCGTGGCCGCTCGAATCCCCCTGAAACTCCTCATATCTCTTCTCATCACTAGTACTGGAAAGTGTGCCTTGTTTCCTGAGCCTGACCACCACAGAAGACCCATAACCTGAAAAGTTGTAAGAGTGGTCATCACAGTGAATGTGTACAAAAGAGGCCCCAATCTATGATAGCTATATAAAAAGATCAGTACAGTGACTGTACAAGAGTCAACAACATAAGCAAAGTATTTTAAAGAAGAAGCTTATTGTGGTGAATGTGTACAAACAAGAGCCACCGATGTAAAAGTGAGAAAGATGAACCAACAAAGGGAAAGAAGACTTTGCATTTTACTTTGTTGGTTTTTTTTTTTTTTTGTCTTGTTTTGTTTGGTTTGGTTTTGCTTTGTTTTGTTTTGTTTTGTTTTGTTTTGTTTTGTTTTGTTTTGTTTTGTTTAGAACCACCATCAATGAATTTCAGTAATGGTGTTTTCAAAGTCAAGACAAAAATGTTTGAATGGCAGACAATGAGATTTACATATCTAAACCCAACACAGACTGTTCAAGGTTTAGTATGCATGCTTATTTTACGACTATAGCATACAAATCATTTCAATTGCACACAAAACAACTTTCATTTTACTAATGAAATACTTCAAAACTATGTGTAATTCACTGTCACTATCAATTTTAGAAGATCACTTAAATGTAAATTTAATTAGAATCATGATGGTCTACCTTTACATAGTTATAGAAACACTGTGAAGAAACACTAAATAATATCAATGTAATTGATAAAGAAATATTAAAAGTTGAACAAGTCTTATTTTTTGACTGCATATCAATACACATCGGTTTTATGTTCCAATACTGCTATGCTTAATTTCTTTTAAGAAAACCCAGAACCGGCGTAATAAAGTCTTGTGCAATGTCAAAAGTTTCTGCAGAACTAATGGCACTCCCTTAGGCACAGTCCACTTCCCAGGGGCAGCCTGGTGCTCACCGTTGTCCCTTCACGTCGTTCCAAGGGCATCAAAGGTTCTGACTTTAACAGACCCCTGAATCTTGAGAATGGACTCGAGAGAAACATCAGAACTCCATCACCCTTCTTCAATGCAGCATCCATGTAAATTACTATTCTGTGCGCTTCATAAATATTATCTGAGCAGGGCTTTGCTGCAAAAATAAAATAAAATGAAAAAGCTACTCACCTGAGTTTCCTTACCTCCTGTATGCAAGGTCCTCTCTCTAAACAGGAGTGCTCAGGGGAGTCACTGCAGATTGGGTTCCTGGTGTCTCACCTTGACCCACTGAGCACTTTGATTTACATTTTGTTTTATCTTAATCTTCCAGTTGGATATAAAATCGAAGCAACTATGACCTTGAGCACCAGCTCCCCTCCTTTCTCTGGGTGTTCTCCATCCTCCTCTCTTTCTCTCTATTACCTTCTAAGTGGCATCTTACAGCAATCTTGTGGATCTGCCACAGTCCCCCCACTCCCCCCACTTTGTTCAGACAGTTGCGATTTCTCACTTTGGGTCTTTTATTCATTCAATAAATGTTTACAGAGACCCCACCACAAGGCCAGAACTGTATTTGGTATGTCGGAAAGAGCCCTGAACCAGAGGAAGCACTTCCACCCTTGTTGAAATAGAGCACATGACACATTTTCAAGTTAGCACTGGCAAGACAAGAAAGTCGGACAGGGCCTGGAAGATGAGCATGGGCAAGGAAGACTGTGTGGCCCGGGGACCAGCAGAGACTTGTGGGAGAGGCGAGCAGCTGTTTAAGGAGCTCAGGCTAATGCAGCACACTACAGACCGAGCGGTCTCTCCTCACTGCGCTGGAGGCGGAAAGCCCAGGGTCACGGTCCCAGCACGACCCAATTCTGAGGATTCTTTTCCAGGCGTGTAGGTGGTTGCTGCCTTCTGGGTCCTCCTATGATGAGGAAAGAGATAGAAACTGGCATCTCATCTTTAAAACATCTGTTTATTTATTTGTTTATTTTGGTTTTTCAAGGCAGGGTCTCACTCTAGTTCAGTCTGACCTGGAATTCACTATGGAGTCTCAGGGTGACCTCGAATTCACTGTGATCCTCCTACCTCTGCCTCCCAAGTGCTGGGATTAAAGGCGTACGCCACCACACCCAGCTGCAAAACATCTTGATTTAATCATAAAGGTCTCTGCCTAGGACCAGATAACTTCACAAAGGCCTCATTTCCAAAAATGGAGTTCAAACTTCAACCTATGGGTCTGAGAGAGCACACGTTAATTCCATAGCAGAAACCCAAAGGATGTCAATGAGTGAGGATCCAGTGGAGAAAACGTTCTAGGAAGAAGAATCCGCTTGGCTGCCCAGCCAGGCCAAATGCTCAACGGGTACAATCATGGCATGTCTGTTGTCAGGAAAACCAACTGCTTTCTGATTGGTTTCAAGGCCTACTCCACAGGCGAGAATTTAGGCATGGTACTAAAAACCTCACCAAAAGCCTATGGCTATGATGGTCATAAGCCTGAGGAGGAAAGAACTACTGCCATCTGGCTAAATGGACATATTGTGCCCTCCAAACTGCCCTCAAATACTTATACTTATGGCCCATATATTCTTAAAATATTTTATTTATTTTCAAGCAGGGAGAGAGAGATAGCAGAAAGCTAATGAGCATGCCGGGGCCACTAGCCATTGCAAATGAACTCCATGTGCATGTGCCACTTTGTGCATCTGCTTTATGTAAATACTGGGAAACTGAACTCATTTTACATGCAAGGGCCTTAACCACTCAGCCATATCTCCAGCCCTATGCACATATATTAATGCTATTCTCCCTTTCAGCTAGAGAGCCTTCTATTCTCAGATGGTGGTCACCACTGGGGAGACTCAAAACTCACCAAAGTGCTGAGATGTCAGTGGAGTGTTCAGCGCTAAGTGGGACATCTCTGTCTCACCCTCTAAGGCTTGGGGACCATTGTGGAAGAGGAGGCAGTAAGACTTTAAGAGGCAAAGGAAGGGGAGAAGTGTGTTACAATACTGTCTTCCAGACACAAACTGCTCTTTCCATTCATAACCTCACAGTGGCTGATGCTTCTACCTACACAAGACCTGCATGCATAATGAGAGGGCAAAAAATTCAGACTTCAAAATATAACAGGAACTATTTGGAAAGAGGGAGGATAGAGGAGTGGGGCAAAGGAGGGTGCTGTGAGGGAGTTATA
Organism: Jaculus jaculus; assembly: GCF_020740685.1. Classification (NCBI taxonomy): domain Eukaryota; kingdom Metazoa; phylum Chordata; class Mammalia; order Rodentia; family Dipodidae; genus Jaculus; species Jaculus jaculus. The sequence goes on along the minus strand of NC_059112.1, from coordinate 6,008,930 downwards.
ACCAGGGTACATTGTGTCAATGTATGGAGGTGGTCAAACAAAAGTTAATAAGTGCACCCAGGCGTGGTGGCACACGCCTTGAATCCCAGCACTCAGGAGGCAGAGGGAGGAGGATTGCCATGAGTTTGAGGCCACCCTGAGACTACATAGTAAATTCCAGGTCATCCTGGGCTAGAGAGAGACCCTACCTTAACCCCCCCCCAGCCAAAAAAAAAAAAGAAAGAAAGAAAAGAAGAAAATATAGCTTTGGAGAGGAACTTAAGGAGCAATAAGATAAGACACACCTAAAAGAAAATGGGCGAGTAGAACAGCTGGATGGAAAATATCAGATAAACATATCAGGCATTATAGAAACAATGAGATTATTCCGAAAGTCATGTAAAGACAGGAGTATTTTTGAGGAAGAAAATTGTTCAATCCAAGTTGTGTTTAAAATAAACTCATCGTAGGATTTATGAAAATCATATAGCATGTATGGAAAATTGACGAAAGTAACCCAACAAGGAGGCTTGGAAAAAGAAAACTGGGGGATAATGGTCCTAGGTTAGCAGTGGTCAGAAGAACAAGAGGCACTGAGTGCAGTGTGTGCGTTGACCGAGAGGCAGCAGAACCTATGGAGAAATGACAGATTGAGCGGAGAAAAGGAGGGGAGGGGCAACAGAGAGACATGAAGCACCCTGGGTAAGTCAGGGTTGAGCAACTAAATAACTAAATAACTGGCGATGCCATTTACTGAGCTAGATGGTTCAATGAAGAAGTGATGAGATGCAAATTATGAATCCAATTTAGCAAATAAAGTTTGACACGTCTATTAGACTTCCAAGTGAAAGCTAAGGGTGAGGCAGGCCAAGAAGAAGGATGTGGAGAGTATACAATTTGAAAGTCATCAGCAGTGACATGGTCTTCAGCACTGTGGAATGGAAGGAGAGCACTTAGGAACTGTCCTACAAAACAAAGATGTCAACAGTTTGACTCTGACGTTGTGCAATTTGATGCTGGCACATGGTTTAAAATAAGAGTCACCAAGTCAAGACTAGAATGGCTGAAGAAGAAAAACCAATTAGAACATGGTTCTCTGCTCAGTAAAAGAAGATGTTGAACTTTGGGGCTGGGGAGATGGCTCAGTGGGTCGCAGCATGTGCTGTGTAAGTACAAGGATGTGAGCTCCATCCCAGCACCCACATAAAGCATCAGACATGGCCACACACACTTGTAACCCAGTACTGAGGTGGACAGAGACTAAAGGATTTCGACCAGTGCATGCTCCAGGTTCATGTAAGACCATGTTTCAAATAAATAAGACAGAAGAGTAAAAGACAAGGGCACTTGACATCCTCCTTTGGTCTCTGTACACAGGGAGCTGACATCTGGACATGTGAATAACACACAGACACACACACACACACACAGACAGAAATGTGTGACTTTGCCAATTTCTGTTAAGGACCTAAGTAAAGAAAAAAGAAACAGTAAGTAGAGGGCTGGAAAGATGGCTTAGTGGTTAAGACGTTTGTCTGTAAAGCCAAAGGATCCTGGTTCTATTCTCCAGGACCCCTGTAAGCCAGATGCATAAGGGGACCCACATGTCTGGAATTTGTTTGCAGTAGCTGGAGGCCGTGACACACCCATTCTCTCCCTCCCTCTCTCTCTCTCTCTCTCCCTCTCTTCCTCTTTCTCTCTCGCTCTCTCTCTCTCTCTCTCCCCCTCCCTCTTTCTCTCTCTCAAATAAAAAAATAAATGAACTATATTTTAAAAAAAAACAGTAAATAGAACACTGGACTAGACAATATGGGAGCCAGTATCTGCTTGTATTTTTTTTTTAATTTTCATTTATTTGTTTGTTTGAGAGTGACAGACACAGAGAGAAAGACAGATAGAGGGAGAGAGAGAGAATGGGTGCGCCAGGGCTTCAAGCCTCTGCAAACGAACTCCAGACGTGTGCGCCCCCTTGTGCATCTGGCTAACGTGGGACCTGGGGAACCGAGCCTCGAACCGGGGTCCTTAGGCTTCACAGGCAAGCGCTTAACCGCTAAGCCATCTCTCCAGCCCTCTGCTTGTATTTTAAGTAGACTTTTCATGAACTGATGATGACAAAAGGATAATTGGCCTGTTTTAAAGGGGGAATGAGAAATTACAAAGTGGAAAAGGCAACAGAGAATGAAAGGAGAGGGAGCCAGGTCACGGAGTTGAGAGAAGGGAGAAAGAAAGAGAGAAATCTAGGAATCAAAATCTTTAGTGGGCCAGAGCAGATGGGACTCTCTGCTAAGCACAGTTTGGCCATATGTAATAGCAGAGAGAATTGATTGTCGAGTTTACATGCAGTTATGTTTTGAAGTCGGTCGAGGAAAAATGAGTAGTTCTTTTCTGAGTGAAGGAAAAAGAGATGGAATCTGAGGCTTAAAGAAGCAAGTGTGACATAGTTATCACAGTGGATGGAAAAGCAAAAGACTATCATTTCTTTTATAATATAATAAAAAAAGTTTCTTTTGGAACTTAACTCGCATTTGCAACATTGTACAGATAATTATCTCAAATAATGCCATGTATAATAAAGCCCACATTTTCAGTAAATATGACCCTGTTGTTTTTCAAGTAAGTGGAGTATTCCCTCCTCACAAAACCAATGCTACTCTAATGAAATTTTGCTGACAAAGTCCACCAAGTTGCTCATTACAGCCTATTAAGAAAAATGTGTTATATTAAAACTATTTTTTTAAGAAACTAAAACCCCATCAACGATATTTAGAAGTTATTTTGGATGAAAAAAGTTGAAGGTTTTGAGACAAGAAGCAATTCATTTGTGGGAAATATGTTGACAATGAAAGATATCAGTAATGTACAAAAGAGTGAGTGTCATTATTTGTCAGAACACAAATGTTAGTGACCAAAATACCCTGTGCAGATTTTCCTTAAGGTATTAATGAAATGCTAAGTACATGGAGATTTCACTTTATGTTTAGACGTATTACATCTTTTTCATTAACATTATAACATATTCATTTACAAATGCAAAACAAAATTAATTAAACACTGAATATTTTAAACATATATATGTAAATAGATGTTCTGTGAGGATTATATACTACAATCTCATTTGCTATCTACTGATGTCTTCTTTCTATAATCCTCATACAATTATTTGATCTAGAAGGTGCCTAGTTTGCATGCATACTTAGAATGTGGCAAATCTAAATTAATCCATGCATTCAATTAGGATCCTGAAGGGTAAACAGTGGCTGCCACTCAGTTCCCTGGATAGAAGTCTATGAGCCAAGGCTTAGTCTACAAGAAGCTAGCTAGAGAATAATGCAGATATTAAGACCTTCAAGGTAAAATAAGGAAGAAATATTGGACAGAGAGAGATTTGGAGGAATAGCAGTAGATTCTGGATAAAGTTCTCACTTGTAACCACAGGAGGTCTAGCGGTAGCGGCAGGATCCCGGTTCAGATTGTCCTTAGATGGGGACAGGAAGTGAGGTTTTGTATTCCCATAATGACAGACATTGAATAATGGTTTTCCTGGGAAAGCGACATGATTTGTACAACGCAATTCTTTTCAACAGATGTCTATTCCTCCCTGGGATTTGGTGGCAGCAGTCCCAGAAGCTGGAAAAATGTCCTTTTGTCTCTAATGAGACAGCAGCATGTAACACAAATAAGGTTAATCTCAGCCCCATTGTAAAGCCAAGAAACTCAAGGTAGTAATGATAGTTTCAAACACTGCTTTTGAAGGAGCAGAGTAAAAAAGCCCCTGTGGGGAAAGGCGTAAATAAAGGAAGGACATGTGTGGGCATGGATGGACCTCCGAGGGTCCAGTTAAGTCCTGTCAAGCTGCTCGCAGGTGAGAGTTCTTATGAACACAGGATTTCCTGTGGTCATGTGAGGAACCCGATGAATCACAGCAAGTGCCCCCATCGCATTTGAGGACGAGCACTTACCGCTCAGAAACCACAAGCAGGGTGACACAAACAACCCTTCTGCTGCGTCCACCAAGTGTCAAAACTTGGGGCTCCCCACTCCCTCACAGCGCAAAAAGGGCCCTGGGAGTTCTCAGGATAGCCCAGTAGCAAGGATCTAGAGAATGTGCTCTGACTGGGAGTCATAATAATGGCAAACACTGTAAAGGTAACTGGGATGTTAGGAGGAGAGGTAGTAAAATCAGAAATCAAATAATAGTTTCTATGTACCAGGCATCACATAAAGGACCGGGTTAGTTTTAAGAAGTCAATAATTTCCATCATTCCCTGTCAATAAAGAGCAGAATCAAAATTTGGGTATTTGTCCATATAACTCCAAGATGTTCTTGCACAATATAAATAAGGGTCTAGGTCAAATACCAAATCTCAAACGTCTACAGAAGTCACAGAAATAAAAACTGGGTAGGCTACATATAAATAGCCATTTTATACATGGTATGGATAATGGAAGTTTTGATAAATCAAAGATACTTCTATTGTTTGATGGTGTTCGGACAAAGGTCCACACGGTGGTCTTGGGAGCTGTAGAGCCTTAAAGGGGCGGGGCCTAGTGAAAGAACTGAGCAAACCCTCTGCAGGATTTTGGACCTCCAGCCTTTCCTGTCCTTTTGTTTCCGGCCTGGAGTGGGTGAAGCAGCTCCCTGGGCCATACATTCCCACCAGGGACCCCCGACCCCATCCCACTGAGCCCCTCCTTCTTTGCAAGTAGTACCTCTTCTGTTTTGATTTCTCATTCTTTTTTCCCCTCCTCCCTCACCTATATCAGAATGTTGATGTGTTCAGTACTTACTGTGCAGGTCTTACGGAGGTAGTGCCGGCCACTGGGAGGTCATGAAAGTCCCGGTCATCTCACGTCCATAGGGTAGTGTCCCAAAGTCCTGCCCTGTCTGCCCCCTGCTGCCACACCCCATTCTGTCTGTTTTACTGGTTTTGATTTGGTTTTGTTTTGGTATTTTGAGGCAAAGTCTTGCTCTAACCCAGGCTGACCCAGAACTCACTTCTCAGCCCAGACTGGCCTCAACCTGGAGGTGATCCTCTTCTCTCAGGTTCCCAAGTCTTGCCTGACAGCATGCTAGTTTTTATTTATCAACTTTCTAATGCTTCTGTGCACTTTTATCTCATACATAGTAAGAATTTTTCCTTGTTTATGTCCTATTTCCCCCAAATAGATTATAGGTAAGTGGAGGCTAGCAGGGTTTTATACCCTCAGCCTATTGGTATTTCCCATCACTGGATGGTAAAAGGCTTTCGTACTTCGAATGAAACTAAGCTGTCACCAGTACACACTACTGTCAATCTTCCCTGCACTTCAGCTGAGTTGGCCTCTCACATGAGAAATCAGTCACAGAGCTGGAGAGGTGGCTCAGTAATTATAGGCACTTGAATGCAAAAGCCTGATGGCCTGGGTTCAAGTCCCCAGTACCCATGTAAAGCCAGATGCACAAAGTCGTGCATGCATGTGGAGTTCGTTTGTTGCAGGTACGTGCGCCACTGTATGCATCTTTGTGCAGAAGGCCCTGGCATACTCACTGATATTCTCTGTCTTTCTTCCTCTCCCTCTCTCTCCCTCTCTCACTCTCTTTCTTCCTTTTTCTCTTCGATATGTTTTAAAATAGGAATGAGTCACAAGAAGATTCTGACCCGCGTTCTCAGAATGCCCAGTGGAACTGTCGTGCCTCTAGCAGTGCTGTGGCCCTCTGGGCATCCTAAGGCTGTGTGGTTACAGGCTGCCCAACCTGACTGTGCCACTAACAGCCCCGGCAGGGCACAAAGACGGGCCTGCACAATAAATATTTCCACAAAGTTCAGTTTCTTCCAGTATGTTCTCTTCCAAATGTGCATCAAGAAGCAGTCACGTCCTGTCCCCTCTTCCCTGCCTGTGACTGAGAAATAGAAGCAAAAGCAAGCAGGCAGCTAGTTCTGTAGGGCCGGGCAGACGGGGAGTGAAAGCTCCTGGACCTGCACCTTGCACTCTGGCTTCTGTGTGCTCATCCCCCACCCTGCGATGCTGAGTGCCACACCAACCAGCCACACAGAGCCACAACGCTATGAAATCGAACTACAGAGCTAAGCTTTTAATTTTGTTTAACTTTAATTCACTTAAATTCAAATTTATTAACTGCAGTAGGGTAAAATTCTCTGTTAAATACAACTTGGTTATTTTGCCAGAACTACTGTTCTATAAAAATTTAACATTCAAATTAAGGAATGCAGTAAGCGTATAAGACATACTGAATTTTGAGCACTTAGCATAGAAAAAAAATGTATAAAGTAGCTCTTTGATAATATCTATATCGATTATGTGTTTAAATGATATTTAAATGTATTAGAGTGCATAATACATTATTAAAATTGATTTGTTCATTTTACTTTTTAATGTAGCAACTAGAAAACTTAGTGTTGTGTGTGCGTGTCTTAGAATATATTTCTAATGGGCATTATTATTCTATATACATAATATTGCACAGTAAGTGATAGAACTGGGATTTCCACTTTGATCTAGCTCTCACCAAAGCATGTTAGCCATAGAGTAATGGAATAAAGTGTTCTCTTCCGTAGTTTACAAAAGTATTGATTAAATATGTTCACAAATGTATTCTTGAACACAGTCTAAATAATCTAGCCAATAAAACAGACATTGAGATTGAGAAAATCCAATCCGAATTTGGGAAAGAACCAGCATCGCTATTTTCAGGAAAGCATCCACAGGGAGCCGGTCAAGGACAAGGCGACCCGTCTGTCGGCTCAAAGGCTCCACAGGGCAGTCACAAACATGGGCCAGAGCAACGGATACCATCAGTTATCCAATTCCTTGGAAGGGAATTTTACAGGCATCTCAAGGACACTGCCAATTGAACTTCATCAGAATAATGTAAAAATTATTGTGATATTTTCTGAACATGACAAATTGCTCTACAATCTCACTGATGTGGGTCCTCAGTGGAGTGGGGGCAGGGAGGAGGGAAGTGGTGGTGCTAACGTATGATGTAGCCATGCAACATTCTACTTCATAAAGGGGAGCACTGCTCTGCAGGAGGTTAGCTGTTTGAAACTTGAGCTCACACCCTCTGCACCGCGTCAGTCTCTCAGCGGCCACCAGAATGCAGTGACGGTACTCTCCAGCCAGGCTTTCTGAGGTGCCTGCAGTGACATCAAGAAACAGAGTGCGATGTTTTTGGAAATCTAAACATTCTCTACACCTGTAAGATTCTAAGAGTAAAGCTACTAGATGAGGCTGGCTGAACAGTGCAAGTCACTGGAGGGGTCAGTGCTCTACAAAATGTCCTGAGTAAATGATCCAGCAGTGCTCAAGATGCTGTACCCCAACAACATAAATTATCATTGGCCAAGACTAACAAGCTCAAAGAAAACCCTCTTAATTTAATTGTGTTCCCCAAAAACAAACCCTCTGTCTGACTCAGTCTCCTCTTCCTCTTTCTCCTCCTCCTCCTCTTCATTCTTCTTCTTTTTTTCTCCCTCCCCCCCCCTCGTTTATATTATTTCTGGTTCTGGCTCTGTCTCTGTTTCTCTCTTTCTCATACACACATATACACACATTTGCATATGTGTCTTTTGCACAAATCTGTATCCTTGCTCATAATGTTTGAAGTTTGTATTAAGATAAATACATTTCTATGGAGCAAATTAGATGTGTAATTTAAAATTAGGTTATGTATTGTTTTATATCATGCTCCTAGGCAAGATTCTATGGTAATGAGATCCTGAATTGTAAAACGTGGCAGATATAAGCTTAATACCCTCAAGTGGGCTGCAATGTTTTCTTCCTGAGATCTAGAGAGCATTTGCTCAGATATCTGGTCCACACCTCTTTCTCACATAACTCTGGTCTTAGCTGGCTATCAAAGTATAAGCCAAATCTAGAGGTCAAGTGTATATTTTAGTGAGTTATTTCCATAAGAAACTCTTAAAGGCTGAAAAGATTTCTAAGACTGGTAAATGAGAAGTTAATAGCATATATTGCAGATATGCAGGTGCTGGTCAGAAAATACAGGTACAAGGAACTCTCCTCCTCAAATGGTACCGCTGTGCCCAGTATCTGCTCACCATACCACTCTTGCTCCTAGGGTACCATGTAGTCATAGACTTATATTGTCCTCTGACCTCTATTCCTGCCCATTGTCCTTTGTTCTTTCCATCAACAAATATTTATGGTAAATGCCTTGTATTTATTATCTGTTCCAAGTCAAAGCAAACATACACTTTCTGGGTGTGGGCTTAAGAGGTCTGAGTCAACATAAGGAATATCCATAGTAAGCTAACATGACGTCCTTCAAAAGTAATGCCAGAAACAAAAATAGGGAGGGGCATGATTGCCCAACCCTGTCTCTTCACTGATTGCTTCCCAAATATCACTGACCCGAGGCTGGCATCTCTCAGCTCTTTGAAACCACAGCTGCTTGTTTTGCTCCTGAAGCTTTGGCCAGCTGTTGTCACATCTGTCTGAGATCACAGCAAGCCTGGCTGCTTCAATAGCTCAGTATCTGTTATGTGAACTCCTGCTGGAGCCTGGCACCTCTACTCTTCTATGGTCCAGATCATTGTCACTGCTGTCCAGGCTGACCTCAGTCCCAGCCGGCAGCTCTCACGTGGACTCCTTGTTCGAGGAACACCTCTGGAAGCAGGCAATCACAAATTACTCCCTAGAGTGGCCGGGAGAGGTTAGGAGCTGCTGAGCTCAGTCATATTTCACAAAGCTTTTGATCTCAGGTTTGATCCTTGCTACCATCGATGACACAAACAAGTCTCCGCTTACAGGGAAACCAGCACTGGCTGACTCGATTGCCCTTTTTTACTTTGAGCATCCTGCTGCCTGAACCTTAATGCTGCCCAGCACAAAATGTAAGGTCAAGGTATAAATAGGCATTTTGTAATTTAGCGCATTTTCCCCTTCACCCTGTTGGCTCCCTCCAGCGCCCTGCACTGTCCAAGTCCTATCTTTGTGCCTGCCTGAAGGCACCATGAATCACTTTCTACAGGCTCCTCTTTGACGTGGGAAAGGCACCTATGAAACAACCCGCAAGAAAAAAATAACTGTTCACTGCCCATGAACTTTGTAGGAAAGCATTCAATATTGTGGCTATAGGATATGAGTAAGCTAGACTTCAGCAAGCAATGATCCCCCAAAGTCACATTTTCTTACATGTTGCATCATTCTTGAAAAGAATGGTCCTGCCTGTAGGAACCATTGAAACAAGAGAGAATTCTGAAAGCCCAGAAGTGAGGTGGTGAGGGGGAGCCAGGCACATTGGATGAGATGAGGAAAACAAAATCATCCATAACTGGAACACCTGCCATGTGTGAGGGTCATGAACTTGACTTTTCAGTAAATGTGAAGTCTCTAAAGTGAGATTTCAGAGTAAGAACGGAAAACGAGGGAGGCACACAGGCAGATCGTTGGAGCAGTGGCCATGGAAAGGCACCAGCTGGAGTACTCGTGGGCAGTGTTTTGGTGGACACAACCACTCAGGAAAGGGCTGGGGAAGCTGTGGGGGAAGAAGCAAAGAGGCAACAGATTTAAAGTGAACCAATGGAATATGGCAATCAATTGCCCAAGAAAAGGGCAAGGGTTACATAAAGCCATGGCAGGGAGTCCACCTATGATGTCAAGGGCAAAGACCAAAATAATACTAGGAAAATAATTGCAGTTGGGAAGGATATGTACAAGGAAAAAAATAGTAACATCTTACTCTGGTTTCAAGTATCAGCCACCCTGCCCATCACCCAGCGTGTTTGATAAACAACCAAAGGGCATGGTAAACTCAGGAACTATGCAGTCTCAAATGCATGTGAAGAAAATGAACCAAGTATGATGAAAAAAGAACTTTCAGGAAATGGGCCCAGGCAAGAGATTTAAGCTAAATATCTGGCCACAGAGTTACCCAGTTTTTCACCTTTTTTCCAGTAACACACAAGAATCAGAAAGAGGAGTACCATGGAGTCATAAGCAGACCTTGTCAATGAGTTTGGTAATCTGAAATTTTGCATAGGCTCAGCAAATAATTACCTGAAGACCTCCTGGCTTCTTGTATATACTTCACCCATCCTCTTTCTACCTTAGCAGCCACTGTCTCTCTGGGCAAAAATCTTAGTTTTAGAAGAACTTTGCTAGGACTGCATCCTCAGTCTTTTCTCTGTTGTCTGGTTTAAAGAAACCCTGTCTTGTTCAATGATTTCAAATTACCATCAACGCATAGATGATTCCAAAATCGCTATTGCACACTGACCTAGTCAATTAATTCCAGGCTCATAACCCAACAGTCCACTAAACATTGCTGTGGAGCTATCAAATAGGCATTTCACAGATCACATGTCCAGTACAGAATTCCAAATTTCTTTCCCCTTTATCTATTCTTTCCCCAAGCTATCATCAGAGCTTCCTAGCATTACCATAAACCACAATGCCATCACTACAGTCAGTTACCTTGTAATGACATTTTAGTCGACAATGAACCATACGTACAACTGTGGTCCCATTATGTCATCTAAAGACTTCATCGCCATCTTAAGTTGTACTTTCGACACTTGTATGACAAAATCACGTAACAATGAGCTCCCATAAGTTACCTGTTATTAAACAACACTTAGGTATATAATGATCTAATTAGTGATCTTCCTTCTGCCAGAACTATTTCTCAAAAATCCATATCAAATCATAATTCTCATACCATATATATGCATATATGATACATATTGAATATGTATAGAAAGTTACCAAAACCTAAGCGATCTCCATCACCTGGCTTCTCCCTCCTTCTCGAGTCTGTAAGTGAAGGTGCTGACTCAGCCCTCTCCTTCCATGGAGGCTTCCTTTTGGTCAACTTGCCACTCTCCTACCAGAAATGGCCTTCCCTCTCAGCCATATAACCCTGGACATGTCCAGTTTCATGTGAAATGATCCTCCCCATGACAATGTAAGCCTGGCTTCTCTTCTAGTAAAACCATAGTTAATGTCGCTCCATCAGTGGCCAGTCCTCAAACACGGACTCCGAACCTCACCTCACCATCTCATGTTTTCTCATCACCCTTGGAAGTATCTTGTTTTCTTATTTAATTTTTGTCTACATCTGCTCTGGAATTACACTCGATGAAAGGAGAGCTCAGAAGTTTTATTACATATACCACATTACTGCCAGCAAAGTGCTTGGCACATAGTAAATGCCCAGTAGATATTTGCTAGCAACCTGTAGCTTCCTTATTTGCCAAATAAAAGGCTTCATGAAATGACATGAATCCCAGTCACTTCCCAGCTCTGTCATTTATTTTAATTAAAACTGGTACATAACAGGGAAAGCCTACTCTTCAGAGTGCCTTCAAGAGAGGTTTAATTTGCCGTCCACTAACTGAGTCAAATACCCCAGAGTAAATGCCACCCCAGCAAAGACCTCTCACACCGAGGACAATGGTAGCTGGCATCCACCTGGTACCCATTCATGACAGCCATCTCCACCCGTCACAGGTACCATCTCTTCCGATTGCTCCATTTCCATGTCGCATTGGTGCTAAACTCACACATCACCACATCATAGCTTCAGATAAGAGTCCCAGTTAATTAAGAGCTTTCAGTTAACACTGTGCTAGGTAACAGGGAGTGCCAAGCAGACTTACTACATCCAATGGGCACCTAGATATAGCGGCCATATTGTACTGGTCATGTTGGTTAGCAGCTCAAGTTCATGAAATCAGCACCAAATCCTTCCTCCAGGACCTCGGCTTCCTTGTTGACTAGAGTCTGGGGTTTTGAGATCTTTTTTCCCTTTTCCTTTTGTTTTTCTGAATCGAGTTTTGATGAGGTGCTCTGCCTCCTGGAAATACTTTCCCCACTTACGACACACTCAGTGGTAAAATGCATTGTTCATCAGAACCACAGCTGAGATGCATTTGAGAAAGTGATTTAAAGGGATTATTGCTGCCTCTGTTTTTGAGTTTAATGGAGAAAGCCCGGGCAATGTACGGACATCTGCCACGACCAAGATGACTTTGTCTTTCAAAAGTTCAAGTGATATTGCTGCATAATGACCATGTTTGGTGAACTGCTTTCTGTCTCCTCAAAAGATACCGAAAATAAATAAAATCTAATTACAACAACAAGATCAAGCGATACTTAGGCTCAGCTTTTCAGCAGGGCAGTGATTCAGCTTTATAATTGTTTCAAAGCATGCAAGCGGGTTGTCTTCGCTTCATTAAGATAACGTCACCACTAATTAGTGTTCATTGGCCACTCTCCACCTCTCAAATCGCATCATGAGGAAAGACAGTGCTCGATAATGAAATTTCTTCCCAAATGTTGGGGCTTACAAAGTGAAAAAGACTGGATTTTTAAAAATGTAAAAAGTGGTTTTATTTTACTTATTTATTAGCACAAGGGGAGAGAGTACACAGGATCTTTTGCCTCTGCAAACAAATGCCAGATGCCTGTGCCACTTTTCATGTCTGGCTTTAAGTGGGTGCTGCAGAATCAAACCTGGGCCAGAAGGCCTTGCAAAAGGCTTCAACCACTGGGCTATCTCCCCAGCCAGGCTGTGGTTTTGGATGACACTTAAAACTTTCAGTATTGTATTCCTACTCAAGCCATGAAACACATTTAAAATAATTTCCAAAATCATCCATGGTTCCCTTTTGACATTTTCATGAAGAAGAGCCAAGCTGAAGGGCATCACTTTCCCCTCTAACGCTGTGTTTCATCACTGTATATTGCAAGGTGTTCTGGGGCTGTAATAAGGGCCTGTGTCTTACAGCCTCTGCATCACTCATATGGCACCTTTAAGACGTTCAGTGCAAACTGTCACACCCCGATGCAGGTTTTAGAACATCACACTTGTGAACTCCTGTGCAGGCATAGGGGCATAGTAAAGGCATCCACTGGGGATGGAAGTATTAATCGCATGCTACTCTTCCTTCACACTTGAAAAAGTCATGATACTACTTCAGCTAATTAAAGGCCAAACTCCCTCCTCCAGCGGGAGTTATTCTCCCATCCCAAGGGCCGCTGGCGTACTTACGAGTACCTCCACCAGGTGGGACACAAGGCAGCCGCAGCCGCACAAGGGGTGGAACTGCTGCTGCCTTCCCCGCGCTGCGCTGCAGGCCTGAAGGACCGCAACAGCAACGGGGCCGCGAAGACCTCGACCAGCGCTCCGGGTTAACGGCAGCGAGGCCGGCATCGCGCGGCAGGGAGACACTGCACAGCGGAGGGCCAGCGAGGAAAGCTGTGAGGAGGAAGCCACACTGAGCAAGCTGGCCCAAGACAGAAGACGGGTCCGCCACGGGACAGGGATGTAGAGGCGGAGCTACCTCATCCCACTGGAGCCAACACTGAGCATCCCCCGCTATTTTGTACGCTGATGGCTGGCTTCTGTTACCAACTGGGAAGAGACGCAGCACTCGGGCAGGCCTGTGAGAGTGTTCCCAGGAAGGGTTCACAGAGGAAGACCTTCACCCAGACTGCATGGCCCTTCTGGTGGTCAGCTACATATTTAAAAAGCTCTCAGTGGACACAGGGCTTCTTGCCTGAGTGCCCGTGCCACGTGCTACGTGCGCGCACCTAGCCTGTTGCTGCTAATGACACTAGGGCCCAGCCTCACCAGCCCCCCAGCGTGGACTGAAGACCACTGACTCTCCAGGAATGCTCCAGGTCTTCAGAGCCCCGTTGGGAAGGCTGAGGCACCCAGCTGCCTAGACGGAAAGCCAACACGTTCTCCCACTTGGCAACCTGCAGACAGCCATTGCTGGACTGTCCACACCCACTGCATCCTTCAAACTAATGCAGTAAAACCCCTTATAATACACATGTATTCTACTCGTTCTTTTCCCCTACAGAGCCATCATACATCCCCTGAACTTAGAGCCAACATATAGCCTTTCTTTCTTCAGTTACTTCCGTCAGCTATTTTGTCACAAGGGCAAGAACAGTAATGAACTTACAGGATATGGGAGCGGAGTGGCAAAGTAAGGAATTAACTACGAAGAGGCAAAAGGGGCCTTTCTTGGAAAGATGAAAGCATTATGTCTTCATTGTAAGGTAGTACAAAATTGTATAACATTTTTTAAAACTCATTAAGTACTACAGTTGAAATGAGTAAATGTATTGGGCATAAATTATGACTAAATGAAACTGATAAAACTTTTTTTAAAACTTAGTTGAGGGCTAGAGAGATGGCTTTGTGGTTAAGGCACTTGTCTGTGATACATAAGGCCCCACATATAACTCCCCAGAACCCACATAATCTAGATGCACAAAGACAATACATGCACACAAGGTCACACATGCACACAACATGGTGCAAGCATCTGGAGTTTGATTGCAGTGGCCAGAGGCCCTGGCATGCCAATTCTCTCCTTCTCTCTCTCCCTCCCCCTCTCTCTCTCTCTCTCTCTCTCTCTCTCTCTCTCACTCACACACACACACACACTACTTAACTGATGTGTGGGCTGGAGAGACAGCTTAGCAGTTAAGATCCTTTTGTGCAAAGCCAAAGGACCTCAGTTCAATTCCCCAGGACCCATGTAAGCCAGATGCACAACATGGCATATGCATCTGGAGTTCGTTTGCAGTATCTGGAGGCCCTGGAACACCCATTCTCCCCCCTCTCTCTCTTTCTCTTTCTCTCTCTCTCTCTCTCTCTCTCTCTCTCTCTCTCTCTCACACACACACACACACACACACACACTGTGCCTCTTTTCCTCTCCCTCTCTCAAATATTTTTTTTTAATTTTAATCAAAATTTTTAAAAGAACTTAAATTATTTATGTGATGTCAAGGCCAGCCAGAGAAATGCAAAACTATTATAAATAAATAGATAAATAATAAAAAAAATCTACATCACAAACCAGCAAATAAAATTCTTTTTTAAAAAAAATTTATTTATTTATTTGAGAGCGACAGACACAGAGAGAAAGACAGATAGAGAGAGAGAGAGAGAGAATGGGCGCGCCAGGGCTTCCAGCCTCTGCAAACGAACTCCAGACGCGTGCGCCCCCTTGTGCATCTGGCTAACGTGGGACCTGGGGAACCGAGCCTCAAACCGGGGTCCTTAGGCTTCACAGGCAAGCGCTTAACCACTCAGCCATCTCTCCAGCCTGCAAATAAAATTCTTGATCTACTACTTGGCAAAGATAAAAGGCCTACATTTTTCCTAATCTACATCAAGATCAATAAAGTAAACATTAATTGATTTTCAGATTTAAATAGATTAGAGCAGGAGTGGCAGTGTTGATGATTTACAAAGAAAAGCATACTTTCCACAAAAATAGCCAAGCATCAGATGAGTAGTGAACACTTAAACATAGCAAAAAGAAAAAAGCTAAAATTAGCCTTATATACTTAAAGCCATGTAGTATAATAAGGTTTCTCTAAAATTGAAATATGAAGTGAAAATAAAAATGCAGGTCTCTGATAATAATGAACTGTTTTAATAATTTCATTATCACTTCCTGACATACAGTCTTGTGGGAACAAGTTAGAAGGTGACTGTATTGTCATTGGTCATTATTATTAAGTCTACCAATTAAACAGGTAACTCTGGAACACACTGAAAGAAATCACTGGTCTATTCATATTGAAATATAACTAAGGTGATCACAATGGGCGGTGCTAATTGTCTACAAGAGGAGCCCTTGACATCCTGTGTTCCATCACTAGCACCTCATTACCAGGAATGTGCAGACTTCTGTAAAAAGTAGTCAGAAGAGCTGAGGGCAAAAGTGATCAATGCATATGCAAAGGTCAAAAGAACCTCAAAGACAATCCACAATGAATCCTCATTAATCCAGCCTCAAACTATTCAAAATCAGAGCCTTGTGGAAGTTGGAGTAAACCTGGGCTTTGACACAGCCTGAAACAATATTTAGGAAATACATATTATTTCAAAAAAGCCAGTCCATTGTGAGTAATTTAGGGAAAGAATGATGAAGTAATATTTCTTAGTGGGTTTATTCTTCAATTTTACATAATCACACACAAAAAAAATCTATACTTGAATCACTCAGTCAGGAATGATTGATATCTAGAAAAACAGCTGTTATATAAATCACAATGCAAAGATTTGCATTTATAACAAAAATAACACTTTTCCAAAGATAAGAGCAAGAAAACTGGATTTGCCTGCTAGCCAGAAATAGAGTCTAAACAAAGGTGTTTCATGAAAGGGTAATTTAACCTGAATTGTAAAGACAGTAAGGTTACACTTAGCTAGACATTGATTCTTGCTAGTTTCAGTTAAGGTCACTTTCCCACTTTGTCCATAGGTGAAGAGATGCAGGGTTTATCTGCAAGTTGAATCATTACCTATGCAAATATTACAATGAGTAAGGATATACTTTAAACAATAAAACCATCTTTACGAAAACATGATCTACAACAACTTGGTGGTGTAATATGTCATTTTCTACAACAGAACTATACACGGGATGGAATGAAGCGTTAAAGTGGTGAATACTTAATTTCTAAAAAAGAGTAGCATTGATAGTTGTGGTAGTTTGAATCAGGTGTCTCCCGTGAACTTGTGCATTCTCAATGCTAGGTCCCCAGCTGGTGGCAGTTTGGGAATTGGAACCTTGCTGGAGGGAGTGTGCTGCTGTGGCCAGGCTGGGGGTGTCACAGCAGCTCCCCCTGCAGGAACCTGCTCCCGCCCTCACTGTGTTTACCATGGGATCTGACGGAGGTGATGCTCAGCCCCTGCCGCCATGGAGCTTCCAGCCCATCAGCTGACTTTTGTCAGGTGCTTTCTGCCAGCAAAGAGCAACTGTTACTGGGAATTTTATGAAAATGTATTTGTTTTATTTGTATATTGAGCAACTATTTTACTCATTCAGCTCCACCACACATCTAGCCCTTATAGTACAGATCACATAGTAAAGATGTAAAAGTGGCTCTTGCCTTCATAAATCAATCTGTACCTCACAGTGAAATGATATAACTTGCATTTAATGAAACAATTTCTCTGCGAGATTCTCCAAGTCAGTGAATTTCTATGAATACTTTGAACAGTTCATGAGGTGATTTGAACTTCCAAGTCAGTCAAAGCTCCCAAGGAAACAGAAATTGCATGGTATGATTTAATATATGGGTGCTTAATTAATTGTCCATTTGGTTATTTTCTTCCTGCATTACAGAATAAATGCCTCTAATTAATTATTGCCAGTAGCACAAAATTCTTTGAAATGGATATTAGCTGTTCATTACTATGCCTTCAAGCATAAATATTTTGGTGGTAATACATCTATGAAATTATAATAACAATGAATGAGGAAATAAAATGTGTAATTAATTTCTACTATCTATTCCCAATATATCAAAAATAAAAGGCACATCTCAAAGTCATAGGAATTTTTTTAAAGGGAGGACAAAGAAAGGTAGTAAAAAATAAAGCAAAAAAAAAGTGAAGTAATGAGCTGGGCGTGGTGGCGCACACCTTTAATCCCAGCACTCGGGAGGCAGAGGTAGGAGGATTGCTGTGAGTTCAAGACCACCATGAGACTACATAGTGAATTCCAGGTCAGTCTGAGCTAGAGTGAAACACTACCTCAAAAAAAAAAAAAAAAAAAAAAAGTGAAATAAGGGAAGGGATAAGGGGCCAAAGTGATTATCAGTAGTTGGAAAAGCTCGATCTTATTTTAGTTCATATTCAGCAATGTTTACTGAGCTCTCCCAGGTGCAAGGCAGTGTACTAGGTGGTAAGAAAATACTAAAATAGGGTTGGAGGGAAGGCTTAGTGGTTAAGGCACTTGCCTGAGAAGCTTAAGGACCCAGGTTCAATTCCCCTGTACCCATGTAAGACAGATGCACAAGGTTATGCATATATCGGAGTTTGTTTCCAGTGACTGGAGGCCCTGATGTGGCCGTCCATATTCTCTCTCTCTCTCTCTCTCTCTCTCTCTCTCTCTCTCTCTCTCTCTCAAAAAAAAAAGAAAAAAACTTAATAGAAATTTGAAAAAGAAAATACTAAAATAAGTAACAAAAATATGGCTCCCCAGGGTTGCACAATTTTATAGGGATTTGTTTTCTTCCTGTTCTAATCTCTCTATTTCAGGATGCATAAAGAATATCTAGTTCCAAGTAGGTAACCAGCCCTCCCTACCCATTACTAGATTGTTTGAGCATTAAAGAGAGGCTTAGGAAGAGAAATTAAAACATTCACAAGCAGGCTGGAGAGATGGCTTAGCAGTCAAGCACTTGCCTGTGAAGCCTAAGGACCCGGGTTCGAGGCTTAGTTCCCTAGGACCCATGTTAGCAAGATGCATAAGGGGGCACCCCCATTCATTCTCTCTCTCTCTTTCTCTCTCTCTCTCTCTCTCTCTCCACCCCCCTTTCTCTTTCTGTCTGACGCTCTCAAATAAGTAAATATATACAAATACACACACACACACAAAAAAAAAAAAACATTCATAAGCGTCTCCTGCACTTCCATTGAATTTTCATGGCGACGCCTCTCTGAGTTGTTTGTGAGTTTGTGGCATCAGTAGGAAGAATCTCATTGTACCACCCAGCAAGTACGCACTTGCTAATCACTGCTAATTGACTACAATTGAGATCAGCAGACTGTTCTGAATGCTGTGATGGGTACTTAACTCACTGGCACGGAGGTTTCCTGCGTGCCCATTTGCACTAATGCATCATTTGTCCTGGAAATTAGAAGTCCCAGCATCAATCACGTAACGCAGACTCGGCAGGCAGAAGTGTTCCCCTTCCTCTTCGCCTCCAGAGGAGAGGCAGGACGACAGGCAGAGACGGGCTGCGGGAGGAGGGAAGCCAAAGTCCTTCACTGCACTGGAAGAGAGCAAGAAAGAGGGATTCCGGGAGAGGCACAACCTTCTGCTACCCAGAGCCCCAGAAGAGGCCGGCGCGACCTCCCCACCCGCACGTTGTTCTCAGACTTCCAGCAGCGGGCTGCAGCCCCGCAGAAGGCTCAGCGCTCACCTCCTCCGCTCACCTCCTCCGAAGGATGGCGTGGCAAGGCTGCTTTCCTGAGTGCCCAGAGGCCTATCTCATTGCCGCTCTAAGACTATCCACCACATCTGGCATGTGACCTTGATTCCATAGGAATGAAAAAATGCTGCCTCCTGTCACCAAGCATCATGCTTAACTGTCTTCCGTTAGCATTTAGAAAAGATTTACTTTAATGCGAATTGCCTTTCCCTATAGTCACAGCACAGTGTGTTTTCTCCTAACTAGTTCCCTAGAAAAGATGTTTCCTATGAGTTTGTTCAGCACTCTTTTACATATATTTTATTTTTATGTGTTTATTAGAGGGAGACAGAGAAAGAGAATGGGCATGCCAGGACCTCTAGCCACCACAAATGAACTCCAGATGTATGCACCACCATGTGCATCTGGCTTACATGGGACCTGGAGAAATGAACTTGGGTCCTTAGGCTTCACAGGCATGCACCTTAACTGCTAACTTATCTCTCCGGCCCCATGGAATATTCTTTTTAATTATTTATTTATTTTTTTGAGAGTGACAGACACAGAGAGAAAGACAGATAGAGGGAGAGACAGAGAATGGGCGCTCCAGGGCTTCCAGCCTCTGCAAACGAACTCCAGACGCGTGCGCCCCCTTGTGCATCTGGCTAACGTGGGACCTGGGCAACTGAGCCTCAAACCGGGGTCCTTAGGCTTCACAGGCAAGCGCTTAACTACTAAGCCATCTCTCCAGCCCCCATAGAATATTTTTAAAAGAATAGAAAGATTCTTGCAAAATATGGCTTAGCAAGACTTGTTATGGCGGTTGGGGCAGAATGAACAGTGGTCAACAACGGGAGGATCCTAGGCTAAGCAATTGTATTAATTACTTTTCTTGCTCCTGAAGTGGGGGGGAGGAATGTCAGCAGCAGCGCGGGGGTGGGGGGCGGCTGGTCACCCTGAATCCGTAACAGGGTTGGGGGGGGTTCAGGGGAATAATCCCCAAACTCTGGATTTTTATTTGTTTTTAACAAAGAACTGAAAATGCACAGGCTGAGGAGGGTAGATTATAAACGATTACATTT
The DNA here is from genome assembly GCF_020740685.1 of Jaculus jaculus. Classification (NCBI taxonomy): domain Eukaryota; kingdom Metazoa; phylum Chordata; class Mammalia; order Rodentia; family Dipodidae; genus Jaculus; species Jaculus jaculus. The sequence goes on along the minus strand of NC_059112.1, from coordinate 5,988,948 downwards.
GTTCAGGAGGGCCAGGGGCCTGCAGGGGAGTGGGGGACCAAAGAAAGGGGCTGGGCACACCCACGTGATGTGAGGGCCTCGTAGGAGCCCGAGCGCCTGGGGGAACATGAAGGGCACTTCCTGCTCAGAGCCAAAGTCCAGAGCTTAATAAAAACCGAAAAGACCACAAGCATAGTGGAGGAAGGCTATCCTGTCCCACTGCCAAGTGGGACAGACATGGTTTTACCAGTACTGAGACCCCCGACATTCAAGCGCAGAGAGATGAGCGCCCCGAGTGAGCCCCGCTGGTCTGGGCACATCGGGCGGGACACGCCGCTGCTGGTTCTGGTCCCAGGAGGGGTCCACACTCCTGGCCGGGGGTGAGAGCGCTGCCTGGACAAAGCCGAAGGGGAAACTGAATTCCAGCTCCGTCACGGGCAGGGGTGGGTCACCTCTGAGGCTTGCTCGTTTTCCCTGCGCCTTCCCCTAACAGCTACCTGACAATAAAGCTTTCCACCTAGTTCCCGCCCAGGATCGTCTTCGGGCAGCGGCGAGCAGAGAGGAAGCACAACCTCAAAGCTCACCCCCGGAGCCTACTTCGTGTAGTGAGCCTAAGCCACTTTAAGGTTCCAGAACCTTCCAAAACAGCGCAGCGAGTGGGGAACTAAGTGCTCAAACACGCGTGCCTATAGGAGACGTTCCGTAAACCATAATACCAGTGGAATTTTTTGCGAAAATAAAATTTTAGCCCACAAGAAATCCCAAGAACAAATTCTAGTTCAGAAAAGGTTGAAGAACAGTAATTCCCTTATTAGAAATTTCCAGTGATGTAGGACTTTTCTTAATCATCCAAACTCAGGTGGAACCAAAGAAAATCTCATTCAAAATTCAGTGAGTTTATAAAATTGTTATGTATTCTAATAGGTTGTTTTTTGTTTTCTGTCGTCCCCCCATTCATATCATTTATTTGATTAAGGCAGAAATTTATAGCTCCCTTCAACTCTTACCATAGTTCTTCTTGTTTTCTGTTCCTACTTAAAGCTTCCTTCATCTCCAATGTCTTTCTTTCACTTAAGCACCTTCGCCTATAACCTGACTGGCCCCAACCACTCAGGTTTTGTTTTGAATCAGTTTTGAAAACGGTTCTTGATTCTGTTCAGTCTTTCTTTAACTTGGACCTAGATTATTGCTGTTCCTTCTTGAATGTATTTTTTCCCCTTTATTCACGCTAATGTACAAGTTTTGTAAATCTCCTGTCAACATATTCTCTCTCCACATCCACTAAGACAAGCTCTGTGCTGTTCTGCTTTTGCACGGTCACAGACGTGGAGACAAAAGTGCAAGGGGTCTTTGAAATTCCTCCAGACAAGGAGCTTTTCTTGTAGCAGCACAACAAAATATCAGTCTGTGTCACTTCCAAACTGACATCACTGATTACATGCCTTATCATCACCTTCATTTTCATAACCGTAAGATCCATTCCAGGGACCTAAACGTGAGCACCCAATTTACTCTAACGGGGTGTTACTTCATGTCTAACTCTGCTCACTCTCTGTACAAAGCATTGAGCATTGTAGACTGGGTCACATAAATATCTTTAGGCTTAGTTCATCCTTTCTAACTGACCTATTCCTCCACTTTTGTAGCTTTAAAAATGTTATTTAACTCTTTAAGGGAACAAAATCAGAGCTAGAGATCAACCGTATAGGCCAACTACTGTCTGAAAATATGTACCTCGGTAATAACCTACATGCTACTGCACATTCTTCTGAGAGTCGCCTCAGAACCTTACTGGGGAGAATCATGGATCCTTCTTTGCAGAATATTAAATATTTCCAGAGGAAATATGATACAAGCATCCCTAGATTTATACACACCCCGGTCCTATCAGCTTTTAGAGACAAGCACACATCTGCAGAGACATGGCTCCCTGGAGTTCTTTTTAATTATTTGATCACAAATTACTTACAAGGCTTGCTCTTTGTTGTCCAGGTACCAGATTTAGTAACAAATTTCTTTGAAATGCTCTTACTCTTCAGAAATTACTCTACCATAAACATTAGCATAGATATTAAATGTTATCAAACACTTTTTCTCAATATTTGCCCCACATTATCATCACTTATCAAACTTGATCACATTCTTCTCCTGCATGCATTCAGAAGGCCATATCATTTTCTACTAGACAATATATAAATGTGTGTGTGTGTGTGTGTGTATACCAATAATTCTGTTTTATTTTGTTTGCATCTGCTTTTATTATTAAGGTTATATAACTTTTCTTCTTTTGAAAAGATTTTTTTTTTTTTTTTTGAGGAGGAGAGAGAGTGTGTATGAGAATGGGCACACCACGGCCTGTAGCTACTGCAAATGAACTCCAGATGCATGTGCCTCTGGTTTATATGGGACCTGGAGAATCGAACCTGGGTCGTTAGGCTACACAGGCATGTGCCTTAACTGCTAAGCCATCTCTCCAGTCCTCTATTACTTTCAATATGAGTTGCCTCTAAATTCCCTGGTATTCTTTCATTAGTTTTATAAATATTAGTCTTACTTGCATCAATTGCCCTTTCTACTTGTTTTCTTAATTATTTATCTGCACATATATATGCATGTGTGTGTGTGTTTGGGTGTGTGCGTGTGCACATATGAGTGTTCCATTTTGTGTCTGGCTGTACATGTTTACTGGGGAAGTGAACTTGGGTTAAGCAGGCAGGCTTTGCAAGCAAGTACCTTGACCACTGAACCATCTCCCCAGTCCTCTCCAGTCTTCTGTTTTACTGATGAATTTCTTTATCACTCTTGCCAGGGATCTACCGACCATGGGAGTCCTCACCTCTTAACAAGTACTGGTTTTTCTTATCATCCATTTTGGTGTTCTCTTTCTAAGTGATTTGTACCCTTAATTATTTAATTTTACTTCTTTCCTTTTTAGATTAACCACTTTTGTCTAATTTCGTAATAAAAATGTTTGTCCCATCTTTATTTCTCTTATATTCTGCCAAACACACTGAGCTACAGATTTCTCTGCAAATTGGCACACAGTCTAAAGAGTGGCACACATATCTTAATGACTTGTGTAACTTACAGGCAGAAGGCTAATTAATATATGCAGCTTTAAATTTTCTACTCATGATTATTTTAGTTGGTTTTCAAAAAGGGCAGTAATAAGGCCTACAAGGACATTTATAAATATGGCTCATTGTTTAAATGAGCACATTCATATAGATTACACAGAATGAACTCACTGAAAGTTACCAAAGTCCAAGGGGCATCCCTCCGAAAAGAAAGACGTAATAATAGTTCCATGAGTTAATTAAATTTAAATAGAAAGCTAACTTTCCTTTTCTCTAAAAATACTTCCTCTCACCTCCAAAATCTTCTCATGAGGCACAATGACCTAGCGAGCTTTCACGTGGGTGCTGACATGAGTATGCGTGTATTCACACACATGTGGATTCACGTGTGCGCACGTGTGTGGAGGTCAGTAGTCAGGTGTCTGCCTCATTCATTCTAAACCTGAGGTTTCTGAGGCAGGGTCTTACACTGAACCTAGAGCTCACAGACCCAGCGAGCTACTCAGCAAACCCAAGAATCCTCCTGTCCCCGCTCTGGCTGAGGTCTTGGGGGTGTGTCCAGCTGCGCCAGGGCGCTGGGGTCTGAGCTCCAGTCCTCATGTTCACACAGCAGCTGCCCACTGAGCACCCCAGCTCCGCCCATGCCCGTTTGTCTGAAGAATGTTAACACCTCTCGCAGTTTGTTTCCTCATTTATAAAGTGCAGGCTGGCTACCAACCCAATTAGTCCTAATGTAGCAGTTGGTAGTGTCTTATTCATACCAATCCGCTGGGGGGAAAGGAACTCACATCCCAGAATATGAATGACTGAGACAACTCCACTTCAAGGTAGTCTCCTAGGAGAATGAAATGTCAGTGTGATCAATAGACATCATTTTTCATTTCTCTTTTAATTCTAGATGAGATGGTTTGATTGATAGTTTGCAAAGCTTTCTAATTTTGTACATTTTCTAAATTGAGAAGTTTTGCTGTAATTTACATAGTCCTCATTGCATAAAAGCTGTACTTATTAATACTTCAAATCTTTCAAAGTGCCTGGATTCTCCTGGGTAGTCATTTTAAACAACTTTATTTCTTCTTGTCTTCCACATATCAACACTCATTAAGGGAGGCATCTCTGTAGAAGAGAGAAAAACCTAAATCAGAGTAAAGCAAAGACAGTCAACTAACCTGCCATTCCTGGGCGCTGATGTCGCAGAGAAGACATTGGAAGACCACAACCTTAACCAATCAGTTGTGCAATGCAGAAAATAGTACAGTCCATTTTAGTTAATGAACCATCACTTTCTAACAAATGCTTCCTGGGGGTGTGTATGAGCAAAGGGTGCTGTCCACAAGACACTTTCTTCAATAGGAACTTCTGCGATCCTTCCTGCTGGACCAATCTGAGTAGACGGGCTTGCTCTTCTAAATCTTCACCTCTTTGTTTAGATGTTTATTACATCATAGCCTTCTGTTGGGAAGAAGTGGAATCCACCAAAGTTCAAAGGGAAAAAAATAAAATAATTAATTGTGTAGTTTTCAGATATGTAAAATCAGAGAAAATATGGCACACTTAGGAATACTTACTACGGGGCTGGAGTAATGGCTTAGTGGTTAAGTGCTTGCCTGTGAAGCCCAAGGACCCCGGTTCAAGGCTCGATTCCCCAGGTCCCATGTTAGCCAGATGCACAAGGTGGCGCATGTGTCTGGAGTTTGTTTGCAGTGGCTGGAGGCCCTAGCGTGCCCATTCTCTCTCTAGCTGCCTCTTTCTCTCTCTGTTGCTCTCAAATAAATAAATATTAAAAAAAAAAAAAGAATACTTACTATGAGAGACAAGGCTGGAGAGATGGCTCAGAGATTAGAGACACTTGCTGGCAAAGCCTGGTAACCCAAGTTTAATCCTCCTCAGCGCCTGTATAAAGCAGGACAGAGCCTGGCACGTGTGTCAGTGACTCATAGGACAATAGGAGTTAGGCACTGATGATGACCAAACTACAAAACTAACTCTTGAACCAATTAACATCTAGCATAAGACTCAATTCTCAAGAGATAGGGAACTCACTTTCCAAACCAAATATCCAAACTTAGAGAGTTCAGAATTCTAAAGCTGGTCTCATGGCAACTTCTAGAAGTCATTCTCACACCTTCCCAGTGAAGCTCTTCAGAACAACTTGGGTCATGTCACCCAGGATGGGCTTTCAAATACGCCAAGCAGATTCACATCTGAGACATCCTTCCCAGGGCCCTCACCTTGATTCCCGACCTGGCCCTAGGAATAAAGTTTCCCATACCTCTAACTGCCCTTGAAACCGGGAGTTCATGAACATGTGCTAAGGCAACCTTAAAACTAGACGTCACGGCGCATGCTTGCAATCCTAGCGCGCTGGAAGATGAGGCAGGGGGATAATGAGTTTGAGGCCAGCCCCGGCTGCCCAGTGAAACTCTTCCTCAAAAGATAAACAACAGGGCTGGAGAGATAGCTTAGTGGTTAAGCGCTTGCCTGTGAAGCCTAAGGACCCCGGTTCGAGGCTCGGTTCCCCAGGTCCCATGTTAGCCAGATGCACAAGGGGGCGCACGCGTCTGGAGTTTGTTTGCAGAGGCTGGAAGCCCTGGCGCGCCCATTCTCTCTCTCTCCCTCTGTCTTTCTCTCTGTGTCTGTCGCTCTCAAATAAATTTAAAAAAAAAGATAAACAACAAAACATTGCATCCCTGACACACATAAAATCTTTTGCGTGAAATCTCAAAATCTAGATCAGACTGTTTTCTCTCAACCTCAGTGCTTGGCGTCAATGAATGTCGCCACACCATGTGCAGGATTCTTTGTTGTCAATTTAAAAAATGTTTTAAATTATTGTTAAAAAAGGATTCGTAGATTCCAGATTTGCATTGATTTGTGGCATTGAGTCAATTTCCTAAAAGAACTCCTTTCTTTTTCTTTTCCTAAAACTTCTTGGGAACAATTCCTGCATTGTCAGACAACAAAACAATACACTATCATTTTTATCGAAACAAAAGAAGTACAGCCCAATGCAAATTATGCTTTTTGTATGACAATGGCATGTCAGTGGCTAAGCCTAACAGTGGTTCTATCCTGGTGTGAGACTTTGGTTATAGGGGAGGCTGGGCATGTGTGGGGCAGAGGCTCTATGAAATATCTCCGTACCTTCCTCTCAATTTTTTGTGAATCTAAAACTGCCCTCAAACAATTAAGTCTTCAAAGATCAAAAACTAGTTGGAAAGGAGAGACACAACTTAGACATTTTTTTTTTAATCCAGCAGCCAAAACATCTTAACCTCCTTGTCTGGGGGCACCGTGTGGTCAGAGGCGCGCAGCAGTGAGAACAGAAGGCGCTCACCACGCCTGGCAGTCCATGGAAGACACGCTGAAGGCAATATTCCTGCTGGCATAATTTCTACCTCTGGCCGGGATAAAAAGCATTACATATCTCATTTAATTTATTTGTTAAGAATTGTGAATTCTTTTTTTTTTTTTACAAGAATTGGAAGGGAGAGTAAATGTCACCTCTGATGACCATAACCCGTCCCTTTAGCACCGGGCAGAAGCGGGGCAAGCACTGACTGATGAGTGAGAGACTCAGATCAACAGAGCGGGCATGAGAGGTGCTGATTCTGGAATCATCCTCAGAGGGCGCTTGGGGTCTGATCTATTCCCAACCAGTTGTAGACTGTGCTCCTACTTTTCCCAGAAGACCCCTTCCGCAAATGGTGCTGAAGTCTGCCCATCAGTTTTCCTCTGACAGAAACACAGATCCATAGTTTTGCTCACATTTGTCGTAAGAATCTGGTCTCCTGGGGCTATCAGTGACCTCTTGGTCTTGATTCCAGAGCCACCTTTCTTATCTAAGATCATAGACTTCCAGTGCACGGAGGTCACCCTGCTTCTCATATAACACCCTTGCCGCTAGTGTGCACCTGCCTGTCTTGTAGAACAGTCTTTCCCTGCTCCTTCTTCTACGTCCTTTTTACATGCTCCATTTTTAAACACATTCAGGGTGTGCATGTTCACTTCTCCTCACCTCAACTCAAAGCCTTGAGTGAACATTCTCTGAAAGTGCTTTCTTGTTCTCAGCCTCAGAAGTTGCACTGAGGGAGAAAAAAAATCTGTTCTATCAGTGTGTGCTTGCAGGGACTCATTCTTCAGCTAATCTTTCTGATATGTGTTCTCTCAGCCACCCTGAAAGAGATAAGCTGGTCCATTAACAACCAAGCGCAGCTGTGTCCCCCAAGATATCTCCAAGCTCAGCTATATTTCCACTAATTAATTGGGTTCCTTCTTACTGAAGAACCAGAGCTTGGGCCAAGGCTGCCTTCTAAACTCATAATCACTGTTTCCCTTTAAATCCACCAACAGCTGGCCTTAATACTAAAACTTCCCTCTCAGGAGTCAGCTTTCCCTGTCTGCCCCAAGGACAATATGAACCTGTAAGTGTGGATGGAATCCGGGTTTTTATGAAAGGACATATCTAAAACACTATCAGCATGTTTTAGGCATTTCTACATCTTCCTTCAACTAGCCATTTGGGAAAAAATATTCCAAACTCTCCTCTATCTCTCTAATTTTCATGGGAAAGAGAAACTGCTTTGTTTTCGTAGTTGTTTAAAAAGAATCCGATATCATACTGAAAATCATCATGTGGGGGTTAGAAAGATGGCTAAGGTGCTTCCTTACAAAACTTGATGGCCTGTGTTTGATTCCCCAATATCCATGTAAAGCCAGATGGACAATGTGGTGCATGCATCTGGAGTTCATCTGCAGTGGCAAGAGGCTATAGCATGCCCATTCATTCTGTCTCTCTCTCTCTCTCTCTCTCTCTCTCTCTCTCTCTCTCTCTCTCTCGCTTTCTCTCTGACTCTCCATTTCTTGCCTGGCAAATAAAGTATGTTTTTAAAAATTTGGCACATACAGCGTGCATTAGAACAGCACACTGGATATATTAAACAATCCTCAGTCAGGAAAAGGAGATAACAGGTGTAGGTAAGTGAGAGTTCCTTTTCTCTTCCACTCTGGTTTGGCTTTTTGCTTTCGTTTTCTCCTACAGGGCCTAGAGCTCGTGACCCTCCTCCTACCTCAACCTCCCAAGTGCTGGGGCCACAGATGTGTGCTACCATGCCCAGTTTGAGATTTCCATTTTAAATAAAGTCACTGCACATGTCAAGAACCCAGGAAGAGTGTTGGGTGTAAGCACTGGAAGGGAAAGTACCAAGAGCCAACCACACAAAATTAAGGGTCGTGACGGCCAGCCTGCCATGGCCCACCTGCAGGCAACTGAAAACAGCATGAGGAGGAGATGGCAGACAAAATCGTCTTCTTTGATGCCCTTCAGATGACCCCCAAATGCCGTATCACTGATTGCAATTCCATCATAGGCTGATGCTCCCTCATGAATGTAGGGATGCATGGGAAGAGCGAGAGATCTGCACCCTAATAGCAAAACAAATCCAATTATGTGCCAGCCATTTTAATGGCTTTCCCAGATCGAGGCAGCTCGCTAAAGCTCAGACAGTAAAGATCCAGGGAGCGTGTTTACTTATTTATGCTGTGCTCCCTCCAAATAGGGCTTGAGGCGGCTCAGTGAGCACGTTAGTAATGCCTATTCTCCAGGCCCCAATCATCGTACTGTGAAGCCTGAGATATCATTACCCCTGCTCGCTCTCAGAAAACCCACCTTGGGGAAGGCTGTTTGCTTATGTGTGGAATTTTCAGAAAAACAGACAGGATCGCTCTGTATTCCCACAGGACATATGGAATGGAGGAAAAAATGAAAGATCCCACATGTTGGGGTGCAGCTGCTCTGGGAGGAAGGGCAAAATGAGCACACACAGTCTAGAATCTGCAGGCTGGGGTCAAAGGCAGCACCCAGTGAGCACCCACAGGAGGTCCTAGTCCGGACACAGGACAGAGAATTAGTGATCAATTGTGCTCCTGATACCTAAGAATGATGTCTATCTTGTTTTCTCTTTGTGCTTGTGACTAGGCCACTGTGGAGTGTGGAAGCCTCTACTCCCTAGAATTGAGTATTTCTCATGTTTCTGGGTGGGAATTCAGGTCAACTGCTGGGGAAAAAGCATTGATGACATACTGTGGCAGATACTTTACATGTAAAGGTATCACAGATCCCTGTAAGAAATGCATGACCATGGAGTGATTGTCCCCTTTTGTTGGCGAGCACACTGGCAGAGAACATAGAAGTGGCTTCTCAGAGGAGAGGCAGCTCGTATGTGGTGATCTGAAAGGGGACTCCAGGCCTGCATTTGACCTACAAAGACTAATGCTTGTGTTGTAAAGAAGTTTTCCACTGAGCTATTCTGTCTGTTAGCATATGAGGCACAGGACTAGCGTTTGCTCTGCAAACGTGATAGAAAGAACAGAAGTTCATTCAACAAGTGCTGACTGTGTGCCTACTAGGTGCCTGGCACAATGAATCAACACAGGATAAACTGTATATTAAGATTACAATTAGAATGTAAATCAGTTTTAATCTATGAAAATGAAATTAGGCCAGCAGGGGGGCCAGAAAATGAACCTATTAAAATACATCCCATAAGAGGAAGAGCAAGCAGGAAGAATTAGGAGAAGGGGCAGTGAGATAATGTGATTTTAAAATAGGTTCCTATACTCTTGCACTACTTCTAAGATTTTACAGCAGAAGTACACAGACCTCGGGTACATGCCATTGTTTCAGAGATTTTTCTCACTTGAGTCAGTACATAAATAACAATACCCATTTAAAAATGCATGACTGTTCATTAAACCATTAACCACTTCCAGCCTATTGAGTATATAAGGATTTTAAAAATTACTTTAATATATATTTACCCAATAGACCAGAAAAGTTCCTTTGGTACATGATGTGCACTTTCAAAGCTACCAACATGGGAACTGATCTGACCTGAGCCAGCATCTAATGCCAGCTACACAAAGCACATTTTAAAGAACAATCTAATTATGTGCTTACCCAAGACAGCAAAGTTAATACCAAGGGTCAATAATTACTACCTTCCATTACTACCTTTTATTCTTCCCTGCCAAATAAAATAAGAGGACAAAAGTTTATATCTGCCCTTTCATCTATTTCATCTTGACAACTAGTGTCTCCACAGTTTGTTTTTTTTTTTATCCATGCCTTCAAAAAAAGAGAGAGCCGGGCGTGGTGGCGCATGCCTTTAATCCTAGCACTCGGGAGGCAGAGGTAGGAGGATCGCCATGAGTTCAAGGCCACCCTGAGACTACAGAGTTAATTCCAGGTCAGCCTGGACCAGAGTGAGACCCTACCTCGAAAAACCAAAAAAAAAAAAAAAAGAGAGAGAGAGAGAGGGGGAGAAAGAGAGAAGGAAGGATAGAAGGAAAGAGGAAAGGGAGGGAAAAGGAGGCAAGATTTCCAGAGGAAGAGAGGGTTGAACAGAGGGAGCAAAGGAGAGCACAATAAAAAAGGACATATGTGATTAAAGCTAAATAAGATCACCTTCATCAGCACACTTTCTTCTTTTTTTCCATTAGTTATGTACACAGTATGTAAACAGTCATGTTGGAACCATCGTTAGCCTCCTCCCTGTCCTCCCCACTCCGCAGGGACCCTCCTAGTTGGGGAAGATGGGTCGTGCATTGTGGGGTTAGCCATTATCGGTAAGAGGCAATGTCTCTGTGCATAATGTCCCAACATGTGGCTCTAACATTCTTTCCACCCCGTCTTCAGCAAATTTCACGGAGGACATGTTTTAGGTCTACTTCAGTGACGAGCTCTTGGGAGCTGCTGTGTCTCTAGTTTGGTGGGAGTCGAGTGTCCTCTTGTCTATCTCCTTCACCCTTGTGTCAGCACACTTCCTGGGAACTAATAGTTTAATATGTAACTCCTGGCTTCCAAAATGTTCTGGTCTCCTTGTGAACCTTTACAAAACATGGCTCGTGCTGAGCTGGCTGGCACAGGCTTGGCATGCCAGCACTGGGAGGCTGAAGCAGGAGGGCTGCATGCACACAACCCACTCATGGCTCATGCAGAGCCCCTGCCTCAAAAACACAGAAACAAACACCAACAACAGGACTATCTGAAAGAGAAACATGAATGTCTTCCCATTTTATTCTCGGCAAGATATAATTCTACAAGTTCCATTCCTCACTTGCACAAACCATACAGGTCCTGTTATTTAAGCTATTGAGTTTATGCCCATTTTAGCAAGATGCAAGGGTTTCTCCCCAGGATATCCATTCCTGTTCACACAAATAAAAAATAAAAAGATATGTGGAGAGTAAGAATAATTGTACAAAGTAGACAAGTATCCAATTATGTGACAACCTTTGTGTAATAAAAATCTGTTTAAAGTTAAAATAAATAAATAAAAATAAAAAGATAAATTTTCAGCAGGTGGACTCTGTCACTAGCTCCTCTTCTCATGACCCCTATTTGATCATCCTATAGTTTGCAACACCACCCACCTGTGAGGGTTAACCGTTACGCTATAGGAGCACTAATGATGGTCCTTCCACAAGGATGACTTCCCCCTGAACTCCTGGTCCAGAGGAACCACCCACTCCATAGCTCAGTGGGAACACCTTTAACATTTAAGTATCTGATACTCCTGATGTGCCTGTGAGCTAATGTCTGCAGATACAGGTGCCTACATTATATCATACCTTGGTAGTGCTACCCTCTTATCACACCCAACAGTGAGAGTATGCTTAGTGGTCATATGGAATTTATTTTTAGAAATACATTTGCATTCCCTTTTTACCACTACTCTCCCATTGCAATGTCAATTAAAATCTAGTTGTAGGGCTGGAGAGATGGCTTAGCGGTTAAGCGCTTGCCTGTGAAGCCTAAGGACCCCGGTTCGAGGCTTGGTTCCCCAGATCCCACGTTAGCCAGATGCACAAGGGGGCGCACGCGTCTGGAGTTCGTTTGCAGAGGCTGGAAGCCCTGGCACGACCATTCTCTCTTTCCTTCTATCTGTCTTTGTCTCTGTGTCTGTCACTCTCAAATAAATAAATAAATAAATTTTTTAAAAAATCTAGTTGTAAAAAAATTAAATTAAATTATAGAAATCTTTCATGTGTTCTGAATCTTACAATTTTTTCACTTATTCCAGCCAAATATGTTCATTCCAGTCAGTTCAACAGATAAATTATGGTTTGTTAAGGTTGGATAATTAAGGTAGTTAGTTTTTATCATCCCAATAACACATTTTCTTCTTTTCCTTTTTAGTGATTGCTTCATAGACGAGGACTCCACAAGAGATTCAAAATCAGATAGATATTTGGTATGTGCACTTGTCAATTTTACAATAGAAAGAAGTCTTAGAAAAAGTTAAATGGGTTATAATTAAAGCAACACTTGTTTGTTGTCAAGACAGAGGTTCTAATGAAGTTAATACTTAAGCAAGGGCCTCTGGTACTAGAAGGTGAGCACTGCACTCCTCTGTGAGCTGCAGCTGCTGGTGGGCTCAGACTAGCGACCTCAAGCTCCTCCTCTCCAGTCAGCGACAGCAGTGCCCCTGGACACGCTCTGTAAGCACAGAGCCACTACTCTTACTGTGGACATAGACATAGATACACGCCAGATAACCAGGAGAATGTTTCTGAAAAAGAGCACCATCACTAATCTCCACGAGAAAGATTTTGAGACTACCACCTCTTCTTACATACGTTGGATTATTTTAAACATTCTAGTCTCTGTGGAGAACTAACTCTGCTAGAGAGGGTAGATGTATTTTCTCATTTAGAAATAAATTGGGCATAGACACTAAAAGAACAAATTGGGAGGAAAGTGTTAAAGTCTCCAGGTTGTTTGGTGTGTGTTTATTACTTTTATAAGTTTCTTAGCAATATACTAATACATATCAGTGCAAGATGTTTTTCTTCTATTTTTACTGACAACTTTAAAAATTAAAACACTTAGGGCTGGAGAAATGGTTCAACAGCTAAGGTATTTGCCTGATAAGCCTGACAGCCTGGGCTCAATTCCCCAGTACCCATGTAAAAGCCTGATGCACAAAGAGGTGCATGCAGCTGGAGTTCCCTTGCAGTGGCTGAAGGTTCTGACACTCCCATTCTCCTCTCCTCTCCTCTTTTCCTCTCTTCTCTCTCTCCTTGCAAATAAATAAATAAAAATGTTTTTCAAAAATTAAACACTTGGGCTGGAGAGATGGCTTAGCAGTTAAGCGCTAGCCTGTGAAGCCTAAGGACCCCGGTTCGAGGCTCAGTTCCCCAGGTCCCACGTTAGCCAGATGCACAAGGGGGTGCACGCGTCTGGAGTTTGTTTGCAGTGGCTGGAGGCCTTGGCATGCCCATTCGCTCCCTCTCTCTCTCTCTCTCTCTCTTTCTCTCTCCCTCTTTCACTCTCTGTCTCTCTCAAATTAATTAATTAATTAATTTAAAAAATTGAACACTCATTCTATTTTAAATATTTTTATTGAGAACTTTAATATCTGAACATCTTGCAATTTGGTCACATTGTTCTTGGGGTATGCTCTATGTCCCCTCTCTGCCCCTATTTCACTGAGTCTTCGAGTGGGATTATCAGTGATCACTGTGGGGTCATGAGTGCACCAGTCAGCCCCTGTGGGGAGGACAATGCCTCAGAGTACACCTTCTCTCCTTGTGCTCTTGTATTTTTCCCACCTCCTCTTCCACAACATTCTCCGGGCTCTTATGGTTGAGATCTCAGCAGCTTTACTTTTCTGTTTTGATGAAAAACTTTCATTCTTATCAAATCTTGGCCATAATTGGATTAGGCCCTTTCTTTGTCCTCTATGTCCAAAAATGCCTTCAAGAATAAGATTCAATCAAGTTTCAAGGGATGTAAAAGCCTGTGCTCACACTCAGATTCTTCTCTTGCCTCTCCACACAGACCAGCTACCTGCATAAAACTGAAATACAATACTAGACACCCTTGTCAATTTGGTCAGACTGATTTTAAGCTGGCTCCAAAGGTAAAGTCCAGATGAAGATGTATAATTCAATATCTGTCTGGCTACAAGTTCCCCAAACAAATGACCTATTGACTAGCTCATAGGTAAATTCTCTTCAATAATCTCAAATTCCACATAACCTCAAAGGACACTAAATCTATTTGTTTCTATTTTGCTTAGCAGAGTAGATGAAGCAAGATGGTGAAATTCAATTAGATGAACTAGGGTGAGTTGTGGAGTCAAAGCTATTGTTCAGAATAAATGATAGCACAAATTAAGTTGGAAATTAATAAGATGATGTGTCAGCCTTTGAGCTTCCAGAGGATTATGTTGATTATGAATAGTTAAAACACTTGGTTCAAAGACAATGGACATATGGTTCCATATGCCACTTCTAAAACAAAGCATTGTGTATACAGCACCTTTTTCCATAGGTTTCTATCATACTCTGAAACTTACCCAGAAACCAAGCTAGTCAAAACTGACAAGCCAAAGAGCAAAGAATATTTTTATGACATTTTTTGGGGGGAGGGGTGAATGTGAGATGACCCATAATGAGTTCATTATTGCTGAGGCTTTCCAGAATTCCCAATCATGTGTTGTCTTACTACCGACAGAAAGTGCAACACCAACAGCTGCCATTGCTTAAAGCAAGACTGTGTTATTTAACTTTACACCCTTTCTTCTGACTCTGTAAGGATCATTGTAATTGACTCCATTCTCCACAGTGACTGGGGGTAAAATTCAGATTAGTGACCTGGGATTTGAGTCCTCAGAAAGGGGCAAGGAGGAAAGAGAAGTGAGAGAACAGTTCACTGTGTCTATGTCAAAGAGCCTCTCCAGAACAGAAGAGCAGAAGGAAGAGATTGACAGCTCCAGACCCCACCCTAGGGGAAAAGGCAAATGCTTTCAGAGTCAAAGACTTGACAAGATAGTCTAGGCTCTCAACTGACTTGCATTGTTGTCAGGTGTCAGGGCTAGACATTGTAATCTGCAGATTGGCCATTTTAAAGGGCTTGATCTATAAGGATTATTCCATCTCTAAAATTCTCTACTGTGACCTGCAGGAGACCTACAAACTCCTTAACAGCATATTTCTTATGAATTTTATTTAATCTCTAGGTCTTTTCCCGAGTGAATATTTTCTCTCTCAGGGCAGTCAAACTGTCTGATAATTAATGTGATGGGGTTGACTAATAATAAAGATATTAGCTGATAATGGCTAAATGAATGACCTTTACCACAAGTAAGAGGATTTTAGACACAAATGGATTCTCAAAGACTAAAATATTATGAACTAAAAGATTGAAATTCTAATAATGAAAAGAGGGGACAGAGAGTTAATCTGTAGTGCATGGTTAGTAATCTACCCTGCTCATCATAAAACTGTCCCAGATAATTTGTCTCTTTCGAAAACTTCAAGAAAGTTGAAACAACGCCATAGTGTGGTGACCAGCAGTGTAGACTGAGAGCGCAGATTGGATTCGTATACCTTTTCTACAACTTCCTGGTGGTTTACTCAGGATCAAGAACACAGCATATGTGGCACGCGGCACACATGTGGTAAGTGATGACTGGTGTTAGTGTGACCTCCTCACTGACGGTAGCAGTGACTGACCCAGCATCACCACCAGTGATGACTGTTGTTAGTGTTACCTCCTCACTGACGGTAGCAGTGACTGACCCCTGCATCACCACCAATGATAACTGTTGTTAGTGTTACCTCCTTACTGACGGTAGCAGTGACTGACCCAGCATCGCCACCAGTGATGACTGTTGTTAGTATTACCTCTTTACTGATGATAGCAGTGACTGACCCCAGCATCTCCACCAGATGGCATTCGTTCTTTCTTTATTTTATTTATTCGTTTACCTTCATTCAGAGAAAGAAGAGAGACAGGCATAGAGAGGGAGAATGGGCATTCCAGGGTCTTTGCCCACTGAAAATAAACTCCAGATACATGTACCACTTTGTGCACCTGAGTGTAACACCTGAGGTTGTCCTTTGACCTGCACCTGCACACACACATGCACACACATGAATATGCACACCTGCACACACATGCACACACATGAATAGGTACACATGCACACACACATGCACACACATGAATATGCACATTGCACACACACACACATGAATATGCACACATGCATACATACCACACACACACATGAATATGCACACCTGCACACACGCATGCACACACATGAATATGCACACATGCATACACACCACACACACACATGAATGTGAACACATGCATACATACCATACACACATGAATATGCACACCTGCACACACACATGCACACACATGAATATGCACACCTGCACACACACATGCACACACATGAATGTGAACACATGCATACACACCAAACACACACAATCCATACAATCTTTGTTTATACTTACACTAGCTAAAGAAAATTGTCTGAATATGGTGTTCCATTTAAATAATTAATTCATTGAATACTGCTTTACTTTCTGAAATCCATCTTTTCTACTTTCAGTAGAAACCTTGTATTCTCCCATTAATGATGAATAATTTCTCACCTTAATACCCACCTCTTTTATTCAGATAATCTTTAAATGCTGGAAGTATAAATAGAAAAGGATTAACTCTGTGCTATGAATCAAATTAGAGCACATGAGAAAAGCTCCTGGCCTTGCACACCTCAGTGCCCCTTGGACCCTATACCTTGGGACGGCTTCATGTCAGCGTGGCAGCTCCACTGAGTTATTCAAAGCCTTGGATGATTTGCTCAGATTCATAGTTTTTCCCTTTAGATATTTAGATCGTGTCTCTAGTAACACATGAACTATGGGATAAGGAGAGTTCCTTCTACCAATAGAAGTCAAGAGCAAGCCCCACACAGGGACACTAGAGTGTGCTCAAGGAGAAGAGTGCCTTACCTTCAGGAACCAGAGCGATGCCTCAGACGCCCACCAGTTCATGCTGTCTCCATCCCCATTGCCCAGAGTCAAATGCGGATGCCGTAAGCGAAGGTCCGGGCAAGCTTGCCGTCCCCTCTCCTGCGTGAGCACAGATGGTGTCGCCACAGCTGACTGTGGGCCGCTAGGGCATCTGCATCACGCCGCCCACTGCCGCCTGTGTGTTCATCACAGGGTTCCCTGGTCATCTTCCTTCCGTAAACTTTCTTATTACTTCATGGGAACAAAAAGGAACGTTCCAAAGCGAAATTTCATAAATCTTAACACTAAACTGACCCATCTCACCACATGGTTTTAAACAGGGTTTTTTTTTTAGTATTTTATCTTTATTTCCTTATTTGAGAGAAAGAGAGAGAGAATGGGCATGCCAGGGCCTCCAGCTAACTCCAGATGCATGTGGCCCCTTGTACATCTGGTTTACATGGGTCCTGGGAAATCCAGCCAAGGTCCTTTGGCTTTGCAGGCAAATGCCTTAACCACCAACCCCCACGTGTTTTTCCTTCCTTCTCTCTCACTACTGGAAATCAGTTATCCATATTTCTGTTGAGATTATCTCCCCTGCTGTCTGGTAGATATCATCTTCTCCTGCCTGCTTGAGAGCACTCCAAACCACAGGAAGGAGGTACGATGTTCGCTCCTGGGCATGAAGCTGGCCCTGGGTGTTTTTTGTACAAATGCCTGTCACCATTGACAGTCGTTCTTCTGTCCTCTTGAGAGAGTTAGAGGAAGAAAACACACTCTGAGTGGGAAAAAAAGAGAAGAAAAAAAAATTCCTCCAGTATAATTCCAAGTGTCTGGGGATCCAAATTTGAACCTAGAATTTACACTAAGCTTCTCTGGATTCTGTTTCTTCCGTTACAACTGGGAAAATTGAGGCGGTCTTTGCAGTATCGTAGGAAGAACTACAGGTTTGTATACACAACGTTTGAGGTTTTGTGCTTTGTGTCTTCCCCGTGTCTCCTAATGGCCACGGTACTAAAGGGTTGGCCTCCAGGCTGGGGCACTACTTGGAGAGGGCAGAACCTATAGAAGGAGAGGCCTAGAAGAAGGAAGTCCGTTGACGAGGACGAGGACAGTCCTCCTCCCCCTCCTCCCCCGCTCGCTCTGTGCTGGCCTCAGAAGGTGGACAGCTCTGTCCTGCCACACGTTCCCTGCCTTGATGGGCTAAAAGCCATGGGCCACATGACCACAGGCCAAAGTCTCTAACACTGAGCCAGAACCCTTGCCTGCTTCAAGTGGGTTTCATCAGACATTTTGTTGTCATCACAGAAAAACAACTTACACAAAAGATGACAACATAGCTTTTAACTCTGGCCTGTCAGTTTCATGGAAATAATAATTATATTGAACACATGGAGTCAAGCTTCTTACAAGGAATATGAAAACACCTTATTGAATGGCAACGTTCTGTTGTAAAATCTCTGTTTGTGCCTTGACTGACAGCATCCTATTTAAAAGAGACTTTCAAAGCTGCGCAAATGAAAATTAGCATTTCCTGTCCATGGAAGGAAAATTAATTAGAGTTTGCTTTGCTCGTTGTTTTCTTAGCTTAGCTTTGCAGTGCCCGCCTGTTTCAAGGTGCCTGTGGCCTAACAACGCACATGTGCTTATTTTTCAAGTCAAAGGAGGAAAATACTATCAGCCACTCAATATTTGCTTATTTGTCCAAGATTCTCACCCCTCATTTCAGCATGCAGAACTTCGCTCTGAAGAAGTCTTTAATCCCCAGGCCTGCTGAGAAGCGTGTGCTGTGTTCCGGCGTCACAGAGGAGCCGGCAGTAAGGCTCCATACGGGGACTCTGAGGGTAGATTGATGTCCCCATCTGTGCTCCAGTGCCCCAAAACACTCATGGCATGCACAGCTATGTGGGAGCTCTACTGACTCTGTATTCTGGAAAACAAACTGAAAGGTCAGCACGCATGTACATTTGTAATGGAATGGGTATTTGCTAACTGACGAGGACAAACGTTTCCCCCTCGGCAGCAACTTTTCAACCTTTTCTGCTGAGAGCCTCTGGTCCACCTTAGAAAACGTACAAATTGTACTCTGATATGTTTTATAAGATACACTGGACAAAAGATGACCAAAGTGCTGGTCTGCTTACTTCACAGCTATAATACTAAGATTAAGATGCAATGGCCGAGTCATGAGTATTTCATAGTTGTTAAGGAGAAAAAATGATCTATGGTATAACCTGAGTAAAAAGCACTAAAAAGAGGCTAAGAAGAGGGTTCTGTGGTGAAAGGCACTTGCTTTCAAAGCCTGCTGATCCAGGTTCAATTCCACAGTACCCATGTATGCCACTTACACAAAGTGGCACATGTGTCTGGAGTTCATTTCAGCAGTAAAGGCCCTGTATTCTCCCTCTCTCTCTTTCTCTCCCTCTCTCTCTCTCTCTCTTGCTCTATATCTGTGTGTGCATCTTCTCTCTCTCATAAATAAATTAAATATATAAAAATGAAAAGAAGTATTAGAAAGAATATTTGCTTTGAAAGTGTACTGTGATAAAAATTTCCTAGATTGGCAAATACTTTTAACGTTAAGTATAGGTGAATAATTTAGTGTCACAGGTGAGAGTAATTATCAATTACCCCTATCATAAAACACAACAATACTTTTATTTGCGTGAGATAGACATATAGAGAATGGACTTACCAGGGCCTCCAGCCACTGAAAATGAATTCCAGACACATGTGCCACCTTTTGCATCTGACTTACATCAGTACTGCAGTACTGGGGAATCAAACCTGGGTCCTTAGGCTTTGCAGGCAAGCGCCTGAACCACTGAGCCATCTCTCCAGATTGACAATGAATTTTTTTCTACAATTATAATGCAAAAAAAAAAATGTATAAAGGGGTCTTCTACTTTCAACCCCCAATTCTCTATGATTGAAACCCATTAGTCATACTTTTCTTAAGTTTTTTTTTATTTTTATTTATTTACTTGTGAGCAGAGAGAGAATGGTCACACAAGGGCCTCTAGACACTGCAAGCAAACTCTGGATGACATGAGCAGAGGATAGATATTATGCCCTGGCCAACATCAGGTGGACAACAGGAACAGGAGAGTGTGCCAAACACTGGCAAGGGGAAACTGGCTATAATACCCATAAGCCTGCCCCCAACAATACATTGCCTCCAAGAGGCATTAATTCCCAAACTCCATCAGCTGGGGACCTAGCATTCAGAACACCTAAGTTTATGGGGGGCACCTGAAGCAAACCACCACATGCTCAAACAGAACTGTCACCTACTACTTATAAATAATTATTAACAAACATCAGTTGAATTAAATTTGGTGTTGTTCTTTTCCTTAACAAAGTTCTAGTTGAGACAAATGAGGGTTAGGGTGACCCTATTCCTGGGGCTAAACCTAGAAATGAGCTTATTTATTTTAGTAAATACATGGCATGAAGCAGAGCAGAGAAACGCTACCAGAAAAACGGGCCAGTGAATCTGACACTGGCTCAGCACACTGATTCAGTAAGGTAACACGGAGCCAGGGAAGCTGAGTGTAGAACGAGTGAACTGAGGCCTGAGATAAGCAGCAGGGGAGGGAAGGAGGGTGCTGGGTATCCCCCAGGCATGTTCAGATCCCTGTGCAACTTCTACAGGCTGAGTGTGGACACACTGTTTAAACTGTGAATTCCTGCATTTCCTCATCTACAAAAAACTTCTCCATAATGTTTATGCAGGTGTGTACATTAAATAAAGTAATACATGTGAATCACATAGTGGTTCTGAACATTCAAGAATTGCTCTTGCCAGCTGGGCACGGTGACACACATCTTTAATTCTAGAGTGGGAGACGGGGGGAAGGATCGAGGTGAGAGGCCATGCTGGGGCTACATAGTGAGGTCTATGTCAGCCAGGGCTACAGTGAGACCCTGCCTTGAAAAAAAAACCACCAAGCACTCATACTGCTCAGAAGTGCCTTGCCGGAAGAGATTCAAAGTGACAGGAGGCTCGATATCAAAGCCAGTCCTTCTCCCTGTCTCATTTCTCCGACATGAGAAACTGGTAAGAGCATTACTACATGCCTCCCCAACCTCACGTACTGGGGGAAGTTCAAGCAGAACCAGAGAGTTAGGGGGCCAGAAGATAATTGACATCTAAAAGAAAACTCTATGCCTTTTTCATCTCTCCCATTTCTCAAGTCAGCAGCCCAAAGATGCTACCCAAAATCACAAAGCAATTCTTCTAGGAATATGTCCCTGTGCAGAGAAATGAGCACATGGTGGGCCATGAATCATGCATGGCTTTGCAGAGAATGATGTAATGTTATGAACTACTAATTATTAATACCAGAATTCATTAAAGAAACTATCCACAATACCTAACATTTTCATTATGACACAACACAATACATTGTCCCTAAATTCATTTTCTAGAACAGAAAACTTTCCAATAGTCTCATGGTTATATATTTAAAAGAGAAATAAGGACCTTTTATAGGAAGCAATTAGGATAGCATTAACATATCCCAGACTAATCCTAAGACAGTGTTTCCTATTTCCCATTTAAGAAGCTTCTAGAACTCCTCTAAACTATAATGAATCTGAAGCAGAAGAATATTGTGAGTCACAACTAAACTTAATATGTACTACACACCACAGCAAAAGCCCCATGGCATCAAAAGCAGCACTGAAGCACCCTGCACTTGACTGTGGCACGGCAGCCATCAGACAGCGTGGTGTGTCTATGCACACCTCAAAACAGTGATGATCGAGTGAGCAACTGAGCCCACTGTGCACCTACACGCTACGGCAGGCACTTCAAACAGCATCTCTAATGACTATTGAAATGAAGGCAGGAAGATTAATGCTATCCTCTCACATGTTTAAGTACAAGATATAAAGCCAGCCCTGCATAAATTCTTTTGCTTTGCACACTGAACAGCACCTCATTATAATATCCTTCCATAAATCACACAGGATTGCACAATAGGAAGAGCCAGTCTTCTTCCAGTTTTATTCTCTCCATTCTCTCTCTCTCTCTCTCTTTCTCTCTCTGTTTTTTTCTCACTATGTATGTGTGTGTTTGAGAGAAGGACATGTGTTTGATACTTGCTTATAAAATCCTTCTAAGTAAAAGTTTCATTAGTGCTCAAAAACATTTTTTCTTTAGAAATAAATATGGCATCCAAAGGCTAGCCCACCCACCGTGTAGCACAGAGTACGTTGACAATGAATAATGGTATGAGAGCGACAGAAGTTGGAAAAACACACAGGAGAGAAGGTAAGAATGAAAAGAGAAAAAAGGGAAACAAAACTGCCCAAGAAATGCCGATCATTCTGGGTAGCCAGAAGTCGCGGTTTCTGTGTGACTGACATGCAAGAGGAGCGCAAGGTGACCTGTCACTGTGGCCATGTGATTCCCAGTGAGACATGAAGATCAATGGGTCTCCTAACAGGTCATGGAAAGAGCTGTAGTTGAATTTCAAGCATCCTAGCTCCTATTCCCTTGTGACATCCAGGTGAATGTTTATGAATTACATACTATGTGACACTTTTCCAAAGCCTTTCAGCAGTTTGAAGTGTTATCAGGGCCAGACACCAGATGTCAATTCTAATTGTTTCCATTAAGAAGTCAAATTGAGTTGAATTCAAATCCAAAGGGGGGAAAAAATTGTCTCTTCAGTTATTTCCATCCTTTTGACTATTAAGACATCCAAAACTTTCTAAACGCACAGCTTTCGGTCTCATGGGAGGAAGCTTCGCTGTACATCAGTGAGATATGGTGTTTAAGCACTCATGTCTTCAGTCTCACTGTTCATGATTAATCACGAGCTTTTCCCAATAAGCTTGTCTCCTTAATGTGTTGAACTCTTAAGGTGACTGATATGGGTTACAGACTAGAGGGATAAAATGGATATAGAAAAAAATGAGTGTCACAAGTCATTTGTCTCCATTATTCCTAATGGATTTTAAAACAATGAAATTATTTTTGATCAATGCATATAGAAAGTTCGTACAGTTTAGAAGGCATTTGATTTTCACATACTCTATATTTTAACATTTAATAATGTGACAGTTTCAAAATGGCACTTTGTCAAGTTGAAAATCACTTTAAAAATTCTGAGGTACTCAACTAAGTGTAGGGTAGACCCTCTGCAATTACCTTTCGAATTATAAGGCAATGTTGGTTCTCAAGGACTAAGATGACAATATCATGAACGTATGACCTACATAACTTTCACATTACTTTTCTTAAAGTAGAAACTTCTCATGGAATGTATTTTATTCAAACCAAAAGTTTTCAGATTGGGTGTGGTGGCACACACATTTAATCCTAGCATTTTTGGAGGTAGAGGAAGGAGGATTTCCATGAGTTCAAGACCACCCGAGACTACATAATGAACTCCAGGTCAGGATGGGATAGAGCAAAACCCTACCATGAAAAGTAAAAACAGAAAAGTTTTCCATTGCAGCTAAGATCGTTTAGGACGAGCAGCGTCTTATAATCTAGTTGCTTAAGACAAGCCATTATACACTACTCAAGTCTTCATTTCATACGCCTTTCAATTCTTTCAGAATGAATTGGCTATAATGCCATTTTCGTGAGGCCAAGGAATGGAACTTCCCTAGAGTCACAGAAAAAGAGATGAAATATATTCATGGATGCAATAACAAGTGATTAAAAATACACAAGAAGAATAATTCAAACTTGAAAATAATAAAGAAATAAAAGTAGGAATAAAAATGAAACTGTGGGTTTAAAATCAACAAAAAGTTCAAAACAAAGTGATAGGAATATCTTGAAAATTATGGAATGTAGGGCTTAGCTGGAAAACATAGAAATAAAGCCATTTGAAAAATCATGGAAACATGCTGGGCATGGTGGTGCCTTTAATCACAGCACTTGGGAGGCACAGGTAGGAGGATTGCCATGAGTTTTAGGTCACCCTGAGACTACATAGTGAATTCCAAGTCAGCCTGGGCTACAGAAAAACCCTACCTAGAAAAACCAGAAAATAAAACTATGGAAACAAATGACTATGGAGCAGCTAGCCCTGCTTTTTAGTCCTCTGAACCTCTGTGAGAACTCTTAGGCATGCGTTAGCATGAGAACTCCTATGCATGTATGAACGACTCTGAGGACTCCTATGCACACCCGAGCCACAGTGAGAACTCCTATGCATGAGGCTTTTCCTGTGGCCTGTACATCCTGAGGAGCTCCTCACACCAAGCACAGTGCACATAGTTAAAAAGTCAGAACACATGAACCTTGTCAAGCCTGCAACCTGCTTACCCTTCTGTGCTTACAATGCCTATGTTCTTAAACCAGCACCATAAAATAGCCCCCAGTAATACACACACACACACACACACACACACACACACACACACACATATATATATATATATATATATATATATATATATATATAATATATATATGATATATATTATATCATATATATATATCATATATATGAATATATATATATTCTCACAAATAAAGAAATAAAACTTTAAAAGTCAAAGAGACCTAAATAAGTCTCTCAAGCCATATATATTTCTTGTCTTTTCTAATTTTTCTTAAATTTATTACAGAAAGAATGGGCATGCCAGGGCCTCTAGCCACTGAAAATGAACTCCAGATGCATGTAACACCATGTGAATCTGGCTTATGTAGGTTCTGGGAAATTGAATCTGGGTCCTTAGGCTTCACAGGCAAGTGCCTTAATTACTAAGCCATCTCGCCATCCCACCATCTATATTTCTTACAGTCATTTGAATTCCAACAGCTATTAGGCATATAGGACACTTCTCCTCTATAATCCTGGCAGTCAACCAAATAGTGACTTTTCAATATTGACCTTTTCCTTATAAGACCTAGATTCGATGTGAGTCAGTAGCAATTGGGCCTGTCCTGAGCATTGTGTTCCCAGCAACATTCCTACTGAGGTCTTTGAAGAATAGTGTGTTCATACATTCATTACCACATGTCTCAGAGTTGGATACAAAGTCAATCATTCCCCTCCCATTTTTGTAGACCATTGCTCCTTTAAGAACCATGTCACTTAATGGGATGTCTCCGTTCTATTGGTTGCAATCAAAATAGATACATTTAATGTTAGTGGGTATGATGAGTTTATCAACCTATCCATTCATTATGCCCATTTTTACCTCATTCATCTTAACAGCCCTTCACTTGCACATTTTCCATGTGTGCATGCATATGTTCATTACTAAGACTAGTTTCAATGTGACACCCCTCATCTTACTTTCCACATACAGTCTCTTCTCTGTGCTCACTCAGTCATTTCCCCAATGCTGGTTCCTCAATTTCATCAAATCTTAGAGGCTATTGACCCTTCTGATTCATAGATTGTTATCATAATGGCCATGAGTTCATGAATTGTGACCCAGGGAGTCTAAGCCTAATGATTCCACATGCTCTTTTTCTGTCTGCTTTGCTTCTCTTTCCTTTCATTCCTTATATACAACAAAACTTTACTTTGAATAAACAACATGTATGCTTTCTTGGTTTGTTTTATATACAGCCATGTAGAATGATCAACTATAACTTTGTGATGACTAGCATCAAATGGATCCTCTGGTCTACCCTGAAAACATTGACAATTCTTAACTCACTCCTGCAACTTTTCACACTCATTGATACCCTAAAATCTCAACTCTACTCATTCTTTTTTATTTATTTATTTATTTATTGTTTTTTGTTTTCATTTTTATTTATTTATTTGAGAGTGACAGAAAGAGAGAGACAGAGAGAGAATGGGCACGCCAGGGCCTCCAGCCACTGCAAACGAACTCCAGATGTATGCGCCCCCTTGTGCATCTGACTAACATGGGTCCTGGGGAATAGAGCCCAGAACAGAGTCCTTAGGCTTCACAGGCAAGCGCCTAACCACTAAGCCATCTCTCCAGCCCTCGACTCATTCTTGATGCTTTCTTTTTCATAGAAACAAGAAAGAAACCCCTTTGAATTCCCAAAATTCAGAACTTAAAACTGCACCATCAATGGCCATTTTTTTCATTTATTTGACTCTTTGTTTTCTCTACCCTTTCTTATATTGCTTCCTTTTTGTAATTTTTGTCATTAGTAATTATCCTTGTCCTAATTCTATCCTGTTTTATAATTGCCTAACCACTAAAATAAACCCTCAGAACTCTGCCAAAAGCACTTTCATTTGCAGTAATGATATATATGCTGCAAATGTCATTAGCATATCCATTCTCTTCTTCCATCACCTAAAATTGCCTTTACACAGACAGTTACAGTTGACCATCTTTGGCTTGCTTGCCTTACACTTTCTGAATTTTCTTCTTATATTCCTGTCTGGGTACTTTCAGCAGAATTTATAGACTCTTATTCCCCCTCCAGGTTCTTAGCTACGTCTGTGCATTTTAACTCATTTTTGGTCCATATTTTTCTTTTCATGCCAGACATTTTTCCTGACTGATTACATACACACACGTGTCCTCCAATCCTGTACAGAGAGATTAATAATGCTTACCTAGGGAACAGACCTAACTCCTAAACTCCTCACTAATAAACCAATCTCTTACTACATATATGGCTCTAAATGTAGATGTCATAGGGAATCATATACCCTGTTGAAACTAAAATTTTGTAATGAACCAAAAATAGAATAAAGTTCACACAAGAAACAGTTGCTTAGAATTTTGAAGGTGGATTACATGCATAATTTGCTTTCAGATGTAGTAGTCTAAAATTATTATGAAAAGAAGTATGTTAGCAAAATACATGGCACGCTGATGAAAAACCATTTAAAGCAAATGTTAGTACCAGTGAAAGAACTCCTAGGCTGTTGAAAATGGCAACACGTTTGCTGAGTATGCTTCAAAAGTGTCAGGATGAAGGATTAACTAGGGTTTCCATTGAAAATGCAAATGAATGCCCCATCAAATTTGAATTTCAGATAAACAATAGATGTTCATACCTGTGTGCCCCAAATATTACATGAAGCTTGCTTATAATAAAAACGTCTTCATTTTCTTCTCAGAAATTCAAGTGTAACTGGAAATTCTGCATGTTATTTGTTAAAATCTGACAGTCTAGGAATAATATGATAATTGTTAAGGACAGTCAAACATGGATTTAAATGTTATGATTAAAAATAACAAATGATGTAAGCTGGGCGTGATGGTGCATGCCTTTAATCCCAGCACTCGGGAGGCAGAGGTAGGAGGATCACTGTGAGTCCAAGGCCACCCTAAGACTACATAGTGAATTCCAGGTCAGCCTGGGCTACCTCGAAAAACCGAAAAAAAAAAAATGATGTTACTGAATTCTTATAATTCATAAGAACCTGATATTGACAAGCAGAGTAACAAAGTATCTTAAGTCAAAATCCTAGTGTAAAAGTCTTCCTTGCTCTTGTTTAAAATATATTTTTAATTTATTTGCAAGCAGAGAGAGATGAGACACAGAAAGAGAAAGAATAGGCACACCAGGGCCTCTAGTCACTGAAAATGAACTCTGGACACATGCTACACTTAGTGCGCTCATCTTTATGTGGGTAACTGGGGAATTGAACCCAGGTCATTAGGGTTTCCAAGTAAGTACTTCAACAGCTGAGCCATTTTTCCGGCTCCTCCTTGCTTTTTTTAAGCAAAAATAGACTTTTGCTTTTGTGCAATAGTGATGTTGGCTTTCCAAAGTGGAAAACCATCATGACATCATTCCACTGTCCCTTAGTCAAAGGAATCAACCTTCCTCCCAATAAAGGTTCCTCACAAAGGACAGTTTAAGTAGGAGAAATCCTGTTTCCAAGAAAATTAAACTCTGTAGCAAGGATGGACAAATTACAGTCTCGTGGTCAGTCTTGTAAATAAAGTTTTAATAGAACACAACCACTCCTAATCCTTTCTTGGCTGTGGCTATGTTTGCTCTACAGTGGTGGGAAAGAGTCATAATGACTCACAAAGCCAAAAGCATTTACTAACTGCTCCTTCATAGGTCAAGTTTGCCAGGAGTTTTGTAAAGAGCACGTTGATTGGCAGGACACAGCAGAATCAGACAAGGAGATCTTGTGTTTCCTAAAACTTAGCCTTTCCCATAGCTTTCATGCCTGTGCGAATTCTCATCAGAACAAAGACAATTCAGAGCTTTATTGAGTTAAACAGTAGCTCTTATTATTATGACTATAGTTTCACCTCCAGTCTGAAGTCAATCAATTTTTGATAATTTTTCTTCAAGTACTATTTTTTCACAGTCTTCATACGTTTTGTTTATTTTTTTAATGTGTTGGGTCTTTATTCAGAATGGGATCTCCCTGGGCATATGTGTTCTCTGCCCATCTTCCCTTAGCGTTGTTTGGTCAAGAATCTGTTTGTTGAATTTACATTCATATCACTTCCACTTGGCCAAAGTGGCTGACACAGAAATATGGGCACATAGTCTTGGAATGAAAACGAAAGGTAAGAGCTAGGGCTAGGAATGTACAGCCATTGTACAGAGTGAACAATGTCCAGAGTTTGATCCCCAGCACCACACAAAACAAGCTGTGGTAGTACACGTTGCAATCCTCATACTTGAGAAGTGAAAGCAAGAGTTCAAGAAGTTCAAGGTCAGCCAAAGCTACTGGTGACTTGGAGGTCGGCC
Organism: Jaculus jaculus; assembly: GCF_020740685.1. Taxonomy (NCBI): domain Eukaryota; kingdom Metazoa; phylum Chordata; class Mammalia; order Rodentia; family Dipodidae; genus Jaculus; species Jaculus jaculus. Next base: position 5,960,433 of record NC_059112.1, on the reverse strand, counting down.
TGAGTTACATGAAACCCTGTCTCAGAAAAAAAGTCTTAGAGACAATTAATTTCGTAAATTCAACATGTTTCAGTAACATCAAGAATCATGTTATATAAGCAATTATACCATTACAATTCATATTTTAACTATTTTATTAGTTGTACTTTTCTGAAAATACAATCTTGAAACTAAAAGTTATAAAGCTGTTTATAAGTTGAAAATTACTCATTAAAAAAAATCTTCAAGAAATCTGCTCATTAAAATGCCACAGGTAATGAAGTCTGTCTTCTGCCAAGTAGAACAGATGTAGATGCTTTTAAAATATTTTTATAGAGTAAAAATGGATTTTTCCCTACATTTATCATGACGTGCATTCTTGTTAAAATAAATAAGATACTGAAAGAAAACCTGTTAAGTTTTTAATTAACTTCTTTAAGTTATGTAGTTTAATATGAGTTCAAATTATTTTTTCTTTCTTTGAGACAGGATTTCATAGAGTCCATTCCTGTCACTGCGTAGCCACTGATGATGCAACATCCCCTCCTGCCTCCAGCTCCCGAGTAGTGGGATTACAGCTACTCGGCTTTCAAGCCCGGCTTTCAAGCTATTTTATGAAGACAGAGCTTTGCTTTTGAAAGACAAGGGACTCAAAGGCTCCTCTGGTGGATAGCTGTCTGGTCATCAAGATGTGCTGCAAGTGAAAAGCAGAGCAGAGCCCAGGAGGAAAGACAAAGTGGCTGTCGGAGCAGCAGCATGTGGCCTGAGCTCCTCAGTGCTAAAACTGGCTTTGTGATTGTTCCTGGAGCCCTGACCTCATTTGGTCAGCTTGACCATCTCATACCAGCTGCCCTCCAAGGCAGCATGAGAACCTGAGTTCAATCCCCAGCATCCATGGTCACACAGGCCTGTAACCCCGGCACTGAAAGGTTGGAGACAGGAGAATCTCTGGGACTCACCAGTCAGCCAGTGTAACTGAAAAATAGCAAGCACCAGGTTCAGAGAGAGACTCTCAAGGAATAAGGTGGAAGAGTGATAGAGAAGGGGAACCTGCATCTTTGTCTGGCCTCCACACACATGAACACAGGGCATGTGCATCCTCATGCATACATAGATATACACATGCAACATGCTTCATACACATATCCAAAAAAAAAAAAAAAGATCAATTTGGGGCTGCAGAGATGATGGCACCATGGCTAAAGATGGAACAATGGCAAAGTGGCTGGCAAAGCCTACCAACCCAGGCTCAATTCTCCAGTACCCACATACAGCCAGATGCACAAAGTGGCACATGCATCTAGAGTTGGTTTGCAGTGTTACAAGAGGCCCTGATGTGCCCATCTCTCTCTCTATCTTTCTCTCTCTCTCTCTTTCTCTGTATAAATGAATAAATATAAGTATTTTTAAAAAAGAGAAATTTTGTCTAATTTTATTAGAAAATTAATTGAAGACATATCAGAAACATGTAATTTGATGGCAATAGGCTAATGAAAATGTAGGTAAGCATTCAAATTTCCGATGGACTCATATTATAGAAATTAAAGAAAGCAATATCATAAACCCACAAGAACATACAGAAAACTAACCTGTGGGAAAACCTGCCATTTAAACAAATACATATATATATATGGTCAACCCGGGACAAAATGGTGATGAAGGTACTTTTTCTCTTCTTTTCTATGCACTTCCTCTCCCCAACCATACTCAAATAATTCCATTTCCCAGCTGCAAACATTCAGTAATATTCTCTTCTTCCTCATTATCTCAAAGCCTGCTTCATGGGTGTATGGAACCTCTTGTGGCCTACACTCCAGTTCTCTGTGTCTTCACTTAGATTTGAATTAAAGACAACAGTTGCATCACAGTAATTTTTGGAGTCCTCAAAGGAGTAAGAAATGGATTTGGGAATGAGGAAAGTCCATCTTGCTTTATACTTTGAAATTGCTGGGTGGTTTTCCATTCTACTTCCACATACAGATTACCCTTAAAGACAGGTACCTTTCCTACTTGTATAATGGAATCACTCTTCTGATGTTAAAACTTCAACCACTCCATCAGACACCATGGCAATACTTCACAGCGATGCAGCAGGACACACTGATGGCAAAGACAATTGGCCTTCCCACAAATTAGATGTGTCTACTGCTCTGCTTGGCAGTGTTTGGACCACAGAGCAGTGTGTACCATTTCCATCATGATATAAGATAAGATGAGCTCTCCATTGCTCTTCCTTATTTGGAGAAAGCCTAGAAGAGACCATGACACCAACATATTCCATGTTACCTTTCTTCCACTGAAAATTTAAGTGGGACAACAGAAATGAAGATCCGGAAAATGAAGATTGGGAAATTTGGAACCTCCCTCAATCTGAAATTATATATCAGAGTCCTGTTATCTTTTATATATTACCAATATTAATATAAGACTTAGCAAAGACCCACAGAAGCATCAGTATGGGGCAATTCTGGTGCCTCTGATTTTATTTCCATCTTTTGTTAAATTCAGTATTAAATTTGAAATAGTGCAATGTAATAAGAAGCTAGCTTCTCTTGGGTTGAATCTTCTAGAGAAATAACAATAAAATGCTAGTAAAAATCTATTTGAGAAGCTGGGCATGGTGGCACATGCCTTTAATCCCAACACTCGATGGCAGAGGTAGGAGAATCACTGTGAGTTAGAAGCCACCCTGAGACTACAAAGTGAATTCCAGGTCAGCCTGGGCTACAGTGAGACCCTACCTCAAAAATCAAAAAAAAAAAAAAAATCTATTTGAAACCCTCCTGGCTATAAGAGATTATAAAGGACAGATGTCGATACCATCATATTATCTAAGTCAATTCTATCACCCACCTGCCAAGAGTCTGAACTACTATGACACCAAATAAGTTTTATGAGAAAGCTCAGTGGTGTTTTGGAGCTAAAATAATCTATTTTTTTCCCAAAAAGGTCTAACTATGCACGTTAATGGTGGGTTGACTGTAAAATGGGCCCCACAGCCTCAAGTGTGTGTGACTGAACTCCTGCTCAGCCCCCAGCTGACGGGGCCTGCGGGAGGTGGCACCTTGCTGGAGGAGGTATGTCACTAGAGCCTACTCCTGCATGTCCAAAGCTAGTTCACCAGAGTGATTCTTCTCTGTGTCTGAGATATGAAGACAGGGGCCAGCTGCTATGCTTTCTCCACCATAATACAACTTCCCTCTTAAAACTGTAAGCCTGGGGCTGGAGAGATGGCTTAGCAGTTAAGCACTTGCCTGTGAAGCCTAAGGACCCCGGTTCGAGGCTCGGTTCCCCAGGTCCCACGTTAGCCAGATGCACAAGGGGGCGCACGTGTCTGGAGTTCGTTTGCAGAGGCTGGAAGCCCTGGCACGCCCATTCTCTCTCTATATCTGTCTTTCTCTCTGTGTCTGTCGCTCTCAAATTAAAAAAATAAAATAAAATTTTAAAAAAAAAAAAACTGTAAGCCTGAAATTAACCCTTTCTTCCCATAAGCTACTTTTGGTTGGGTGCTCAGGCCCAGCAACAAAAAGGTAACTGCTACAATAGGATGGCTAGTTGACTATATATTGTAGCTTTCAAAAATAATAGTAATAGAGCTGGAGAGGTGGCTTAGCAGTTAAGGTGCTTGCCTGCAAAGCCTGAGGACACACGTTCAACTCCACAGATCCCACGTAAGCCAGGCGCACCAGGTGACACACGCGCGAGGTCACACTTGAGTACAAGAGAGCACACCTGCCTGGGGTTGATGGTAGCGGCTGGAGGCCCTGGTGCGCCAATTTCCTCTCTTTCCCATACTCACTGTCATGCTCTTTCTCATCAAAAAAAAAAGGCCAGTCTATTGGGCTTACCTCCAAACAATAATAATAGTAACAATGTTTGCTCTCTGAGCCTTTATATGTTAAAAGTGCATACCTTGGTTTGACTTTACAGGACTCACAACTAAGAGGCAGCCTTGAATCTCAGATGAGAATTAGAACTTTTATCTTAAGTTGATAAAGACTATAGAGAGACCTTTAAATTTGACAATGTACAGTGTGAGATGGTGTCTATTGGGGGCTGGGGCATAATATTTTGGTTTAAATAAATGCCCCCAATATATTCAAAGTTTTATTGAAGTTGTAGTTTGGATCTGCAGGCACCTGGTAGAGGAGGTGTCACTAAGTGGATCTCAGGGTCCGGCCCAGAGGTGTGGGGGTGGATTTGGAATGCCAGTCTAGAGATATGCAGAGGGCTGCATTCTGCCTGGAGCTCCTCAGTGTGCTTGCTGGCTTGTATGGTGTGGCTTTTGGGCTTGGGGTTTCTCTTTCTCTGGTCCTGTGAAAGAGGGGGCAGCTTCTTCTGCCATTATGGAACTTCCCCTGGATCTGTAAGCTTCAATAAATATCCCTTCCTCCATAACTATACCTGGTTTGGAAGTTCATCTCAGTGAACCTGAGGCTACCTACTACATATAACAATCTTATTGTTAATTCTTTTGCTTAATAAACAAGAAAATGCTTAACTGGAAAATATGAACACTACATACAGTAACGGAAGGAGGAGGGAAAGGGGGAGATTGACCAAAATAGAATCTTGTCAATATAACATGAGGAAACCTGTTACTTTGTAAGCTTACTTAAAAATAAAAAATTTAGGCCACCAATTGGTATGCTAATCTGAATGTGTTCCTGCAGAAACATATTGAAAGCTGGCAATAGTGATGCCATGTTACAAACCTTAAGACAGCTGAGGTCAAGTGCCTGAAAAAGGCTACAATAACATAATGTTGAAGCATTTTCATAAGACTTAATTTTAATGTAACTTGTTCTGACTTTAATGAAAGCTAAGAGTTAATATATTGCATGTATGTTTTTCAAGAAAAATAAATAAGTAACTTGACAAAAGGGAAAATATCACATTAGGTTTAATCTTACATCATAAAAAGAAGTTAGACATTTTGAAGATATCTTTATCATACATTATCTGAGCAAATTCCTTGAAGTACAATGGGATTTGCATGCAGAGGGAAATGGATCTTTTGTATTAAACCGAAACAACTTAAAGTCTGCTTCATGTTATTTGTAAATAAAATGTTTAGCATATGTTTTACAGCTTACTAGTTTTTAAACTGTAGACTTTATATCACACAAATAAACTTTATATATGTTTCTAAAATGCTGCCTAAGCATCCTTACTCTAATGTTTTAAGATTAAAATGGTACTTTAATTTGAAAGACATATTTTCCAAAGACCTTTAAAGTATATAGTATTCCTCAGAAAGAAGAACTATAATTCTAGAGCTGATAAGAATTGGAGAGATTTAGTGACAGTCACTCCAGCTTAAAATAAAGCTTCTATCCTGTCCTTTCCCACAGCTTATATCTCTAACAGCAAACATAATTAAAGGCACACAGAGAGAAAGCACCAACAGTTCTGAATCAGTGAGACTTGACAACCAAGAAAACAATATAGAGATTTTTTTTTAATCCTAAGTACTGGTCCCACTCACTGTCTCCTCTCTTTCTCTGTCGCTCTCAACAGCAGATATAAATACAGAACAAGCATGAATCAATAGCAAAGACTGTAGAGAGAAAACAATTTAGGGATTTTTTTATAAGTTTTATGTCACAGACATCTAACTACTGAGCAAGCATGACATTCTCCATGGCTGGGAGCTGCAGGCAACTACCTCTGTCTTCCAGTCAGCCCAACATTTCTGCCTCGCTCCATCTCTTACAATGAATGTCAGGAGAGGGAAGGCTGATGGTTCAATATCTGCTTCCTACTAAGCTGACAAGAATTTTCAGTCAGTGACTCCTTGGTCTTCCTAGTAAAGGGTGGACATGAGATGAGGTAGGAGAGAGAGGCAGAGAGAGCAAGACTGGTCTCTCATCGGTAGTTACTATGCTTTCCCCTACAATGTCCCAAAGGGCCAATGAGCCAAATCCTTTCCTGCTAGCTGGCTTGTTTCTGACTTGCTTCGGTGACCCCTCTGAAGGCCGAGAATGTGGCATCTTTCCAGAAGTACAGTCATGACAGTGAGTCCAGACTGCCTCGTTGCTGCTCAACAAGTATTTTAATGCGTGATAGACACGGCCACAAAGACTGGGTACTCTTGAGAGGGCTTCCTGTCAGTTCCTCAGAAATCACAAGAAGGCCATCAGCGGGGCCCTGCCCTGCTCTCCAACTCAGGAGAGGACTTTTGGCTACTGAGTCCTTCAGCGGCCCCGGCAGGCCCTCTGAGCCTACCGGCCACATGCAGTCACTGATGTTCTTAAATATGGCTAGCTCACAGTGCCATCCTCCTTACCACCTTTCAAACACGCTCATCAGACTCGCTGTAGAAAGTCTAAGTGCCCATGATACTGTAATAACACTTGGATGGACTGAAATTGACCAACTTTTATTTGATTTTTTTATTTTTTATTTATTTGAAAGAAGCAGAGAGAGAGAGAACGTTTGCACCAGCCACTGCAAACAAACTTCAGATGCAGGCACCACCTGGTGAATCTGCCTTACATGGGTCCTGGGGAATCAAACCTGGATCATTTAGCTTTGCACGCAATCACCTTAACCACTAAGCCATCTCTTCAGCCTTTATTTTTTTTTAATTTTATTCATTTATTTATTTGACAGAGGAAGAGAGAGAAAGAGAATGAATGGTTGTGTCAGGGCCTCCAGCCACTGCAAACGAACTCCAGATGCATGCGCCCCCTTGTGCAGCTGGCTTATGTGATTCCTGGGGAATTGAACCTGGGTCCTTTGCCTTTGCAGGCAAACACCTTAACCACTAAGCCATCCCTCCAGCCCATCCAGCCCTTTATTTTGATTCCAGGCTTCAGACAGTTCCATAAAATAAATGATAATGACCCCAAATGTTTACTTTTTTGTGGTTTTTTGAGGTAGGGTCTCACTCTGGCCCAGGCTGACCTGGAATTCACTATGTAGTCTCAAGGTGGCCTCGAACTCATGGTGATCCTCCTACCTTTGCCTCCTGAGTGCTGGGATTAAAGGCATGCGCCACCACGCCCAGCTTCCAAATGTTTACTCCTCATATCCGTTCCAACCATGATTTGATTTATTTAGGTTGATTTGATTTTTTTAAGCTGTATCAGTGATAGATTTTTTAAAAGGGAAGATTCACCTTCTGTGCTTAGATCATTCACTTACTATAAATCACTCATCTCAGACTTGTAATAATAATCCCATTCGACCTATTACACAGAATATGAAATTGTAAGTGATAGGCAAGTGTATGATGTCTGTCCTGAATCAAATGTCTTTGAATAAATATATGCTTATAAAATGTGCATTTTATTGAAAATATAATGTTAGTCTTGACAAGAAAACTGATACTCAAAATATCCAGCCTCAATGGTGTGAGGCGTGGCCCAGACAGAAAGAGCCCTCTCTTCTGATGGCTGCTTCTGTGTGTCAAGCCATGTGCCCCGGCATGCTCAGGTGTTTGATCAAACCATCATGAATGCTTATGTAGCGGTGTGTTTTCTGGATGATATTAGCATTTACATCCGTGGACTAGTCTGCATACAGGGGGTGGTCTCCATAAAATCAGATGAAGGCCAAAATGGAGCAAAACACTGCCTGTCACACCTTCCAAGGCTCAGGGACCACTGCAGAAGAAAGAGGTGGTGGAAGAATGTAAGAGCAAAGGAAAGGGAGGGCTGCCCGGAGCACTGTGTTCAGACACAAACGACCGCCGTGGTGTTCATCCTCACAGTGGCTGATGCTGCCTGCACAAAATCTGCATAATGCTATGGCAAAAAAGATATCAAAATAGGACATGCCCATTTTCTCTGGCTCTGTCTCTCTCTCTTACACACACACACACACACACACACACATACTCTTCTCTATATCAAATAAGTAAATAAAATATTAAAATATTTTAAAAAGAGAAGCAATATAAAGTGGAGAGAAGTAAAAGGTAAAAGAGACATAGATATGTGGATATATTTATAGGTCACGTGTGTGCATACATGCACTTCTGATTTAATCTGTTTCTCAGGACAACCTTAGTAGTGCTTCCTCATATCTCTATGTGGTCATGGGACTAAAGCTGCCCAATGAACCATAAAAAAATATATAACGAGGTTTTTAGCTATATAATGCATTTTTCTCTCTTCTCTGTTCTCTTTTTGGTCCAAATATGGGATCCTGGAGATTGGCCCCATCAATAGAGTCTATGAGAAATAATCATTGTTGTGGAAGTTTGAATAAGACAACCCCTATGGCCCTGAGTGTTTTGAATGCTTGGTCTCCAGCTGGAGACAGGTTGGGAGGAGGAGCCTTGCTGGAGGCCCACTGCTGCTAGAGGAGAGGCTTGAAGGTGTCCAGGCCAGTGGCAGTTCACTCTCTTGCTGCGTCCTGACAGCTGCTGTGGCAAGGCGGACTGCCCTGCCTCTGTCCTGATATCCTTCTCTGCCATGATGCATCTTCTCCTCAAGACGTCAAGCTTTTGATCTTTCAGCTGTCACCATCAGCTTTGGTCAGGTATTTTGTCCCAGTAACAGTAATCACATAGGGCAAGTGAAATTTTGCGATATTTTTGTTACAGTAGCTGGACCTTTGTTTACCCTGAGAAATGGTTATATTTTGCCATATGAATTGAACAAAATAGGAAATACTGTGCATTGTTCAGAGTAGAAAAGCAAAAGGTAACCTGACACCTGAAGGCTCACCTGCTCCTCACAGCTTGGGTCATGGCATTGGCTGTGAAGACTCACCTTCACACAGGACATCAACATCAGAGGTGCCATATGTGACCATGATCACAGCAACAAGTATGAGCACTACGTGAGGTTTCTGAATGTGGACATTGCCCAAGCTAAGACACCTGGATATTCTGGCTTGGGGAATACACGTGTCTGATGCTATTAAGCTCGCCTTTGTTCAAGTCTTCTCACCAAGGACAGACATTAAAATACCCAGTCACAGAATTATCCCCACCTCCTGACAGGCCAATCCAGAATAAAGCACATGTGGCTGAATGTTCCTCAAATCACCTGACACATACCAAAATCCCATAAAAGCCCTTTTCGATGATGTCTTATGGCCAAGTGTGCAAATGACCTCACCCTTTATTACAAGGTGCTGAACATCGCATCACTCAGCTATAGGTGTGTTCGTGGTGTTGTCTGTCTGAATAGTAATGACATGGGCAAGAAAACCCCATAATCAGAAACTGTAGGCATTGGGTAGCATGTTGCTCTTGGTCATGCTGATTTTCAGAGCTGGCAGGTGAATCCAGCTTTGCTCTAAACCACATAGTGAGGCTCCATAAAGAGCTGCATCAGCTCTCTATGCAATTCTTGTGCTTTGTACTTTTTAAAATTTGCTTTTTCTGACTTTTTGTCCTGGAAAGTTTCCAGTTACTTGTTGAAAGTTACTTTAGTATTTAATTTTCTTTTATTAAGAATTCTGTGGTAGAAGACATAGAGAATTAAGGTTTCTATTTTGACAAACATGTTCTCCAACTGAATGTTCCTTCAGGAGACTAAGTGAATATTACTTTCCAGGAAGCCTTGAATTGTCAACGTTTAGATGAGAGACGTGAGGGGAAGCTAGGGGCTTCAGAGATAATGAACTTGATCTCCAGATAAACACGTATAAGTATTTCTCTAGACGGCATCACTCTTAATCAGGACCAGGAGATCCCCCTGGAATAAAGGGAGGGATGTGGCACCCTCAGCTTTCCATCAAGGTTCTGTCCTCCATGGGGAAGCTCACTAAATCTCTTTCTGCGTTTTTATCTGCAATTTTTTTTTTTTTTTTTTTTTTTTTTGGTTTTTCGAGGTAGGGTTTCACTCTAGTTCAGGCCGACCTGGAGTGCATTCTATATTATCAGGGTGCCCTCGAACTCATGGCGATCCTCCAACCTCTGCTTCCCGAGTGCTGGGATTAAAGGCATGTGCCACCAAGCCCAGCTTATCTGCAATTTAATGTACCCAAAAACTGAGGATTGTAGCTTTATATGGAGACTAGAAAAAAATGCGTGGAACACAGTTATGACATGGCTAGTATTAAATAAGTAGTAGTATTATACCATTTTTAAAAAATGAGGGTTGATGAGAAAAGACAAAAGTGGGTAATCAGAGGGGAATGTGATCAAATTATGGCATGTTTATGTATTAAAATTCCCAATAAAAAATTTAAATATAAAAATAAGAACTCATGGCTACCTAATTGATTGGACCACAGCATGGAATAATGCCACAAAAATAAATCATTGTTGATTATGTTGTGTTTTTAATTCCAGTTTATTTACACATTGGAAACCTTACATGTACATACAAAAGTATTTTGTTCTTCTAAAAAGGCTCTGACATTCTTACAACCTATATCCTCAAACTACAGTGTGACTAGAAACTACTTGGTCAGTTTAAAAAAAAAAAAAACTTTATTGAGAACTTTCAAAGTGAGTATGTGGCAAATTGGTCATATTCCTATTAGATCATATCCTTATGTGGCTTCATCCCTGCCCCATTCCACTGAGGGCTCTCCTCCGCAGGGTTGTCTGCAGTTGCCGTGTACCAGAATGCGCCAGTCTGTCTTTATGGGGTGACAATACCTCACAGTACACCTTGCGGCTCTTATGTTCTTTCCATTTGTTTCAAGACAATGGCAGAGCTTTCTGGTTAAAGATGAAATCAATCCAGTCTTCACATCATATATCAGGATAAAACTGAAAAGGATAAACTATAATCCATAAACTTTTATTTGAACTGGAAAAAAGACAGAGATGAATTCCTTTTTAACCAGAGATCAGGAAAAGTTTCCTAATTTTCCAGTTGCAGTTCAGGAGAAAAGAATGAACAAGTGACTGAAAATTCCACAGTATTCTGAACAACCAAAATGTAAATTGAACGTTGGAGAAATTAGTTGTAACTGATATCATAGCCAGGAAGAAAGATGGCCTTCAAAAACTAATAATATGCTAAAAGGAGCTCTAAAAACTTGCAAATAAAAAACTACAACAATTAGCCATACAACAATGGTGTAGGAAAGCAAGTATCGGTAGAACACAGAACAGGACTTCTATTTTTTTAGGGGTTTTTATAAACAGTGTTGAAAACTTGATTTCATCTATTTGATTTTATTAAATATTATACACTATATTTTGGCAAAATAGGTATATTATAAACATACTAAATATTTGAATCCAAATAAAATATAATTTTTAACTTATATTCACAAACACTTGGACAAAAAAAATCATATTTTTTCTGAATACTGGTAATGAGTGTTTAAAAGCATACATTGTCCAAGCCTCTTCCAACAATGAGAAACTAGAAATGTGAAAAACAGAAATCATGGAAGGCGGTGTGTTAGGTAACGACACCGAATGGTAGTTATTTACCTTATATTGGAATCAATGCAGCTATGAGTTAAAAGTTAGTTATCTCCGGTGCAGAGGTCAAAAAATTAAGTCAGCCATCCTTTGGATTTACTCATTAACCTTGACTGGCCTTCATGTTCTATATAACCACCACTGGAAAAGAAATGGTTATAAACTTGCTGCGTCATGTGGTTGGCAGCAAACATTGAAGCCAAAGGGAGGCATGGTGAAGCAAAGAGAAGCTTTCTCTTTCAGATGTACACTTGACTCTTCCTGAGTGAAGATGGTGGGTAGATTCCTTGGACTAGAACAGGACTTTCAAATGGGCCTTCAAAAGAAGAGAAAATGGCCGGGCCTGGTTGTTCAGCCCTGAAATCCTAGCACTTAGAAGGTTGAGGCAAGAAGATCTCAACTTCCAGACCAGACTGGACTGCACGAGATAACCCTGTTTGGGAGGAGAGGGGAAGAAGAAAGGCGATAGGGGAGGAAAATCAATCTCATTAAGACAAATTCAAAAAATACTATAGCAAAACCTCACTCACTAACTAGGCAAAATCCAGAAGTCTGACAATGAGATATGTTAGAGAGAGTTTTAGGAGGAGGAGCGTTCAATAAATCTCTGATGGGAATGCAAGTTGGAGTGACCACAATTAGCGATATACAGAGAAAATACAGGTATGTTCTCTGATATTTTTATCTTTAAGAATTTACCCCTAATAGGTACAGGGGAAAGTTTGAAAGAATTTGTGAGCATAAGTAATTACTGGTAAATTATCTGTAGAAGCAGAAGTTTACAGGCAATCAAAATTTTAGCAGGGGACCAGTTGAATAAACTATGATGCCTTTACACAGTAGAATACTACATAATGACAGTAAGAAAGAGATTCTAAAGCCGGGAGTAGTGGTGCACACCTTTAATCCCAGTACTTGGGAGGCAGAGGTAGGAGGATTGCCGTGAGTGCAAGGCCACCCTGAAACTACACAGTTAATTAATTACAGGTCAGCCTGGGCCACAGTGAGACCCTACCTCGAAAAAAAAACAAAACATAGAAATTGCAACACTAACGAAAGTGAAGAGGGCAAAACATGACCGAATCTTGGATGCTGTCAGAACTAGAAGGTAAGACCCTCGTGTTGAAAGCAGCACTCACTCTGGTTGTTAGGCAGTAAGCAGTCAAGCTGGTTCTGAGCTGAAGGGCCCTGCTCCCTGTCATGGTGCTGGGAAGTGCTGCGAAGGTCACAACAGTCTTAACCAGCCGTGGACTCTGAGAACGATACAACCAGCCAGCCAGGCAAGACGAGTCCGCCGGTACGATGAAAGCGTGAGTGCTGGGGGTTAAACGACTGCGTCTAAGAGAGCTTCAGGCTGTTCTTGGGGAGGGAGCTCCTGTATGGCACTGAGAACCTAGTCCAAGCCAGTTACTTGGAAAGCCACAGGTACTAGGTGGCAGCTACTGCTGTTGTTTGGCTGAAAGCATATGTTATGCCTATCAAATATACTCACATCATATAGCAGTGCTGTTCTGACATTTGACCAAAAAGGCTTCTTTTCATAAAAAGTAGTGATGGGTGGGGAAGACTTAGACTCATCAAAGTGCTGAGAAAAAGCAGCAGTTAAACACTCAGTGCTTAAATAAGACATCTCCATCACACCCAGCAAGGCTTAGGGAATATTGCAAAGGAGATGCAGGAAGACTGTAAGAGCCAGAAGGTGGGGAGGAGTGCTTTGGAACAGCATATTCCGGACATGTGGTGGCCGTTGTATTCATGGACTTGTTCCTTGCACAATACTAGGTCCATCAACATCTCACCTTTCTGGATAATGATGGCAGGCAAAAGTAAAATAAAGACTTCGAAATAGTAGAGGGACTGATTGGGGAGAGAGAGAGGGTCAGTGGAAGGATTAAGAAGGAGTGAGAATAAGAGAAAGGAATAGGAAGGGACCATAATCAAAAAACATTTTATACACCTATAAGAATTGTTAGGACTAGAGAAATGGCTTAGCAGTTAAGGCACTTGCCTACAAAAGCCTAAGGACCCAGGTTCAATTCCTCAGTACCCACATACACAAGATGCACAAGGAGCAATACACATCTGGAGTTTGTTTGCAGTGGCTAGAGGCCCTGACATATCCATTCTCTGTCTCTGATTAATACATTTAAAATTAAATTAAATTTTAAAGTTTTCAATTAAAAGGTGAAAATTGAGCCAGGCATGGTGGTACACACCTTTAATTCCAGCACTCAGGAGGCCAAAGTAGGAGGATCGCTCTGAGTTTTAGACTAGCCTGAGACTACATAGTGAAGTGTAGATCAGCCTGGGCTAGAGTGAGACCCTACCTCCAAAAGAAAAGTTGGAAACCCACGAGATTTCATTCTACCCTGGGAATCTTACAAAGCCACAGTGGCAGCAGTTGGCTTCAGCTTGTGTCTGATCTCGATGGGAAGGTAGGAGGTGGGGGACGCTTTGTTGTTGCTAGTAAAGCCTATTTTCTGACTTTTTCTACTTTACACAGAAATGTAAACCATATGTGCATCAATTTTTAGCCACTGTTTGAAAACTTTTAATAAAAATAAATGCTCAGTAGCCTTTCTTTGACAAAATAAAGCCCAGAAATCAGCTTTTCTCTGGAAAATGTTACACAGATCTTCCTCATGTGGGTTCATTTGCTGGGTCTCTCTTCTGTGTTTCCTCTTAGGCTAGCTGTCTTACAAAGCCAGCGCTGACTAATGTTAGACACTCTGTCACCTAAGCAGAGGGTGGGGACGTTACTGGGTAAAGTCCTCATAAATTTCATAGAAGAAACTAGTGACAATTATTTTTTCAAATGCTTGTGAAGGGCTATACAACTATAGTCGGAAAACAAAGTTGCTTTGTTTTGTTCAAGACGTCCTTGTATTTACTCCGGAACACTGCCCGTACTGCAGGGAGAAAAGGCCAGCACTTGAAGTTCAAGGGGAATAGCTCTAAATGTTGAAAATTAGTACATCTTAGTCCTCCTTGATTAATTAAAACTCACATAGAGATTTACCTACCATTATTTTCTATTACACAAAGTGTTTTGATTGTTTTTTAGTTGCTGATATATGTCAACATTACTTCAGGTTAAACTTGACACTACTGATTTGAAGCTTCAATTAAAATTAATCTGTCCCTAAGTATGGTAATTACTAATCTCTTCTGAGTGACTTTAACTGCACATGGAACAAAAGAAATGCATTCCTGTAAGTGGAATAAAATGATATGAGACATTTTTCACTAAGAAGAGAATAGAAGCTTAGCAGTTTGATAGCCCATAACTCTGTACACCAATTCATGGATCCACTTGAATCCATTTACATGTGATGCAACATAGCTGTGTTCATTTAGATTCAAAGGAAAGCTGTTCCACAGAGTAAAAGAATCAACATGTGGTGTAAACTCCATTGAAATTTTTAGTAGGAAATGAAGCACAGTTACCAATAAATTATTTGGAGACTTTCATAAGAAGCTGCACTGAAAAGGTAATCATAGATGACTTTGTCTTTTAGCTGTCACTTTATGGAGGAGGAAGATGAGAGCCAGTGGCCCGTCCTCGGCCATGTGCCTAGTACACTGAGCCATGAAAACAAGAGCCCACATTTCTGGCCGTCCTTTCACACTGAAACCACCCAGCAAGAAATCAGGTGTGCGCAGTCACAACCCTGTTGCGTAATGCAGAGGAACGCCTGGCACAGCCTAAACAGGAAACAAGATTGGTTGATGAATTAATAAATTAACAAAACATTCAGATCACTTTGGAGTGTAGGAGAGAAGCAGCTTGAAGGCCAAGCATTTGCTGGAATAACGCTATTGGGGCCGCAAAGCCAGCCCTCTGCGCAGTTCTTTCTTCCATTTCTCCACCGACAAATTTCTACCACCACGACACATTATCCTAATGGCTTCTGCAGCTGCAGGTCCGATAGCGGGGCGAGGTGGGAGCGTGGAAGGAGTGCTGATGCCTTCTATTAACATCTGGGTGCATCTATGGAATGTTTTTAAGTCAGAAACTGCCTAAAAGCTTCCTTTTTAGCTAATGGTTCTAGTGCTATTCAACGGGAACACAGTTTTGTTTGGGTCCATTTTGGGACCCAACCATACTCATTATCAAACACACAGAATTCACTAGAATAGAAGAAATATGATAGAGATTATCTCCTTCCTGCGACTTTGTAAACCTCACCAAAGAGCTTGAAAGTCTGGGAAGTGGCAGATAGGGGATTTCATCTTTCACAAAATAGTCACAAACATAGTTAAGCCAACTACACTCTGGAGGTCCATACTGATGTGTAATGGGAAGGAAAAGTCACATGGCTCTAGACAGAATGTGTCTCTTTCAATCCCAGGGTAGTTGCTGATCAATAAAATAATTCTAGCACCACTTAGGCTTCAACCAAATGGCTAACAGAAATGTGGGCCATAGCTAACATCCAAATTTCTACATCAAATAAATGATACTATTTTCCCCACTTCCTTTTTTCCTCCACTCCTTCCTTCTCCCTACTTAAGCCCTCTTAGGAATCATTTGTCGTCCCTGAAAGTCCAAATAGCTGACTTTAAAAATATATGTTTATAAAATACTCACACTACACTCTGCTTCTTAGAGTCCCCTTGAAATAAAGCAGCCATAATCTCTGTGACAGTCACCACCATTAATGCCCATCATAAATGCTGCAAGGAGGAAGCGAGGCTGATTTACCATGCAATGATGTGCTCCTAGGCCCTCTCTCTAATAAAAATCAGGGAAATTATTACTGTCCAAAAGCTTATTGCTCCCAGATTTGTATCACAAACCTCCTCGGCCATAGAATTTCTGTGTTTTTGTATTATTTTTGCTTCCCAAGGAGCTGCCAAAGTAACTGTGCCACACTTCAGTCCCATGGCACAGCGAGTTGAAAAATCATATGTCCTACATCCATAGTGGAAAATTTGGTTTTTAGGGAGCAATGAAGCAAGCTATAACTCAGGCTTAGGGATAAGTGCTGCTGAGGCTAATATAATTTTAAAAGCTTAGAGATCTTTCTGGTAAGAACTTTAAGTCTCAAACTTTAAATTTAAAATGCGCTGCAACTCTGGATGAAAATAATACGTTCTTACTTTCTCCTTTTGAGGAACTGTGTGTGTATTTGTGTGTGTGTGTGTGTGGTAGGCTTGCGTGTGTGTGTGTGTGTTTATATGTGTGTGCTCACATACGTTTAGAGGACAGAGGTCAACGCCAGGTGTCTCTTCAACTGCTCTTCACGCTATCCTTGGAGACAGGGTCCCTTCCTGAACCCAGAGCTCATTGATTCAGTCAACCTAATTGCCGTCTTACCCGGGAGATGCTGTGGCCTCTGCTTTCCGGGTGCTGGCATTACAGGTGTGGAGCACCGCGCCTGGCATTTCCATGAGAGCTGGGGATCTAAACCCATATGCTTTCCAGACCTGGTCATGGCGCAGCCCTACTTTCTTTAAGCTCACATGTTAACGTAAGTGAAGGCAAAGGTAGACAGCACTCAGCTGCACCAAACGCTAAGGTATGAGGCTACGCTATTTTAACCGTAGAAGAACTGTAAGGCTCTAAGAATATGTTTGTTTTGATTTTGCATGACACTTTCTGTGATACTTCTAGTCATAGTCCTAATTGTAAGTCCTGTTTCCATGAAAGCACAGATTCATTTAGTAGAAAGTTAGCCCTGAGTCCACCGGAGAGGTGTGATGGCATGATGGTCCCTTTGGCCACTGTCCACTCTTGGTACTTGAGAGTGCTCACTTTACTCTGTGATAAACTCTACCTGTGGCAATGCTGGGTGGCTGATGGAGAGCCCAGGGACCTGGCAGCCAAGGGAAGTCCAGAGTGAGATGCCGTCATCAGCACTTGGCGTTTCCCCCACTTGTGACTGGACTTTCACCTTCATCGTGGCGGGGTGCACCAGAACTTTTGACATCCTTCAGGCCCGTGTAGTCCACGTGTTTATGGTAACAAAATTTGACAAATAAATGTTGCTTATTTGAAAGAAAGTAAACTGAACTATACCAAGAGTTAAGTAAGCCAGAGATTTGAGATTTGAGCATGTCAAGAAAATTATGACCAGAGTGAACACAACAAAATTTTCATTAAAATGGGGTTCTGAATATTATAAAAAGCAAATTTTCTTCTGATGTGAGATTATATAATTTAACCTTGGACTAACAGCTATGTTTGGACCTTCTGCTATCACAGTTAGCTGGAGAGGATCAACTTGTCACCAAACCTTTAACTTGAGAGAACAGATCCATGGAAACACTCCTGATATACTGAGTCAGCACCCTCCAGAGAAAAGCATTCTGCAGAGCTGATCCTCAAGACAGTGGATGCCACACAGGGTACCAATTATTCCCCTATAGACAGATGCAAACTGTGCAGCTTACTACAGCATGACAAAATCTTATCCAAGTTAGAAATAAATATGAAAATTTTCAGAGAGTCTATTTTGAAAATCTGGGGTAAAGAGGAGTTTCTGAAAGAGCTCTGTCTGGTGAGATGCACTTACTCACACATCTTTCTGATATTTTATTTATTGATGTATGTATTTGAAGATAGGGGGCAGGTAGACAGAGAGAGGATAAAAAAGAATGGGCACACCAGGCCTCTAGCTGCTTCAAACAAACGCCAGTGTGTTGTTGGAGGCAGGCTTATGGGTGTTATAGCCAGTTTCCCCTTGCCAGTGTTTTGCACACTCTCCTTTTGCAATTGTTCACCTTATGCTGGCCAGGGGGTGATATCCACTCATGCTATCATTTTCCCCTGCTTCTCCTTGAGTCTATAAGCCAAAATAAACCCATTTTTCCCACAAGCTACTCTTGGTCTGGTGATTATTTCCAGCAATACAAACCTGACTGCAACAGTAAGGATTGTACAGAGGAGTGGGCTTGCTGCTAGACACATGCTTGTGGGCTTTGCTTTCTGGAGCTGATTTTCTAGATGAATGTGGAAGGACTTGAAACCTTGGCCTTAGGATGCCTTATAGTGCTGTAAGTACAGGTTGATGGACTATTCTGGTCAGAGTTGAAAGACCTGAATGCGGTAAGAACTATGGACTGTGAGGTTTGGCTTTTGAGGATGAGACTGGGCTAGCAGCTTGTGTGAGAGCCTTGCTGTTATGCCTGGTTCCTGAAAACTTGTGCAGGATTACTTTGTGTAGAAATGGACGGGTGTGAGCAGAGGGATATGGTACAGAAATGAAATCTTTGGGCTGAAACTTCTGCCCATTCAGCTGCAACTATATGGAGATTATAACCATTGAGATTGGGCCAGCTGACCTGCACTGGGGCAACAGGAAGAATGTAGACTCTTTTGAAGGTGCCTGGATGTTCAAGGAGTGTCCTGTTCTTCAAAGTCTGCTTTATTCCCCCATGGATTAACAACTTGGCACCCTACCTGGTATTATGGAGCACAGAGAGGGTCATTGAGTTTGCAACATAGTGTTATGATTTGGAAATGGCCATGGGCAATATAAAGCAGGTTTGCTGAATGCCTGCATGGAGATCTGATGGAGCTGTGAGGATGAACGGTGGGTTGCAGTGGAGATGCCGGGACCACGAGATGACTGCTAAGGAAAGTGGCTGATCAGCAGTTCTCCTGACTCCATGCCCTCAGTCTGGGATGGTAGGTGTGAGTGGCCACATGTGGCTTTCTACTGGATCACACTCAAGCGCTCAAGCTTGCACAGGAAACACTCCCGCCCACTAAGCCATCTCCTGGCTTCTTCTATCTTTACCTTTTTTTTCAGTTATCTGCTTCCTCCCAGAAGATTAAATGTCACACAGAGAAGGGCTTTCAAAAAAAATTTTTGCTCATTTTTTTATTTATTTGAGAGCAATAGAGAGAGAGAAAGAGAAAGGGAGAGACAGAGAGAGAGAGAGAGAGAGAGAGAGAGAGAGAGAGAGAATGGGCGCGCCAGGGCTTCCAGCCTCTGCAAACGAACTCCAGACGCGTGCGCCCCCTTGTGCATCTGGCTAACGTGGGTCCTGGGGAATCAAGCCTCAAACCGGGGTCCTTAGGCTTCACAGGCAAGCGCTTAACCGCTAAGCCATCTCTCCAACCCGAGAAGGGCTTTCAAACTCATTGACTAGAGTGGACACATTGCTATATCCAATGAAATATTTAATCAATAAACTGTAAGATATTATAGTGGCCACAAAGATGTGACACAAGTAGTATAGTTTTAATTTCCATGCCAAAAAAAAAAAAAAAAATGCAACTCAGCTCAAGATTAAACAGCTCCTGATGCACCAGTTTTTGAGGTGACTGCATTCAGGACTCACAAGAGCTGCACTTGAAGAAGGGTTTTTGCTGGACTACAGCGAGTGGGGAGAAAGCTACGGCACGTACGAGCGCCCCAGCCAGCGCGTGTGCATCTCCACGAAGACGGGCCGCGCCAGCTCCGCCCTCCCGCCTGTGCCCTGCAGGCGACGCTCCTCGCGGTGCAGCCCTCTGCGGTGCCATCCTCAGCCGCCACCAGCTGCCGAGGCTCAGGCGCCACGCTCGAGCTGGGCCCGGTCCGTCCAGTATTCACTCTGAGTGCTTCTTCCAGTGAGGAAAGAAAGCACACGGGCATCTCGGGAAACCTCACAGAATCTTACGTACTTCCAGACTTTGTTCAAGACAGGTGGGTCCCAAGAGCTAGTCTAGGAACCACTGCCCACCTGCCATTGGTTTTCTCACCACTTTGTGCAAAAGGGGAAAAGAACAGAAAAAGAGAGAACTGTTCTAGAATCAAATCTAATTAACTGCATTAGACTTATTTGGAGAGCTTTGCACATGATCTATTCCTGCCCTTATGCAACATCTCCCAGGATTAAGTCTAGAAACCTTGTAAATACCATATTGATATGTAATGTTTGTTTTAAGGCAAGTGAAATGTTTGTGCCTAAAACCATATGTTTTTGGAAGAGGATATTTTTTCCTAAAACTATGTCATTCTTATTTTTCAATCTTAACTTTAAAATATCTTTCATTTATGAAATAATTAATAGCCATAGTAAGACTGTTATGACTAGTTTCTTCCATTCAGCTTTGTATTGGCATCCCACATGCATAGAGACCACATACGACAGTCACCCTTTCCCACCGCTCTCCCTTTTTCCCTCCCGATTCCCCTCCCACTGACTCCCTTCTCGCCAACTTTCACTAGTTCTTTTGACGACATATTTGGCAAAATAGACACTGGAAGTCTTATGTAAGAGTCCTCTTCTGACATTTTGCTGTTCTTTTAAACAGGTCCAATGGTGCAGACATCTCATTAAAGGAAGAAGATAAAAAGGAAAACTAGGCCACATAGAAAACACTTCTAAGAAGTGGTGGGTGGGATTCTGTATTCTGTTGTGTGTCACATGCAAGGCACAGCCCCCATTACATGCGCTTTAAGTCTAAGAACAAGGCAGCGGTGTCAAGAGAAAGGGGTGACCCTAAGGCCAGCAGCAAGTGGAGCCACACCCTTTCGGCGAAGCCCCTGTGAGATCGTGAGGTTTGTAACTACCTTAGCAGTGTAGCAAGTGAGGCTCAGAGGCTCCCTACTTTTCTATGCAGGAGGACTTTGCCACCTCCTTCACTACACCCCCAGGCAAGGGCAGTTTGGTGACAGTTCCTACGAAAAGAGTGAAATCACACTACTTGGCCAACCAAGGCGGCGGCAGCACGGGGCTCACCAGCGTCTGCTCGCAGCAGAGTGGAGGGTGGCCGCGGCGTCCAGGGGCAGCCAGGCGCTCGGGGCTCAGGAGCCATAGGAGCACTCGCGAGACCTCTCCCAGAACACTTGGATAAAGACGGGGATTTCCTTCTGAGGAACTTAAAACTGGTCCTGATAGGCTTTGCCAAGAGTCCTCTAATGACAGCTGATGTTCCATTCAACTCCTGCTGTAGTGTAGCCATCAAGCAAACAGCTTCGAGAAAATAAAGACTTGAGAGCTGCCGAAGTTCTCGGTATCTTTTGGCCACATTCTCACACAGGCAAACTATCCCACGAAAAAGAGCTTTCCTCAATAGGGTAAGCATGAAAGGAAATTTGCATCATGACTTAAATGATATCAGGGAGAGAAAATATTTTTCATATCTATTAATTTTATATAGTAGAAATAAATAGATATCTATCTGCCTGTGTCCAGTACATATAAATTATCCCTAATTAGTCTAGAAAGTGTCCCTACATCCTTGGTCAAAGTATTTCCTGGTAACCTCCTACCCTGGCCTTAACAACTGGCATATTATAAAGTTACCATTTCTCCCAGTTGTTTTTCATACTAGCTCTAAGACCTATTGCTCTATTTTCATGTGTTATTTTGTTTCTGTTTTTTGTGTATTGTTTTGTTTTGTTTTGTTTTTCTGGTTGAACGCTTGCTCCACCAGGAAAAAAGCTGATCTTCAGTGAGAACAAATGAAGTTCATATATAAGATACAGAGAAGATAAGAAAGTAAGGAAATGAGATTCAAGACCTTGTTTTCCACATTTGGGGATCACAGAGCCTTCATAGCTTCTGCTACAATTCCTGTGACTTGCCAGAGCTCTGAGCTCAGAGCCAGAATCAGTTCACTTATTCCCATTAGGTTTCTGTTCCTTGCAAACAAAAGTATCTATGGCTGAAGCATCAGATAAGATGTTAGAGAATGTAATTAAGGAAAAGCCATTAATAGTAGCTTAAACTTTAAGGCCATTTAGCAGTTTGCAATCATCAAAAGTGCCATATTCAAAAATTTAATCAAAGGCCAAGTTCCTCTTTCTTCTTCACTTCATTAACTCTAAGAACACAGAATGAGGGACACTTGAACCAAACCACCACACCTATCATTGGTCAGAACTCTGTTCCTTGGAAGGATAACTGACAAAAGGAAAAACAGAGTGCTGGCCTACCGAAGCCTCACAAATTGCACTCTTCTTGGCTGGGCACTTTGCTGACAGTATGCTGTGCTGTGAATGAGGAAGAAATGGAAGTGGGTGCTGGAGTGAGCAGCTATCAGTGTCTTTCCATCCATACAGGGAGTTGAGGTTTAAGGGCTCTAATTATTATATCTCAGCCTAAATCCTAAAATGATGATGATAAGTAATAATACTAACTCTAGACCAGGACCACCTAAAGGATTTGCTTAATCCTTAAACTAGCATAGAAATGTCGCATCCATAATTCATTACCATTATATCAAACATAAGGGGAGCAAGTCATTTAGCAGCTAAGCAACTTATACATAGCTACAGGTTATAAATGGCATCATTCTGGGCTGAACTCTGCAGGTTGGAACCAGAAAGATCTGCTATATTTTACTATTTATTTATTTATCCTGTCTTCAAAATCAAATGAGAAAACAGTACTAAAAAGTATGTAAAATTGGGCTGGAGAGATGGCTCAGTGATTAAAGCACTTGCCTACAAAAATAAATAAATAGATAAAAGTCTAACAACCCAACTTCAATCCCCCAGTACCTACATAAAGCTAGATGCACAAAGTGGTGCATGCATCTAGAGTTTGTTTGCAGTGGCTACAAGCCCTGGTGAGCCCACTCTCTCTCTCTCTCTTTACCTGTCTCTCTCTGCTTGAAAATAAATAAAAATGTATTTTTTTTAATTTTATGAAGTTTTTACACAGGAAATTCATTGTTAGAATACTATTTCTTCCTAGGATGACCTTGAAATTACAGTTGCCATATTTCCAACAAGAACACATTAATTCCAAAATGTAGATCATTCTCACTAACCTCCTTTTCTCATCCTTTCTATACACAGAAATAACAGAGTATAGGATCAGAAAATCCTCTGTACAGGGAAACAGAACAATTCAATTAATAATTTCAATTTCATTTGGCATTAAAGGTGTTTTAAAAATAGATGTCTTTATCTCAATGAAAGAAAGACCATTGAAATGAAGAGAAGTCCCTCTGAACATTGAGAGCTCAATGGCACTAAATTAGTGAATGGATTTAGAATTACAAAGACTGAAAGTCTGGGGAAGATTTTACAGTCTTTTATCCAGTGACTTTGGATAGAATACCTTGGGAGAAAAACAAAAGTCATTCCAAAGACGCATGAGAAGCCAAAGCTCAAAAGAAAGGAAGGGAAGAAAGGAGGGAGGAAGGGAGAGGAGGAGGAAAGGGGAAAGAGACACTGTTGAAACTCCAAAAAGAGACAATAACATTGAAAAGTCTATGTTGATTTCTGAGTCCAATAAAAACAGAAGAGCAAAGCAAATCTAGATTAATCTAATCTAAAAGGTAAGTAAATAGAATTTATCACAACATAAGAAGCTAACTTTCTCGTCTTATTCTTAAGGAGGAGAACTACTAGTCCTACAGGCAAACTTTTTAAAAATGAGCATCATTCTTGTCTCAACAGTTTCCTTTTAATTACCTCTCCGCTCTAATGTCAGCCAATTGTTTTCCAGCAGTGATTAACGTCTGCTCCACTGGGTGAGCGGTGGCCAAGCTGCGTTTCCCCAGCAGCTGCCATTTCATACCTGAGGAGGCAAAGAAGACAACGGGGTTGATGAGTCTAATAACCTGAGGGGCATAAAAATAAAAATGTCCTTGAAGTTTTCAGGAGGGAACATTAACAACTTCTACTTAGGTGCATAAATAATTTTCCCCCTCTGACTTCAATAGAATATAACAAGTAAATAGGAATATCAATATCCTCTAAAATAAATAAATCACAAAATTAATATTAGCCCAAACTAACATTGAGCAAATCATACACAAAAATATAATGATTCACTGTTGTTCAGTCATCAGAGGTAAGTATAGTAAAGGAAGTTTGCTTGAAGTTCCAACTTAGCATCAGGAAACTGAATTAAATTCATCATAAAGCTACCCGTGTTTTCAGTTTGGCCCTAAGATTTCTTCCATGGGTGATAAACTGTAATCTAACTTGACATGTGTGCTATTATTTCCCTAATATCCTCAAGAGAAAATACCATGTAAAATAGCCTTACTGATGCTTCTGATGAATTGGTTCTATTCAATAACAGAGAAATAAGCCAGGCATGGTGGCACACACCTTTAATCCCAGCACTTGGGAGGCAGAGGCAGGAGGATTGCTGTGAGTTCGAGGCCACCCTGAGACTACATAGTGAATTCCAGGTCAGCCTGCACTAGAGTGAGACCCTACCTCGACCAACCAAGGAAAAATAGAAAAAGTAGCACAAGCGTCTGGCAGTTTGCAGTGGTAAGCGGCAGGCCCGTGCATGCACATGTAAATAAATCCGTAATTTTAGGTGATAAGATAAACTGCTATGTAACAAAAGCCTGGAAGACAGTGCTGCCTCCAGGTTAATAATGATCTCAAAAGTTTAGTCTCAACTATGCTAAATATTCAGTAATTCTGTCTCTGAGGATTAGCTCGCTTAGTTGAGTGCTTGTCTTGCATGCCGCCCGAGGTTCAGTCCCCAGCATCACCAAACCCGTAATGGTGGCATACCCCCGCAATCCCAATAACAGGAAGGGAGAGGCAGGAGAATCCAAAGAGCAAAGTCATCCTCTGATACAGCACAAATTTGAAGCTAGCCTTGGCTACATAAGATCCTGTCTCAAAAAACAAAAGAAAAATTCTTTCTCTTAACTCATTCCTCATGTTTAACTCCTTACTGTCAAGCAAAGAGAAAAATGCATCATTCTATACATCCTATTTCTTTCTTCATAAGAAGATGAATGTTGATTAAAATAATAAGAACTTTTTATTTTTATTTATTTATTTAACAGAGAGAAAGAGGAAGAGAGAGAGAGACAATGGGTGCACTAGGGCCTACAGCCACTGCAAACAAACTCCAGACACTTGTGTCACCCTGTGCATCTGGCTAACGTGGGTCCTGGGGAATAGAACATGGGTCTTTTGGCATTTCAGGCACGTGCCTTAACTGCTAAGCCATCACTCCAGACCAAAATAATAACTTTTTTTTTTAAGAAACTGAATATTGGGTGTGGAAAGTGACTTGAAAAAAACCTAAAATCTAAGGAAAGGGGAAAATTATCCCTCAAGGTAATTATTCAAGAAGGAACAAAACTTATTGAGTTGAGGAAGAAAAACACTGTATAAAACTCTATATCCTTAGTTGAATAGAATAAAATGTACCAAGAATGCAAAGACCTTGAGGAAAACAATAAAATGGAAGGATGGCAAGATAAGACAAAACCAAACAAGCAAGTTACAAGTGAGAAGCACACATAAGAGGTGACCATGTGTGCACCAAAATAACACCCATAACATTTTAAAGAGTATACATATTTATAAAAGGGGCAGAAAGAATGTCAGGACCACTTAAGGGGAGGTGTACTGTGAAGCATTGTTCCCCACAAAGCTGACTGGGCCCTAAGCAGGATGGGAGGCAGGGAAAGCCGATCTGTGAGTATAACCTGATGGGAATACAGCAAATTCGCAATATGTTAATATATTAAAGTTCTCAGTTAAAAAGAAAAAAACTAAACTGGGACCTGGGGAAATAATCAGTGGCTAAAGGTGCTAGCTCGGTAAGCGTGCTGGCCAGAGTCCGAATCCCACAGCTATGTACAGTTCGACAGGCATTAGCACCTGGAAGAGGACCAGCACCCACAGTTACCCTCTGACCTCCACACACACACACACCATGGCACACACATGCCCATACACACACACACATGCACACACATTCAAAATGAAACCAGGCAGATGTTATTTTATTTTGATAAAAAGAGTTAGTGCACTAGGATTTAACACTTATAACCCTTCAGGCAGAATGTCAAATATAAACTACAGCAGAATGTCTTATGTAAGCAAAGTCCAATCTGTTCATGTAGGAAGAAACTGACACTAACAGTACTGCTATGGAAGAATTTAGCCTTTGACCATTGAAGCTGGGTTTTCAAAAAAGAGGAAAAGCAAGAAAATGCAGATAAAATGAAAATAGGAAGGGCAATTTTAGACAAAATCAGTTTCAAGAGAAAAAAGCAATAAAACCATAAATGTCATTTCTTTTTGAGAATGAAAACATTCAATAATATTTAAACCAATAACTATAAATAAAATTCTGTAACATATTAAAAAAATATCTTTCCATGTGTATCTAGAGCAATAACTTTTTAAACTCTTCTATTTCTCCATAATACGGACATATCAAATTCTTACAGTAAATGCTATTCAAGACAGGCTCTTGTCACAATCCCACAGATCAAAAATTAATAACTTATTTTAAGTAATCAAAATTAAAATGTAAAAATCCCACCTACAGAGATACTGGAAGAAAGGGGAGAGAAAAACAACAATTATGCCTCATGAAGAAAGAAATCAAAATTATACAGCAACTTATCAGACTATGGGTTGTGGCCAAAGCTATTTTGTCCTAATCATAGCTATTTTCCTGAAATGGTGCTGAGCACATTGCATGCATTTCCTTATTTACTTTTAACATTTCTTTGAGGAAGATATCATTATCATCTTTAGTCTCTGCATTCAGAGATGAGATTTAGAAAAAAAAACAAAAGGGAAAAAAAAAGCCGGGCATGGTGACACACGCCTTTAATCCCAGCATTCAGGAGGCAGAGGTAGGAGGATCGCCATGAGTTCGAGGCTACCCTGAGACTCCATAGTGAATTCCAGGTCAGCCTGGGCCAGAGATCCTACTTAAAAAAAAAAAAAAATCAGAGATGAGGCTTAGAAAACATAAGCCAGAAAAACAAAACTGGATATATATATTATGAAACATATTAGCAGGCTGGAGAGATGGCTTAGCAGTTAAGGCATTTTCCTGCAAAGCCAAAGGATCCTGGTTCAATTCTCCAGAACCCACATAAGCCAGATGCACAATGGAATGCATGCATCTGGAATTCTTTTGCAATGGCTCGAGGCCCCGGCGCACCCTCTCTCTCTCTCTCTCTCACACACACACACACACATACTATCTACCTCTTGCTCTCTAAGTAAATAAATAAAAAGATTAAAAAACATATTAGCATATTATATCATATAGATCAAAGTAGGAAATAATTTATATATACATGCACAAATATTTGTAGTTACTGAAATAGGAATTGCAAAATCTGCTTAATGTTATTTATCTAAAGCCAAAATATTTCTCATAAAGCTTTCTATAAATTAAAAGTCTAGGTTTCCCAAAATTTACATGTTTAAATGCTTTTGCCATTGTGATACTAACTGGAACTAGGCTTTTCGGGATGTGATTAGGTCATGGAAGTAAAGACCCAGGAATGAGATGAGTGCCTTATAGAAGAGACCCCAGAAGCCTTTCTTGCCTCACCACCATGCAAGAACAGTCAGGAAGAGAGCCGTACGTGAAGCAGAACAAGGCTCTGACTGAACATCCAATTTGCCAGCACCCTAATTGTGGACATCCCAGCTTTCAGACCAGAGAGAGACATTTCTGTCGTTAAAAGCTAACTGGTCTATGGAAGTTTGTGTAGAAGGCCAACAGACAAAGACAAAAGTGAGGGGCTACTAGCGTGGTGGCTCACACCTTTAATCCCAGCACTCAGGAGGCATAAATAGGAGGATAGCCATGAGTTCAAGGCCACCCTGAGGCTACATAATGAATTCCAGCTCAGCCTGAGTGAGACCCTACCTCAAAAAAAAATAAAAAATAAATAAAATAAAAAAGTGATGGCGGGCTGGAGAGATGGTTTAGCAGTTAAGCGCTTGCCAGTGAAGCCTAAGGACCCGGGTTCAAAGCTCGATTCCCCAGGACACACATTAGCCAGATGCACAGGGGGGTGCACACGTCTGGAGTTGATTTGCAGTGGCTGGAGGCCCTGGCGCACCCATTCTCTCACTCTCTTTCCCTCTTTCTCTGTCTAATAAAAAATATATATATTTAAAAAAGAAATCAATGTAAACTGATATTCTCTTATGGCAGTAAGTATAAGTATAAGTTATGGCAGTCTGTGCAAAAACTGAAGATTTAGATCATACACAAGTTGCTTTGTTTTCTCTTTCTGAACTGTGGCAATCCCATGGTTGGCATTCCATTGTCAAACCAGTAACGTGACTTCAGAATAGAACAGCCAGAAACCTTTCATAATTGAGTTCTGGCATCACACACATTGTCATGTTCCACAATTGAAGCTTCAAAAACTTCTGTTTTTCCACAAATTTATGAACAGTGCCATTCTGCCATTTTCCAGTACAGCTTAAAAAGCCACAAATTTGATACATTAGCCATTTCAGAAACACAAATCCCATGCTTCAGACAAAAGGAGCAGATGCCAGGATGTGCACACTGTAGCAGAATTGCCTGCAGCTCTCCTCTTGTCACGGGTTCAAAATCATTTAAAGGCATTCTGTGTACAATAGACCAAAAGGGTTTTGTTTGTTAATCATTTTAAAGACTGTTCCTATTGCAATTACAACTTAGTTTATAGGGGTAGGTTCATTCAAAAACAAAATTGTTTCAAAAAGACATTCATCTGTCAGGATATATTGCAAGCCATAATATTAAAGTGGAGAACAAAAGAGGCCTACAGGCCCCATAAGCGGGCAGAACACGGGGTGTGGGCAAACGAGTGAGATCCCCCAGGGCTGCCAGGCGGCTTGTAGCTTGGGAAAGATTAGAGACGGGGACAGTCATTTGGTGCCACCAAAAATCCTGGCTGGTGTCAATGCTAATTCTGAGTTGGACAGAGAACTGTGAGCTGAATCCTGGCCCAGAGAAGGACAGAGACAAGCACAGAAGATGGAGGGTATAGCAAGCCCAAATGCTGTTCTTCATAAACAGTCAAGGGCAGTGTGAGCGAAAACTGCCAAGGAAACAAAAGGCCTCATTGCCTCGACCTCCCATCTGGAGAACTTACTCCTTTGAAATCTCTTCCTCTTCCAAAGTTTGCATTACCCTCCATTATCATCACCCATCTTGTTTCATTAAGAAAAATATATTATTTTCCAGGCATGGTGGCACACACCTTTAATCCCAGAGGCAGAGGTAGAAGGATTGCCATGAGTTTGAGGCCACACTGAGACTACATAGTGAGTTCCAGGTCAACCTGGGCTAGAGCAAAACCCTACCTCGATAAAACCAAATATAATATATATGTATATATTAAACTCAGTAACATTTGTGGCTGTGTGTATAATACATGGGATTTGGGGTGTGGTGTGTGCATTGAAGCATGTGGATGTGAGAGCAGGGATCGTCAGAAAGAAGATAGAGGTGAGTGTCTGGTGTCCTCCTAATGATGTTTTCACCTTATTTCCTTGAGGCAATCTCTCACTCACTGTTTTCAGTGTAGCAATCACTCAAATAATCCCCAAGAGTCAGAACTAAACAGCAAACATAGTTGTTCAGTGGCATGAATGTCTAAAAGAGCCTGGTGACTGACCACCTCAGGATGCAAGTTCAGCAGCATCATGCCTTGTGTTCTCTGGCACCATAGTCATCCACACTGATTTCTATATCACCAAAGGTCAAAGTTATGGAAATATGTATTAGATACAAGACACTATGGTGTTTATAGATGTGGTTAACATTTAGGATCAATTGGGTTTAAGGAAGTCATCCTTAGTATACACATTTGCTTCATCTAATCACATGCAAAATATTAGAAATAAACCTAAAATTTCCATGAGGTAAACAGTTCTGATGGCAGCACCAGCCCTTCTATGAGAGTCTCCAGCTTACTGAGCAGCCCTGCAAAACCCAGGCTGGCCCACTCCCACAGTTACACAAAACCCAGGCTGGCCCACTCCCACAGTTACACAAAACCCAGGCTGGCCCACTCCCACAGTTACACAAAACCCAGGCTGGCCCACTCCCACAGTTACACAAAGCCCAGGCTGGCCCACTCCCACAGTTACACAAAGCCCAGGCTGGCCCACTCCCACAGTTACACAAGCCAATTTCTTGAGCAAACTCAATGTATTTCTCCATATATAGGTATGTATATCCTAATAGCTGTTTATCTGAAGACCCCGGATTGGTTCAGGGACCTCTCTGTGTCAAAGTTCTTGGGGACAGGAGGTGACTAGAAAGAGATTCATCTTTCATTCAGGACCCTCGATTTGGTAGGTTATAAGGCTGAGTGGAAGCAGTTCTAAGAGAACCGGCCATATCACAGGTTGAGGCTGCTAAATCACTTGCTGCTTTGGACCACAAACACTCACAGACTAACAAGATAACTAAATCAAACAGAAGACCAAAATCTGATGTAAACTCACTAGGAATCGAAGAAGCCTGCCAACTACTGCACTGTTGGGGTGCTGGTTAGGAATTACAGGGCACATACACTTGTCTTCAGGAAGACATCTGAACATGCCGCATGCTACTGGGCTACCAACACTTTCACTGAAATGGTAAATGACTAGGTTGGTCCACCCCCACCCACCCACCCACCACCCCCACCAGCAGAACTTGTAAGAAACTTTAGGACATGGCTAATCCAACTACTATGCATGCTGAACTGCTCTGTTATTCCTCCTCAGTGATTATAGAAACTATAAGAAATTTTTACAGTAATTGTTAGAAGGTAATAAAATAATGCCTTATGTCCAGAAAAAGGGACATGTAAACCTATCTACAAGCCAAGAAGAGAGGCCAAGGAAGAGAGCAGACACCTTGGTCTTGACAAAGAACCTTCAAATCTGGAAGAGAACTATTTTCGTGAAGCCATTTGTTCTGTGGAATTTTGTTATGGCATCTGGCAGACAACGAACATGCTAACACACTTTCTAAAAATGTCGGTCCTATTTGTTTTGTTTCTAAGTTACTTGTCTTATTGGTATTGATTAAATTGTTGATCTGAAGCAATAAGAATTTTTTTTTTAATTTATTTATTTGAGAGCGACAGACACAGAGAGAAAGACAGATAGAGGGAGAGAGAGAGAGAATGGGCGCGCCAGGGCTTCCAGCCTCTGCAAACGAACTCCAGACGCGTGCGCCCCCTTGTGCATCTGGCTAACGTGGGACCTGGGGAACCGAGCCTCGAACCGGGGTCCTTAGGCTTCACAGGCAAGCGCTTAACCGCTAAGCCATCTCTCCAGCCCATAAGAATTTTTTTTAACCAGGCCCATCATCTTTGCTTGAAAAGCATATATGTAGGATACCTGCTATTTCTGCTCATGAGGTTCTCCCAACTCAGCGGTATCCAGTGGCCCATCCATGGTGGACCATTAGACTAACCCCTGAGGTGCAAATGTGCCTTACAGAATAACCAGTGATGGGGAGTCAGAGAAATAACCTAGTCTGCAGAAAGATGTGCATTCCTGTTCTTGACTAGCTCAAAGCAAACTGCTTCAAGAGACAGTACTCTTGTCAGAATGCTGTCTACATACAAGGATAAAGGGACTGTGTTGACTGCTCTAACAAAAAGACCAATTAGCATTGCCATTTGATTATGTTTAAAATCATCTGCTGTCATCCTCTAAAACGAATGCATCTCCATCCTATCATGATGTGACTAACAGCTACCACTCCCTTCCCCAGAAATAGGGCACTGCTTTCAATTCACTGCTTTCAATGGGAAGAGAGGTTTTAATCATCTCCACTTAGCACATAATACCAAAATAGTCCTTAATCTTGATCCTAACTGGAACCCACTTTTGACCTGAGAACCAGGGACTTGCCAGAACTCTGAACATTATCATGGTTTTGATCCCTGATCAATAATCTTTAAAAACATCTTAAAATTATATATTATCCCAGTGTTCACGTGTCTTGCTTGGCAAATGTCAACTTACTTCTCTGTCAACTCAGAATGTGAAAGTGGTGCTGAGGAAGCGAGAAGAGGCTACCACCACCTGCACTGCTCTCTCTTGACACCCACCAAGATGGCAACGAGACTCTGAAGCACTGACCTAGGATACAGCAGCTGCCTCCTGACCATCTTGACCTCTCTGAAATGGCACCAGGAATAGGACCATTTCTGCACTTTGCAATCTCTCCTGAATGCATGCCACTGTCAGGGCAGGGGCAATGGATTCTTGGAAAAGTACTTTTAACTTTTCCATCTGTGAAACAGGAGGATGAACATGAAGAGCATACGCTCCAGACCGAGTGTCAACTGACCCAACCCGCACGAGGCTGGGCACGTAGTTCTCACAGGAGGGCCTCGAGCCACCCGGAAGTTCTCTTCAGTAGAGCAGAAGGGTCCCACCTCCCCCGTAGCTCGTCCTGGGCTGTGCTGGCAGGAGTCTTACTCCTGAGAGTGTTCAAAAAGCAAGGGTCATTGTTCTCCAGTTGCTGCTGCTTCCTCCCAGCAGCTCATTTACAGTAGCCACTTTTGAAAAGAAAGAGTAGTCAACTCTTCTAAGCGGCTTTCCTTTTAGTGGCTAGGACACAGCCACTAAACTGTACTCCCCAAATTGGAAGATGTTCTATCGGGTGCCTAAGGCTGCCACATGTTGTCACAAAAGGTTGGCTTAAAGCACAAGGAATTTATTGTCTCACAGTATGAGAAGCTGGAAATCTGAAATCGAAGATCCAGTGGTATCAAGCTAACCTCCGAAGTGTTGGACAAACATCTGCTGTTTTCCAGCTCTTGAGTGGGGCTGTCATTCCTTAGAATTCTGAGGCTCACAAACCCACCAATCTGACATCTGCTTCTGTCAGCACACGGTCTTCTCCCAGTGAGTCTGTGTCATTCCCCTCTTCCTACAGAGCAGCTGTTCCACCAGGTCAAGGCACACCTCAACTAAGAAAGACTTCATCTTGCATGGTTTACA
Organism: Jaculus jaculus; assembly: GCF_020740685.1. Lineage (NCBI taxonomy): Eukaryota > Metazoa > Chordata > Mammalia > Rodentia > Dipodidae > Jaculus > Jaculus jaculus. Next base: position 5,927,463 of record NC_059112.1, on the reverse strand, counting down.
TCTGTTCAGACCCTGTCTCAAATAAGGTCACAGTCACACTTGCAGAGGGCCAAGACCTCAGCGGACCTTCATGTGAATGCAAGGCAACCCATAACAGATGAAAGGGTGGGAAAGTCTCACTTTTAGGGTCAGGATGATCAGTAACATAAACTTTCCCCAAGAATTTCAAGGACAATGGCAGGTGGTGGTTATCATGGTTTCAAATGTGACTATGGGTGTAACTAACTTACACTAATATATACAATGATATAAATAGAACACTTAGATATAAAGGGGTATCAAAATTGTGTGCTGATTCAAGATGCTACTCTTATAGAGAAAAATAAAACTTCATCTAGATGCTAAACCCTTTTTCATAGCACCAATTTTACCCATAATAAACATTTTAAAATATCTCAAAAAAGAGAACAATTAGTTGTCTGAATATAGACATTCAAAAACATAGTCACTATTTATTTTTTGCATAAATTTCTTTTTAATTCCTCTAACTCTAATCTCCATTTTGACTCACCAACAAGAGTATAAGGCCTGTGATTCATTTATTTACTCAACAAATATTTATTGGACACATACTATTTGCCAAATGTTTCACAGTCAACATCCACAGTTTAGTAAAGCATGAACTCTGCTCCCAGGACACCTCTCGGCAGTGGAGCAGAAAGAGTGGTTGAGTCAATACAGGGGATAGCACTGTACGCGCGTGCGGCTGTGTGCAGCACAGTGTTGCTGGACCAAGATAATAGCACACCTTTAATCCCAGCACTCGGGAAGCAGATGTAGGAGGACCGCCATGAGTTTGAGGCTACATAGTGAAATCCAGGTCCTTCTGAGCTAGAGTGAGACCCTACCTGGAAAAAATCAAACAAACAAAAAAGACAATCATAGCTGAATTGCTGGGGTAGGGAAGTCGGGAAGATCTTCTACACAGAGGAAGGAATTCTGTACTGGACCATGAAGAACAGAGCTGGCAGAGGCATGTTTAGGCAGAGCAGCAGTGCCCATAGAAACAATAATGTGATGGTAGAAAACATCCTGGAAGCCGTGAGGAGTTCAGTGCCACTGGGTTAGGAGGAGAGACAATGATGGTGAGGGACCATCAGGACTAGGACCAAATATGAGACGCCCCATGCGGCAGGCAGTGGGGAATGCAGAGACCTTGAACGGCCCATCAGTGCCTGCTCTCTTCTTCCACGAGTAGGGCTCTACTTTGCACACCTTGGGGTTAAAGGCAGGTGGGGTTGTGCGACAACCTTTGGCCAAAGGGGTATGAGAAGAGATACGCATCACTTGTGGTGCAAAGCAAGCAAGGAGCTGTGGCATCTTCCTGTGCTCTTCACTTGGGCTGCAGAAAGCAATGAGATCCCAAAGACAGAGCCTAAGCCAGCCTAGGCAGAATAGATCTCCTACATTCTTAGACATGGGGAGTAAGACTTAAATCCTTGCTTTCCAGCCACTAAGATTTTGACCTGCATAATTCTGAGCCCATGAACATTTTGACAGGGATGACAGAGGAGGGAGAACATAAGGAATGAGACATCAAAACAGAGGAAAGAGGCTAGAAAGATGGCCTACCAGTTAAAGTGCTTGCCTACAAAGCCAAAGGATCCAGGTTCAATTCCCCAGGGCCCCTGTAAGCCAGATGCACAAGGTGGTACATACCTCTGGAGTTCGTTTGCAGCAGCTAAAAGCCCTGGCGTGCTCATTCTCCCTCCCTTCCAAATAAACAAACAAAACAGAGGAAGGACCACGTGGAAAGAGAGGAGTGCTTAGGGGAATGGAGTTGGGGGAAAGAGGACAAACGGGACAATACTATGACCAAATTATAGTATGTTCATCTATTAAAGTCCTCAATAGAAATTTTCTTAAAAAATCAAAATCAAAAAGAATATCTAATTATTAAGAAACAAGACTTTGAGTTAATTTTCTACTAGATCATAACCTAATATTAACATGACACCATGGGCTTAAACTATTAGAAGATTTAATCAGAGCAGTTATTTGCAAGACATAGTTTAGAGCAATCACGCTGTGTGAAAGGTAGGATTCAGTGAGCAGGGACAAAGGCGGACGCTGGAGAAAGACAGAGAGCTCTAACGAAAATCCAGAGTCAGCGGCACTGTGTCCCTCCTTAGTAACTTACCTCCTACCAACGTCAGGACATCGAGAACCGGTCAGTCCTGGGTCAATTCCTTCAGCCTTCCTCCAGAGCCATGACATGCAGGGTTCCCAGCCAAGTGCTTACACTCTTGCAGAGTGCCCATGACTAGAAAATTGGCATGTGTATCTCTCCAGTTAGGGAACATTTTTCTCTATGCTATCAAATGAAAGTCCATACACCAACTTGCCCTAAATGACTGTGAAGTCTTCTTCTTGCAGTATTTATTCTGAGCATGAAGCATTATACAATTCAGAACAAATGAATTGGGGAGTAAAAGGCACTTTCCACTTACCCACAGGCAGATCAAAACTATGGTCCAGGGTTCCATGGGCACCACATGAAATAAAGAACTTACCAAGCTGGAAATACTACAAAAACTTAACAAGACCAGATAGAACCGTTAAGTGTTTGAGTGTTTGATGCTAAAATGTAAAACTGCATCACAGTGATAACCTACATAGTTAATCAGCCAGTTGGAGGCAGGACTAGTCTATAGCTTAGACCCTGGTCTGCGATTTCACCTTCAGACTACGTTGTTTGGTCTGATGAGGAGTGTCTTCATAACCAAGAAAACCACCACTTTCAATATCTCTATTTCCCTTTATTCACTTAACAGTGAGAGAATTACTTTTCTCCTCAGAGAGATTAGGTGAGAGGGTGTAGCCAAAGGATTTATTGAGTATTTGGGATCTTTTATACACAGAGAAGTTCCAAATATTCCCAGACAGGAACTCATGAATGCATTTGGTCTATGCCAAGGGATAACTCCAGAATGTGTTACTGTTGTGAAATGAAGAACTTGTATTAAAAATGCATAATTTAATCAAGAGAAAGCCACTAATCAGTAGAAAATATTCAAACCTAATGCTGTGGGATTTTTTTAATACTCAGTTATTAGAGCTGTCACAATGTCTCATGAGTCTATCAAAATGAAAATTAATGTAAGGGAGATGTTTGGAAAGATGAGCATACTCATGAGGTCCACAGAAGGGTCTGGCATTCGTCCAGAGCAAAAGCACTATGATAGTTAGCCAGGGCTGCAACTGTTCCCTCCCCTCATTGAAAATAATAAATTTTCAAGGTAAATTTTAAACTTCTCTGGAGCTCAGGAAGCTACGTGGTCATTTTATGAACCAGAGCCCAAACAGCTGCAGAATTTAAGTACATCTGTAATACAGTACCAGTTCACATCCACTCTCCACCCTTTATACACAATTTGCCAAATCAGTGAAAAAGCCCTATGACCATCTCAGGCCTTATTGTAGGTCAAGGAATCAGGTTCAGGCTTTCAAAGTGGACTTTTTCCCTACAGCAGGAAGTCCTGTTAGAGTCCAGTTCCATCATGAAGGAGCTCATGGGACAATTCATGAGTGCTGGACTGAGGATTGTTTAGGGGTTGAGGTTGGAGTTAGGGGTGTATGGTACGTGTATAACTCTCTTTCTGTTTTGCCGAGATAAACCTAAGCATCAACAGGAAAGGCAGAAAGTGAAAAATATAGAATGCAGTTGAGCTTCTCACCATTTGTTTGTGTGGAAGCTTGCCAAAAATAGGAGCAGTCTGTATGCTCTGCCTCATGCAACAGACAGCCACATCTTCCCATACAGTGCTGGCCATGTCATGAAAGTATGGAAAACTTCAATGTGGACCTGACCATGTCTTGTGCATAGTCACTGGGGCTGGTTTGGCTCTGGAGAAGTAGTTATTATCACAATCAATAAGCAGCCACTTAGTGACCTCAGGTACATGATCTTATTACTCCAAGATGAATCCACTCACAGACATCTCATGAGACAGGAAAGGTCAGGAAGGGGAGCTGTCAATAAATAGCCTTTCTTCTCTCAGAAGCAAGATCCCACCACCACTACAGAGGAGGGTTCTAATGCTAAAGATGGCATGTGGCATTAACAGGGAGAAAGCTAGGGCTTACTTGAGGGATAGAGCCAAAAGATCCATCCTCCTTGTATCTTTTGCTGGTGTTCTACCCCTTGTTTATTGTAGGTATGTAATGTCAGAGCTGAGAGTGTAGGAATGCAACCATCATCAATACCTCCTCTGACACCAGCTGCTTAGGGGCTTGTGCTGGTTTGAAGATAAACTATCTCCCATAGCTTCACATGCTTCAAATTGAGCTTCATACTTGCCCCCTATATGAAATTTTGGAAGGTTGCGTGGAGCCTTAATTTCGGAAGGAAGGTTGTGGAGCCTTTGAGAAGTGGAGCCTTGCTGGAAGAGGGGGGCCACTGGGGCGGGCGCTGGGTTTCCTAATCCCGCCCCTCCGCCCACAGGCCTCCTGCTCACACCTGCCACTTCCTCCAAGCTGATAAGTGACAATGTGAAGCAGCTTCCGGCTCCTGCTGTGCTTCCCCTTGAGAGTGTAAGCCGAGTCGGCCCTTCCTTCCATAAGCTGCTTCCAGTTGGGAGTTTTGTCTCTATGGGGAGATAGAAACTGCTCAGACACACCGAGAGAAAGTCCTGAAGACAGCTTTGGAATATATGAAGACTCATGACACAGTTCACGCCATCTCAACACTGTGACACCAGTGTTCTGCCATGGGGCCTCCCAGAACATCATCTCTGGGCCCACTGGCACTAGCAAGGCTGTGGGCATGATCAGCTCTCAGTTCAAAGTTCATGAATCTTTCATGATATTGACTTAAAGTTCAAATGACAAGATAGTAGGTAAAGGGAGATATAATTACTTTCACCTGCATCATTTTCCCTTTTAATATATGCTTATTGGAAATGTCACAGTTATATTTGTATCTTGAATTATATTTCTCCTAGGCAATTCTGTGATATACCAATCTTCTCCACTGAATACATAAAGAACTGAAGTCTAGGGGTTAGAGAGAGGGTTGACATTGGAAAACTGTCCTCTGACTTCCACATGCATGTCATGGCGCACATGTGCCTGTGCTCATACACATGAACATGTACACACATGCATGTTTTAAAAGCTATGGTCTATGCCAGGTAAAAAGTGCCACTGGTACAATAGTGGAATGACTGCTATGGGAGTAACCAAATACTCCCTGGTGGGATTTGAGGTTTACTCTATAGCAAGGAGTCCGTGTGCAACCCTGCCAACCAAGTCAAAAGCCCACCTTGGGGGAGGTTATAGATCCTAGGGGGTAACTTGTTACTATTGTTGTCTTGCTAAATGGATATGTTATCAAACTGCCTTCCAAATGTTTATTTTGATAGTACAAATGAATGCTGTTCTCAAACTTGGTCAGACCTTTTTTTTTTTTGTATTTTTCAGTGGGCAATGGGGAAAGCAGAAACTCATAACTGGTCAAAGTGTTGAAAAGAAGCCACTGTTCAAGTCTATTACTCCCCTCGAGGCCCAAGAAACAACACAATGATGCAGAAAGACTAAGAGCTAGAGAGTGGGGGGTGCTGCTGTGGAACCCCGTCATTTGGACACAAGGCCATTGTAGTAATGAATGCACAGCAGCTGTCCTCAGCTGTACAAGGTCTGTACAAGATAGGGCCAATCAACATTCCATCGTAGATATGGACAGGGTTCGTAACGCTACAACCCTCCCTGAGGAGATAATGGTTGCTAGGGGATGGGGGAATCATTCTCCTCAGTGGTATAGTCACTAGTAAGCAGTGGGAAGAAGAAGAGGTTTAGCAAGAGAGGAGGGTACCTAGAGCCAGTAATGTAGGATGTGTATGATCAAAAGACAGTATATATATCAGTCAGGGTTCCCCAGAGGAACAGAACCAAAAAAAATGAATGTATATTATAGAGGGGATTTGGTAGCTCAGTTTACATACTATGAACTGGGCTGTCCAAAAGTGGCTGCCTGCAGCCTGGAGAATATGTGAACCTGGTACCTGCTTGGCCCATGAGGCTAGAGACCTCAACACTCACAAGTTGGCCCTGAAAGCCTGGAGGATTCCTGGAGTCCACAGTCTTCAGTCTGCATTGGAGGGCTGAAAAGGCTTGGTTCCAGCGTCTATGAAGAATGGAAGTGACAAGTGTGTGTATACGCAAGTAGGAAGGGCAGCCAGGCAAAAGATGTTGCTTTTGATGCTGGAGAGAAGGTGCAGCTATTGCTTGCAAAGCCTGAAGGCCTGGGTCCAATTCCCCAGCACCCATGTGAAGCCAGATTCACAAAGTGGCACATATGTCTGGAGTTCATTTGCAGTGGCAAGAGGCCCTGACTCACTCATACTCACTCTTGGCCTATCTCTTTCTCTCTGTCTCTCTCAAATAAATAAATAAAAATACTTTAAAAAAAAAAAAAAAGACATGGCCTTTCCCTGGAACCTCCTTTACCTAAGCTGTCCCAGATGGGATGGCCACACTGGAAGAAGGTCTTCCTCCCTCAGTCAACCCTCCATGGAGACACTCACAGACTGTCCAAATGCCATGACTCCTCCTCGAACTGATCACACTGACAGTGGGAAGTCACCTTCACCACATATGTACACAAAATTGTCAAAGAAAAAATTACCTTGAAAGGAGAACCGAGGTTTAAGGTCCTTGCATACCTTGTCCCAGGACCTAGGCCATGGTCCTTATACACCCAATGGAGAAGATTAGCATAGAGTAACATGGATGAGCACAAGTTTTCAATATTGTTGTTCTCAGCTTAAGTAGCTTTGAACCCTGAACAAAAATATCATAGTCTGGCTGAAAAGAACAGGAACTAATTTTCTCACAGTTGTATAGGCTGAGAAGCTAAGATCAACGATGGGTCACATGCAATGTCAAATTTTGCTAAACGGGTTGGATTAAGAGCAGCTGAGGTATCAGTAAGGCACCTTTGTGTCCATGCCAGTGTTTCCAGAGAAGTGTAACGGGAAGGAAGAGCCACTCTGAATGCTGTCAGTAGCACCTCACGGGCTGCGCTCCTGGACTGGAAAGATGGCTGAGCACTTGCAGTGCCCTTGCTTTGCTTCCTTATTAATGCCATGGACCAGGCCACTCCTAACATAATGACTTCACCACCTCAATGGATGGTACTGCTATGAACTGCAAGCCAAAATAGGCCGTTCCTCCCTTAAGTTGCTTTTGGTCAGATATTTGGTCACAACAAAAAGAAAAATAACTAATTCATGATGGTTTGGTTTCCAGTGAGACTCCTTTCCTTGGCTTACAGATGGCCACATTTTTGCTATATTCTCACATGGCAAAGAAAGGAAGAACATGTCTTTTCCTCTTCTTATAAGAGTGCTAATCACTTATAAGTATGCCACCTTCATAACTTCATATAAACCAAATTATGTCCCAAAGACCCCATCTCAAAATACCATAATATTTCTGAATTAAGCTTCAACATATCAGCTGACAGGGCAGCAGGGAGGTGACATAATTCAGTCGACAGCAATGCTCCTGTATTTGAAGAGCTTAATAACTTCAGAGGCATGGTTTTAAAATCCAAACTGAGCACAATAACTGTGCTGAAAGTGTGTGCACAGAGCACTGAAGAAAGCAATCGTGTGAACTTACAGTAGCTCCATAGCCCTATCTAAGCTTGAACCCGCTGCCAGCTCAGCCTCGCTGCGGGAGTCTCGACATTTCTGACTCCAGAGACACTTGGACTAACAAGCACCTACAGATTGCCTACAGTGCAGGAACACTTACTGAGTGTCGCCGTGCGTAAGTTCCACTCAAAGAAAACAACTGAAAATTGGCTGAAAAGCAGCCCTTCAAACTCAGAGATTAGTCCTTAAAATCATTCTGAAAAAAAAAAAATGCCTAGGAGAGTGGAAAATAAAGAGAGGGGCAGGGTCAAAAAGAAGGAGTAAGGAGGGAAGAAGAGAAATAAGCAAGAAGGGAGGGGGTTGAGAGGGAGGGAGCAAGGAAGGAAAAGAGGAAGAAAGGAAGGAAAGGAGACAAGAAGGAAATGTACAAGGCCATGAAGGAGTAAACCAGAAACTAGTAGGGAGGTATTTGATAGAAAAGGTGTCTTAAATGGAAAAACAGATTCATTTGCACTGGGCTCACTGGTGCTGTCAGTATTAACAATTCATCTTGAAAGTTATTTTCTCCTGCTTTTAACAGGTAAACAAGCATTGTGAAAGGGGGCATTGCAGCCCAAGAGCCTCAACCAAGCTACACAAGATGGCATTCTCTGTTGTCACAAGGGTCTTTTCTGAGTTGGTTTTTAGAACCATGCTTGTTGTGGTCAGCTCCATGTTGTTAGGACAAATATCCAACCTGACGGTTTATGGGAGGAAAAGATTCATTTCATGCCTACAGATCCAGGAGTTCCATTAATGGCAGAAGAAGTTGGCTCCTTTTCCTAGATCCAAACAGAGAGAAACCACCAGCAGCCAGCACCACAAGCAAGCATGAACCACCACCAGAACTCCAAGTACCCTCACCACACCTTTGGGCTAAAGGTAGATCCTCCCCCAAACTCCTTAGGGCTGGACTCCAGGATCCACTCCCATTGACACCTTGTCCAACAGAGTTGTTGGAGACTTTAGCAAGAAGCTTAACCTTAATCAAAACTACCTGAGGCTATGAAGGACTTGCATTCGCATTAAACCACCACAATGCTCTTGCAAAGCGACAGTGACTTGAAAGGTACACCTGATACACTCTGCCTTCCAGCTGTGCAATATGGATACTTTATGGACGAGATTGTCATTAACTTTGCACAGCCGCTTTGCCTAAAACTCTCAATGTTATTGTCACTTGGTAACCTACTTCCAAGACTCACAGTGCTATAATGATACTGCCTTGATGGAGAACAGGACAATTCTTCTTCCAGGTTTTGCTTCCCCGCTTGAAGGGTGGGGTGGACAGACAGCAGAGGGTGAACAAGCCAGGAGATTTGCAGAGGAATAGGACTTGAACAGAAAGGTCTGGACTCTCAGCTCTCTGCAGTGGGTTTCCAAGCGAGAGATTTGTAAAGGTGTAGCGACCCCTCGGTGGTGATGGGACACCAGCCCAGGATGGCAAAGCTAGAGCTCATGGCTCTAACTCTTGGTGGCCTCCACACAGCAGCCGAGAGGGGTTGCCATCAAGCCTTACAGCCCTAACTAACCCTTGCTTCCGAAGCAGCTGAGGCCTGCGAGAGCGGCGACGTGGGAGCAGAGTCTGATGAGGCAGCAGGTCCCATTGGAATGGGGGCCAGGAGCTGCTGTGCATGTGGGTCTCTTTCTGTGGCAAGGCACAGTCCAGGCACCAAGGTGGCAAGCAGGGGCCCAGGTGCCTCGAGCAGAAGCAGGGCCAGGCCAAGAGCAGCTCTGGCCCTGCAAACGCAGGAGCAGGTCCAGTGACTCAAGCACAGGCAGCTGGGGGAAGGGGTATTCCGATCACCAACAGCGCCGGGGGATTGCGGTGTGGGGGCGCATAGGTGTGTTCAACCAGACAGCTCATCACACTGGGAAGGGAAAGTGTGGACCACCAAGATGGCAGCTCCATTTCCCTTGTTGCTATGGTGATGACCAACCAGCAATACCAGCTTCAAAAGGAAGGCGGTGTGTAAAGTAGCAGAGCTCAGCTGTCAAAGGGCTCATGTAGGGAGTTTGTCATTTGCATCTGAGGGCATCTTTCCCTGGGATGGGGGGAGCTCTCCTCTCAGTGGTCCCCGTTCATTTCAGCCCCTCTGGTGGAGGCAGGACTTCACCTCAGGCCTGGATTCTGCAACTGGAAAAACAACTGGCTTTCTCCACCTAAGTGCCTGGTAAATGAGACAATGTTAATGACTATTTAATGAATTTTTGCATACATATTGCCTTGGCAATATACTACCCTGAAAGAAATTGGTATAATTTTTTGCCCATATTGTATTTTATAAGCAGGAAATAGAAAAAACTTATTTTACCAAGTTCTATGTTAGAACATTTGTACCCTTCTCTTTTTTCATTAGTTATGTTCACAGTGTGAATACAGCCATGTTGGTATCATCTTAGCCTCCCCTTTGTCCCCCTCCTACAGGGACCCTCCTCATTGGGGAATATGGGTCAAGCATATGGGGGTAACCATCAGTTATGGGGAAGAGGCAATGTCTCTGTGCATAATGACCAACTTGTGGCTCTAACAATCTTTCTGCCCCCTCTTCCCTGAGCCATGTTGGATTCCTTTTAGGTCTACTTCAGTGATGAGGTCTTGGGAGCTTCTGTGTCTCTGGTTATCTGGTTTGGTAGGAGTTGAGTGTTCTCTGTGTCTATCTCCTTCACCCTTGTGCTGGTACCAGGTTTACTGAGAAAGCAGCACTTTTGCTCATTTCCCCAATTACTCCTGGTTTTAGCTGGGACCTTGGTGAAGTACAATGGGCTGATTCTCTCCTCAGGATCTGTGTCCATCTGAAAAAGAGAACCAAATTCTCCAACAGAGAGGGAACTCAGCACCAGATAACTGGGATAACCATATTAGAGAGAACTTAATAGGTGTAGGCCCTCTTGTAGCCCAGGATTGGTGGGAGCTTGATAATGGAGAGTGAGTGTACCCTTCTCTTTTTAAATGCTTTTTTTTAAATTTATGTTTTTTCCCCACTATTAAGATGTTCACACATAGGCTGGAGAGATGGCTTAGTGGTTAAGCGCTTGCTTGTGAAGTCTAAGGACCCCAGTTTGAGGCTTGATTCCCCAGGACCCACGTTAGCCAGATGCACAAGGGGGCGCACGCATCTGGAGTTTGTTTGCAGTGGCTGGAAGCCCTGGCGCGCCCACTCTCTCCCTCCCTCCCTCCCTCCCTCTCTCTCTCTCTCTCTCTCTCTCTCTCTCTCTCTGTCACTCTCAAATAAATAAATAAAAATGAACAAAATTTTTTAAAAGATGTTCACACACAAGAATAAAGAATCATAACATAAACCTAAGCACATACAAGAACAGAATTTATTGTTTACTGATCAAAGGAAAGATGACCTGTATTTCCTCAACCTAATATAGGACATAGTCATTTATTTATTTAAAAAGCAGTTTGGCCGGGCGTGGTGGTGCACGCCTTTAATCCCAGTACTCGGGAGGCAGAGGTAGGAGGATTGCCATGAGTTCAAGGCCACCCTGAGACTACATAGTTAATTCCAGGTCAGCCTGGACCAGAGTGAGACCCTACCTTGAAAAACCAAAAAAAAAAAAAAGCAGTTTGGGGACTGAAGAGATTGCTCTGCAGTTAAAAGTGCTTGCTTGCAGAGCCTGACAGTTCAGGTTCAATTTTTAATACCCACATAAATCCAGAAGCACAAAGTAGTGCATGCATCTGGAATTTGTTGGCAGTGACAAGAGGCCCTGGCATGCCCATACTCACTCTCTTTCTACCTATTTCTCTCTCACAAATAAATGAATACATTTTTTAAAATACAAATGTATCTGTTACAATTTACCCTTCATTTTCTGAGTATTTTTAAGTTCCTACCAAGGCTGTTTTATGACTTCTCATGATATTTTATGCTTTATACAGAAATACTGTTTGGAGGTGATTTTTCTCATTTTATAGATGAAGCCTCCACAGCCTGGACAAGTTAAATCACGTGTTCCATGTAACAGTGCAGTGATGTGGAGATGTTACTGAAAGCAATGCAACTAAGCGTTATGGTGCTCAGGCTAGATTCTCTCCTACTCTCCTTCCTTCCATCCTTCCTTCTTTCCTTATTGCTTTTTGTTAATTCTTCAATGTCCGAATTTGGAGTACCTGACAAAGCTCTTGGTATTTTATACATTTTTTATATGATGTATTTGCTCTTCTTTCATGATTCCCTTTAGCTTGATGACTATAAAAACCACCTTGTCTAGCCCTTATAGAGCTGGAAGGCCATTTGGGAACCACTGGAGGACAATGGTCACCAACAGTACGAATACTCAGGAGACCTTCAGACTAAAATCAATC